>NC_083337.1:40779758-41379758 GCF_019175385.1 Lycium barbarum
AGGCAGAAAGAGCTTAATTTGCGGCAGCGGAGGTGGCTGGAGCTCCTGAAAGACTATGATGTGGATATTCTGTATCATCCGGGCAAGGCTAATGTTGTTGCAGATGCGCTTAGCCGGAAATCTATGGGCAGCTTGGTCGATTTACAGCCAGACAGGAGAGAGATAGTACGTGACATTCATCAGTTGGCTAACCTTGGGGTTCGTCTGGTCGATTCTGGAGGTACACAGATTTCTGTCCGAGGGGTTTCTGAATCATCTATTAAGGAAGATATCAAACGGCATCAATATGAAGATCCTGTTTTGGCACAGTACAGAGACACAGCCTATGATAAGGAGAAGACTCCATTCGAGTTCACTCCGGACGGGACTTTATTATTTAGGGGCAGGTTGTGTGTACCTGATATTGCAGGCCTTCGGCAGCAGGTTATGAGCGAGGCACATTATGCTCGCTATTCGGTCCATCCTGGGTCTACGAAGATGTACCATGATCTCCGATGCTTATACTGGTGGGATGGCATGAAACGGGACATCGCAGAGTTCGTCGCCCAGTGTCCCAATTGTCAGCAGGTCAAGATTGAACACCAGAAGCCGGGTGGACTGTTGCAGGAAATGGAAATTCCGACGTGGAAGTGGGAGATCATTAATATGGACTTCATTACAGGGTTGCCTCGCACTCCACGGAAGTATGATTCCATCTGGGTTATTGTTGATAGGCTGACAAAATCAGCCCATTTTCTCCCCGTCAGGACTACTTATTCCGCCGAGGATTATGCCAGGCTTTATATTAAAGAGATAGTGAAGCTTCATGGAGTTCCTATATCTATTATCACTGACAGAGGTGCTCAGTTCACGGCGAACTTCTGGAGATCTTTTCAGGAAGGATTAGGGACTCAGCTGAGCCTGAGCACAGCTTTCCATCCTCAGAGTGACGGACAGGCTGAGCGCACTATCCAGACGCTTGAAGATATGTTGCGAGCCTGTGTTATTGATTTCAGAGGTAGCTGGGAGGATCACTTGCCATTGATTGAATTTTCTTATAATAACAGCTACCATTCCAGCATCCAGATGGCTCCGTACGAGGCTTTATATGGTAGGAAATGCAGGTCACCTATTGGCTGGTTTGATATTGGCGAGACAGAATTAATCGGCCCAGATATGGTCCAGCAGGCAGTTGATAAGGTGAAACTTATCCGAGAGCGACTATTGGCAGCCCAGAGTCGACAGAAATCATACGCTGATAAACGGCGTCGTCCTTTGGAATTCCAGGTTGGTGATTGGGTATTTCTAAAGGTATCGCCTATGAAAGGCGTAATGCGATTCGGCAGAAAGGGTAAGCTTAGTCCGCGTTATATTGGGCCTTATCAGATTATTAGAAAAATTGGGAATGTCGCCTATGAGTTAGATTTGCCATCTGATTTGGAAGCGGTACATCCGGTATTCCATGTGTCTATGCTCCGCAAATGCATTGGTGATCCCTCCAGAATATTTCCTGCGGATGATATTCAGGTGACGGAGCAGTTATCTTATGAGGAGCAGCCCGTAGCTATTTTGGACCGTCAGGTACGGAGGCTCCGTAATAAGGATGTAGCCTCTGTTAAGGTACTGTGGCGGAACGAGAATCGGGAGGAAATGACCTGGGAGTCCGAGGAAGAAATGAAGAAGAAATATCCTCATCTGTTCCCTATGCCCACAGGTAACCTTGAATCCCTACTTAATTTCATTTCAATGCCAATCGTATGTCATATGTGTTGTTTGTAACCATGAACTCCCCCAAAGTGTTTTCAAACCCTATAAGATTAATTTTACATTCGAGGACGAATGTTCTAAAGGGGGGGAGGATGTTATATCCCGTGCTTTCACACCTTTGGAAAATTGGAAATAATTTGGACTTGTAGGAAATAAGGTCATATTGAATTTATGTAACCCATGAGTTGTTCATGAAAGAATATTAATGTGGAAGTGTTGAAGAAGGCCAAGGGCAAAAATTGGAATTTCGGAAATTAGTTTCGGGAATTACAAATGGGATCTATAAGTCATTGGGCCAAAATAATTGAATGAAAAATTTAGGCCCAACACTTAAGGGATGGCCGGCCATGTAGGCCCAAAACCCACCAATTAAATGAATATTTTCCATGTGTTGGAATTAATATATGAATCCCTTATCTATTGGAATATTCAAGAAGCATAGAAAAGAAAGAACAAAACAAAAGAAGAGCAAAAATTGAAGGGAATTCGGCCAAACCCTCACAAATTCACCTTCAAAAATCTTCCTCCAAAAATTATTATCTTGTGGTTTGTCTACTAAATTAAGTGTCCTTTACAACTTGGTGTAGTTGGTTTGGAAGGAAGAGGACTTGTTTCTTCAAATTGACAACTCACTCAAGTGAAGAAGATTGGAGAAAAAGGTAAGAACTCATCCCTTTTTATTATGTTATGAAGGTTTGTTTGTGTTGTAGTATGTAGGGATGAGTAGAAAGTATGGAAATATGGAAGTTTGCCAAGTGGGTATATAGATATATATGTAGCCGTGTGTGTGCAATGTGGTGTAGGCAAAAATGAGTTGAATTTTATGTTGTATTCTAATTGTGGTTATGGTGGGAATTATATTGGAAGTGGAAGTTAAATTAATTTGGTTGAACTTGTAAAATGGGCACTTGGCCGTGTGGCACTTCTTGAAGAAATGGGAATGAATTAATGTTGTTTAATATGTTAGTGGTGTTGTTGTGATCCTTGCAATGTAGATGAAGGTAAAATGATGTAAGTTTGCATTGAAATGGAATGTAGTGGCTTATGTCGTTTTAGAATGATTTTATGACATTATGAAAATAAAGTTATTAAGTTGCAAATTATGATGAGTATTGATGAAGTTGGAAGCTAGAAACATATTATGAGTATGTTTGTTAAAGATTAGAAGTTTCGGACGAGTTATGACTTTAGCGGGAAGTTTGTATATTATGTATATCGTATGAATATTTTGTGGAAATGCTATGAAATGCTTTTAAACTATGTTGTGGTGATCTAGATTGATAATGAATGTGAAATCGTTGAGCTTAGTTTGAAAGTTAAGGTTAAAGTGAAGGTTATGGCATTATGTCGGCAAGTAGAACTAGTTATGTCATATTGTGTTTTGTATTGATTGTGGTTGTTGTGGGTGTTGTTGTTGGGTTGTTGTTGATTGATTTGGCCGAGTTGAATTCTCGGGGGTGCTATATGTATAGGGGAAATGCTGCCGAAATTTCGGTAGACAAATAAGAGTTGAATTGAATTTGTAGCATCTATAACTTACAATTGGTAAATGTGACCATTTGCAGATTTTCGACGAAACGGAGAGTGAGCTTGGATAGGCTTAAAAAGCTCAAAAGGTATGTAAAGCTACCCCGATCCTTCTTTTGGCATGTCTAAGTGTTTTAGGATCGGATTCGGGCCTCAAAAGACCTTCTTGGCCATCGGAATCCGCAAGAGAAAATCTCAGTTTTTCCCTCAGTAGAATTGAACCATTTTGATATGCTTTTCCTGAAAGTATGTAGACTTTCTCTAGACTCCTTGAAAAGCTATAGAATGTCCGTAGAACCTTTATAGGTGACCCCATAAGCTCAAAGGGCGTAATTTGAGCCCACCGCCTTGCTTGTCCCGAGGTGGGCCCGCTATTCCCGGTTTTGCCCTTAATGTACTAAAGTCCCCTCTTTGAACGATTTTTGAAAGAAATGTTTCGACTACCCTTTTAATTACCTAACTAATATGGTTTTAAATATTCCATTAAGTCTGCTAAATTGTTTTGATACTCGAAACTCATTTACTATGATTCCTTCCGACTTCATCGGATCGGTTTGTCTTTGATATGCCTCATCGAGTCTATGGAAACATTTATGATATTTTACTTGCATTAGTTTCTCACGACTCTATTCGTGGATACCCCAATGTTTCCCACACTGAGCCCGGGCCAGGATATGTTGTCAAGCGTGATCCTCTGCATTGTTCGCCGTGCCTCGATGTGAGGGGGCAGGTATACGCGTACATGGGTTTGTGGAGTATGCTGTGCCATGTACGCTTGTTCTGATATGATTTACTATGGCCATCTGCTATGATATGTTATGTCATGGGGTTATGCCCCTATTCTGATTCTTCTGTGTTGTGGCACCAGCGTCGGGAGGGTGGCCACGTTCTGTCGGCCGAGTCCCTTGGCAGGGGCCGGATTTGATATGACATATGTTCTGTACACACTCTGCATGTTTTGGAAATATGTATCTGATACTTTGGATTTTCCATTTACTTTCCGTATGTTCTGCACCAGTTATGATTTTGTTTCTGCAACTCAGGCTTTACATATTCAGTACATATTTCGTACTGACCCCCTTTTCTTCGGGGGTTGCGTTTTCATGCCGCGCAGGTACCGACGACAGGTTTTCTGATCCGTCTGCTTAGGATCTCATTCTGCTATTTTTGGAGCGCTCTTTTATTCAGAGCCATCTTTTGGTATAGTCTGTCACTTCTATATATGTATATTCTCGTTCATGGGTACGGCGGGGCCCTGTCCCGTCATAGGATTCTGTCGGTTTGTTAGAGGTCTGTGGACATGTTGTGGGTTGGGATCTTTCTGTACAGTTGGGTGCTTATGTTGTGTTTGGGCGATCCCATTCGCCGCGGCGGCCGGTCCGCATATATTTAGATGTTGCCTTGTTGGCCCTGTGTGGCCTTTGTTGGTATTTTCTGCGTGCAGGATATTTGGGATAGTCCATAAAACAAGGAAACTCTGCCAAAATTTTTCTAAAAATTAGCTAAATTTGAAATGAAGCCTTGTCGGCTTCTGCCTTATACTAGAATAAGTTTTAGTGCCCAGATCGGGCACTAGTCATGGCCTACGGGGTTGGGTCGTGACAGAAAATAAGATGATAAGTAATGTTAACTTGTAACACTATGGGATACATGGAACACTAAGAAATGATAACATGATGCTATGGTTTGAGATGTATAATAATGACGTGTTATGATTGATGTTGTGATGATAAGATTCCACCGTGCCTATATGGCCGGGCATGTCACCGCTAATGCGGGATGCGTATGATTCCAGCGCGCCTATATGGCCGGGCATGTCACTGCTAATGCGGGCTGTGATGTTTACACCGAGACGAGAGGGCCGGGCATGATCACCACTAGTGGGCGGCATAAGAGGGTTACCCGGACGCGGGTAACAACACAAATTATGATGTGACAATGTATATGATGACGTACGTGATAATGTATGGGATGTGATAACATGTGTACTATGATTGTGTAAAATCTGAAATATGATAGTAATACAATTGCCTATGACATGTGTGCAGGTTATATCTTTGTCCCATGACTCATGATCTTTCTATTATGTTTGTTTATTTCATTCCTGCCTTACATACTCAGTACAATATTCGTACTGACGTCCTTTTTCTATGGACGCTGTGTTCATGCCCACAGGTAGACAGAGAGGAGATCTTGCTCCGGATTCTTAGAAGCTGCTAGCTGATTGGAAGCCCTCCATTGTCCCGGAGGTGCCTATGATGATTCTTTTGTGTACAGTTGCTGATGTCATCTCTTAGAGGCTCGTATATACTCGACGTGGGTCGTGTGGTTTCATGGCATGGTCATTATATATATATATATATATATATATATATATATATATATATATATATATATATATTTGTGTGTGTGTGTATGTGTATTATTTTGCTACCCTAAGGGCACGTATGTATACAAGCATTTCGTTTCTAAATAAAAATGGATTTTATTATAAATTAAGCATGAATCAGATACACGATTGCTAAATCAGCTTAATAAGTGATGGCACGAGCGGTGCTCAACAATAATAATACATCAATGAAATAAGGAAGCATCAAATGAGGAGCAACCTGTAACTGACTATCAATTATAAAAGAAATAATGCATGCTGGCTTACTCCATAATTATCATCATGTCATGTATGCATATATGTAAAAGCTTCCCGACCATATAGGTACGGTGTAATAATCATTAGCCCGCGTCCAGGCCTCCTGCATCCGGAGTACCATCTCATGCCGCCCACTAGTGGTGTCTGCCCATGCCATCTAGACATGGTGTATACGCTGCCCGCCTTAGCGGTGTCTGCCCGGCCACATAGGCGCGGTGTAATATCATCATCATGTACTCGTCATAATGCATACATAGAACTCAAAGATAGCTATACTTTATCAGGGTGACCTAAGGTCGTGAACCCCCGATTCCATTATGGAACATTCATAAGCATTATGCCTCACCTTGAAAGAATTATCATATAAGGTGAGTGTATACAATAAACAACATCATTAGCTTTGTAGAAACATCATATCGTGAACTCTAGAATCTTTGGACTTAAGCTCATCATCATCATGTTCATAATATCTCTTATCTTTACTCATATGGCTATTCATGAACATAGACTCTTAGTTTTCCGGAATGTAGGAAATTCATGGAGAAGGAGGGAAGATCATGTCATAAGATTCATGCCTTAGAAAGAAGGGACTAGCCTCACATACCTCTTTCGGTTAGCTATTCTATCGTTTGATCGTTCTCCTTCGATACTCGCATTTCTACCTTCAAGAAAGTTCGTATTAACATTAGCTAATCGATTACAAGAACATGCTTACTAAAGCTAGAGAAAATTGGGCAGCATTTCCTTTGTTTATACAACTTTCCCCATTTTCCATATCAACTCCCAAACATCCATAACAACATTCACAATATTATAAGCAACAATCATTATTCATCTACATTATCCACATTTCACAATTTCACTTCAATTCCTCCATAATCATGGTCATAGTTCACTATTATGTTCTCTCACATATAATGCTTATCCCATGTTCTAAATTTCATTCATAACATACTTACAATTACAACATATCGATATTCATGATTCACTCAAAACTACTACTCAAAATCTCATTATTCCTATCTTTGTGACCTATTTTCTATATCCTTCTACAATCCAAGTGTTTCAACTTCTCAATACCTTAAACAACATGGAAATACCATAAAACTTACCTTAGATGGTGTAGGAATAAGCCTTGAGTGAAAATACTTCTCTTGCACCAAAACCCTAGTTGACTTCCCTTGGAATTCCTTGGCTTGGATGAACTACAATGAGTTTCTTACACTTCATTTTGTTGGTTTGATGAAGTTGATCACCAATCTCTCTTGAGTTCTTGTGGATGAAGAGTGGAGAGGGTTCTAGAGAATTCTTGAAGGGTGGAGTGAAAAATGAAATGAATTAAATGAGAGAGGGTCCTTATATCAACTTAAAAAAAATTGACCCGACTCGGACATACGGACCAACATACGGTCCGTATCTTTTATATTGGCCGTATGTTTGGTCCAGTGAAGGTCCCGTTCTGGGCAGGACATATGGCCAGTATGTTTTATACGGCTAGTATGTTGGACCGTATGTTGCTCAACCTTCCGGAATTCATTCTCGTCGACTCGTTTGACCTCCAATCCTTATGAAACCTTCTTGACACTTGTTTAACACCTCATTACCATTATAAGGGACATTATAACTCTTCTCCAAAACATCATTAAGCCATCATTAATTCGGTACTCGTAAATCTTGCCCGACACACAACATATCCCTTGCTTTCCTTGACAACTTCTGTCTCCTACCTCGAATGTCTTTGAAATCTCATTTAGAATCATCAAATGTTATTTCTTAATTTCCAAGACATCGTATACTTCGTGCCCTTCGTTAGTCTATCCACTGTACATTAACTAGAAATTCCCGGGGTGTAACACTGATCTTGAATAAATAGATCGATCAAATCTTTGACCTGTAAACTGCGGAGGTGCACTGGCCGCTGAATAGCCTGAGTGTCTAGATTACTGTTGCCTCTGACCCCTTCTGAACTCATTAAAAGCACCGGATGATCTAGATCTCTTACTATAAACCCAATCATGCTCACGCTCGACCCTCCACTGTTGCTGATGCTCCTCAAGATTCTGAGTGTGCCCCTGAATGCGGGAGATATCCATACCTGTTTGAAATGACGCCGTCAAGCAGTCATCAATCAAATGTGGTCTCAATCCACTCACAAACTGGTAAACACGATATCCCATGTCAGCTACCATAGCTGGAGCATACCTAGCCAATGAATTAAAACGAAGGCTATACTCCCGAGCACTCATGTTCCCCTGTCTAAGTTTCAAGAACCTATCAGCTTTTGCGACAAATAATGTCGAAGGAAGGCATTACGAACTTCTACCACACGGGCGGAGGTGCATTAACCCCTCTAGATGATACCCACGTCTCATATGAATGAACGACAACATCCCGTAATCTATAGGAAGCCAACTCCACTGACTCAGTGTCTGAAGCATGTATCACCCACAATGTCCTTAACATTCTATCTATAAAGTTTTGCGGGTCCTCATCTGGTCTCAACCTAAAGAATTTCAGAGGGTCTAAATTAATAAGATCTCAAACTGGGGCATTGACAGCCCTATCACCATGACCCGTACCTTGTCGCAGGACCAGAGCAGCTACTAACTTGGTAAACAACTAAATAGCCTCTCTCATCTCCTGGCCTGAGGTATCCAGTGAAGGAGTTGGGGGTTCTAGTGCTGGTGCTGGTGTTGCTGCTAGAGCTGGATCTAGGGCGGGAGCTCCTCTATGCTCCTCTGGAGCGGGCGTCGTGTGAAAGGATCGACATGGAACCTCATTCTGGGACTCGCCCTCCTCAATTTCTACCGGTGGTATCGTTCCAATCCTTCTACCAGCCACTGACTTGCCCTTCTGGGCCGCTAAAGCTTTCCCCTTCACGGGCATTACTGAAATCATAGCGCACAGTTAGGAAAAGGGAATCCTTATAATATAGCTCTAACGCACGATCTAAGATGAAAAAGAAAGGTCAATCTTCCTAAATGTCCTACATCCTCCTTTTTATAAGTGTGGCGCATTGCACACCCATAAACAAGAATCTACTAGACACGGCTCATAGAAAACCCTAGGATGAACTGCTCTGATACCACTTTTTTCATGACTCAACCGGAGGGCCATGACGGGCACCCGGAGCTAACCTACCGGGCACCACAAAACATAAATACATCTCATCATCATTCCTGAGTGGGCCATAATGCTATCCAACAAATGTCATAAATCGTAAGGGAGACAAGACCTAGAGATATATACATACATATATATGTCATCAAAATGTGTCCATGTATACAAGCCGATAAGGCTATCAGAATGATATGACAAAATATGGACCGAGAAGGTCATAAGATATCTAATTGTACGAATCTGTCTATGAGCCTCTACATATAGTGCATAACATAATAAGGACGGGACAGGAACCCACCATGCCCATTTATACTCAAAATAATCACACCAACTAGGCTGCAGCTCCAGAACAAGTAAGGTGCTCCTGTACAAACGCTAAGGAAGCAGCCTAAGAGTCTGATCCGTCTCCTTGTCTACCTGCGGGCATGAACGCAGCATCCACAAACAAAAAGGACGTCAGTACAAATAATGTACTGAGTACGTAAGGATTGAATAACAACATAATAAAGATATGAAATAACATGAGATAAGATCTAACAACCTGTACATCTGGATGCTTCTCAAGGCGGATATCATTCATGCTTTCCTTTTTTAAAAAACCATTTTCATACATATATATAATACCGTACCCAACCATGATAGGCTCGGTGTCATCTGTACAGGTTCGGTGTCGTCAGTACTTAGCCATGATAGGCTCGGTGTTATCCGTATGCACTGCAGTGGTGTACACAATAGGTGTCGTACCCGGCCGACTATAGCGCGGCTCGGTGTGAGAAAATAGCTACATATATAAATATACATGCATCAGAGCTCAAAGAAGTGTTATGACTTTATCGGAGGGACGTAAGTTCGGTAAACCTCCGATTACCATTAGGGGATCTATTATCATGAACATATATCAACTTGAAGGAACAATAACCCTAAGATGAGGTCAACATTAATGAATAAGATCAATAACCATATAATGAAGATCAATAATCATGAGATAAATGTCAACAATATCATAAGAACATCAAGAACCATAAGCTTCAAGTATTTCTAGGAATGGAGCCATTATGAAGGACATAAGTATATGTTCGTATCAATATGATCGTGCCAAAAAAAAAGGGACAGCCTAAACATACCTTTCATCTCCTTAACAACCCAACGCCTATCCTCCCAAGCTTGTAAATCTACATTCAAGGTTATTCACACTAAAATTAACTCTTTGAAACTCTCATAAGATCAAACTAAAGTAATTGGTAAACTAATGAAAATTGGACAGCATTTCCCTTATATCATCTACTTCCACCAACTCCAAAATAACTCCCAAAACCACAATGAAATATCAAAAATATCATAATCAAAAGATTATATTCAAATTGTACTCAATTCAGCCCCAAGATTTCTTTTCATAATCAACTCATAACAACAACTTCAACACAACACCTGATGACCTTTTTCTCCAATTTCTTTTCCTCAAATAAGCATGATACTAAGATGAATTCTTACCTCAAAGTTCAAGAACACTTCAATTCCAAGGTTACTCCACCTTAAAAATACTCTCCCAAGCTTCTTCAAAAAGAGGGGACAAGTTTAAACCTCACTTTGAAACCCTAAGTACTTCAATCCGCACTTTGATCTTTGATTTTGTCTTTGAGAAATGTTTGAATATGTTTGGAGAGGTCTCTAGAGCCTTCTTGAACTTGGGGTTATGTTTAAAATGACTAAAAATGAAGAGGGCTAGTCATACTTAAAATCTGGAAAATTCCACCGACATTACATTATACTGGCCGTATACGTTGGCCGTATAACATTATATGGCAAACTTTCTGGCTATATAACATTATACGGTCCATATAGTTGGTCGTATATTGCCACTCCAATTTTCTACTTCCCTATAAATTTCTAAAATCCTTAAAAATGGTCCATATCTCAAAATACGAACATATCTCACTTATACTGCCCATATCCTATGTTTTCCAGAAACTACTTTTAACGAACCTTTCCGCTTCGATTCACTTATTCTCTAATCCTTCCGTAAGTTACCAAACATGAACTTAAAAACTTTTATGCATAAGTTAGGCATGTCCAATCTCATATAACCTCCGAAGACAAATCCTAATGTCCAAACTAAGAAAACTTACATACGATGATTCTAAATGTATAAAACCGCAAGGTATAACAATTGACTCCTTCCTTTTCAAAACACAACCATTCTATCTCAAGTTTCGGTATATGAAGGAACAGAAAAAGCCCACATAATTAGAATTCATACAACCAACCATACTTTCTCCTATCAACTTCATTACACATACAATCAACATATCAAAGTCTAACTCAAGTAAACAATAACCTACCTCGAAGCCGAACTAGAAAAATGCAATTATCCTATAGCCGCTTTCCCTGTTTGCAAATCTTCAAAACGTTGAAAGTCTAGAAATCATAACGCTAAATAAGTATTAGATTATCTACTCAACAAAATAATAATTTGGGGAAGGAAACCCCACTACTTCTACCCTTTTTCAATGGGTGAACTATCATTAGGTGTGAATTCATCCTAAAATCAATCCCCACAATCAAGCTATAACAATTCATGGGTTAATATAATTAATTCAACCCCTTTCAATCAGATTTTAGGCTAAAGCATCCATTTTTATGGGAACCCTAAGTCTCAATCAACAATTCCCATCATTAGTAATCAAATTCTTATCCTAGGAAGTGATAATCTATACTCCTAGATGATTAAACAATAATAAAATCAATACCCATACATTGTTCAAGGGTTTCATAAGTTTTAGGGTTCTAGCCTTTCAATTCACTATTGAAGAACCTTAAATGATGCAAAGACTTGAGACGATTATGGAATGAACGAAGTTAAAGGTGAAGACATACCTTGATGAAGAGTGGTGCCCTAGCCTTAGAAAAATCACCTTAATATTCTTGGGAACTGTTTTTGGTGTTATGTGGGGAATGGGTTTGAAATTTTGAATATAAAATGTTGTTTCTGCCCTCCCGTCCACCACTGCAACGGTCGATGCTTGCTACGACGGTCCCGCTATAGCGAAAATAGTCCCGCTATGGCGGACCTCATTTAATTACTCAAATCCAAGGCGGCGACCACCTCCCTGATACAGCGGTACTACCACCGCTGCAGCGGTCCAAATTGACCAGTAGCTCTTGTTTTTCAACCAGTTTTCCACCCGAAATCCCAACACTAATCCAGGGACCTACAGACATAAACCAAACATGCATATATACATTAAAACGCGCTACGGACTCACCCGCGGCCTCGAAATTCCCAACGGAAGTCTAATTTACTAAGTCACCCCAAACGAAAATGAAGACAAGTTTCAGATAATGCACAACAACAACCAACACAAGTTTTAGTTTTTAGACTTCTAACTTTTTGAGTTCCCATTAAATTCCTTTCTATTCTCGAGAAGGTACTAGCTAGGGTAAAATAGTCAAAGCCCCCATAACAACCTAGCGAGTCATTACATCATATACCAATTAGACAACCGTTCATCCCTTAACGGACAAGGAAGGGGAAAAAGGAAAAAGTTACTTGACTCAGTGAAAAGCTGCAGATAGTTATTGCGCATATCGGATTCGGTACGTATCTTCCTCAACAGGACGGTTCTTCTACTTAACCTTCACTAACGCAATCTCCTTAGACCTCAACTTACGAACCTCTCTATCTAGAATTTCAATAGGCTCTTCCTCATAAGACAAATTATCATCTAACAAGACAGAATCCCAACGAATGATAAATGAACCATTACCATGATCTCTCTTTAACATAAAGACATGAAACACTAGATGAACACTTGACAAACCTAGAGGCAAAGCTAGCTCATAGGCTATATACCCCATGTGACTAAGAATCTCAAACAGTCCAATGAATCTAGGACAAAGCTTACCTTTCTTTCCAAACCTCATCACACCCTTTATGGGTGAGACTTTCAATAAAACTTGCTCCGCAACGATGAACTCAAGATCTCGGATCTTTCGATCTGCATATTCCTTCTATCTACTCTGAGCCACCAAGAGCATTTCCTGAATCACCTTAACCTTATCTAATGACTCCCTAAAAAGATCAGTACCCCATGGCCTTACCTCAAATGCACCGATCCACCCGATTGAGACCTATATCTCCTGGGCCAACTTGTGAGCAGTATGGGTAATCTGAACTGGTATATGTAACGGTTCATTTTTCGTGCGAGTTTACAGCTCAAAAAGGCTACTATGAACTAGTTCACGCTCTTTCGGACTTGTTTTGAAATAGAGTCGCCACCTAATTTTTAGGAAATTAGGAAAATCGATTTTGAAGGGTTTATTAAAATACCGTGAAAAAACCTTCGTAATCCAGAGTTCTAGGTAAGGGTTCTAATGATCTCTTAGGGAAGGTGTTAGGCACCCCTATACGGTTGACCTTCGAATTTCAGTGTATGAGTATTTGTTTAAATTGCTTATTTTGTGTTTATTTTCTGATAAAAAGAAGAAACTATCATGCATATCATATATTTTGGTAGAATATATCCCCTTTATTTATCGGGGTATCATAGTTTTGGATTTATATCATCCGAGTATAAATAGTTTCTTTTTATATATAAGGAATAAGTAAAGGAAAAACTGTTTATAAGCTATTTGTTTTTATACTCATACACCGGGGCTCGGCTTGACTAATTTTGGTACGTTTCAGTCTCATCCGAAACTTTATATCACGCGTAGGTTCTTTAAACGTTTATAAAAGGATTTTACATTTGAACGAGTATATCCTGTCTGAAAATATAGGTTAGTTTGGGCCAAAGTAGTGTTTGTGCTGAAAAATCCTTCACTTGTCTCTATTTTCCAGAAATGAGATTTATGGCTTTGCAAAATCTACTTTTTTGTCTTTGAAAACTGGCCCCATATTATGCCAAGAATTGGTCATTTATAAAGTTGTAAGATTAACCCCCATTGTTTTAAACCTGTCCATTTAAAGCTGATTTTTGTAATTCAGTTTGGAGTAGGAATTCAATTAATTAACTCATTTTCATGAAATAACTTTATTATGTAAAACGTGATTTGCTTTATTAAACTAGGAAATCAATAGTGATCTGTTTTGAAAGCAGTTTTTTTTAAAAGGTCTCACTTTGATACTTAGTTATAAGAAAAGAAAAGGGAAAGAAGAAATTATGTTTGAGTCCGTGGTTTTTAGAAAATCGCGAACGAGGACCAAAAGTCAACTAAACGGCATAAGAAACGTTGTCCTAAGACGTCTAATTCCAATCAAAAGGATTTTCCACTATAATGTGAGTTTGAATACACTTCTTACAAGTACATCAAGATGGGAATAAGTCTACGAATAAACATAAAGAGACTAAGTTAGACTAGGGGCGTACCAAGCCCCTAGTTGGCCATTTTCACCCATGGATGGGCCTTCTGCGCGCCTTGCTATCTTCTTTGTCTTCCCGGACTCTATTTTGAAGTAGTATTCCCACTTGGGCCTTGGACCCAAGGGGTGGTTTCATGCATTTGTAACCCAAGCGACCGCGTGGTAGGAAGAGGTGGGAGGGGGAGGGGGGGAGAAAAAGAAAGAAAAACAACGGTTAGTTTATCATCGCTAGACTTATCACTAAGGTATATAACTAAAGTTATAAATACACACACATGTATAAGACAAAGTATACACACATATACATATATATATAAGGCAATCCACACTTGATCCATACTTACCCCTTTGCCAGCTTCAATAAAGATCAAGTTATCCTAAGACTTAGGCCTGGCATGGGGACTAGGTCTGGATCCTGTATTTCCGATGTCGCACATGTTCCAAGGGGTTTCGAGGGGGACTTGTTCTGGATCCCGTATTTTCGATGTCGCACAAGTTCCAAGGGGTTTCAAGGAACCCCATGCATGGCTAACACCGAGAGATTAAGACAACCTCGAATTACCACACTTGGCCTTACATTCATTTGGGCCTACTCATTGAGAGAGGACAGAGAGAGCACAGAATCAAAAAGTGTTATGGTCATACAAGTAACATGCTAGTAGTTAGTGCAATTTCAATGAGCAGCCATGGAGCAATATACAAGTATGTACACTGAAAACAGACACTATAGAGAACCTTGATGTCACAAAATAGCACTTGACCAATCAAATACAACTTCTTTTGAAGGGGCAAAGGCAAGCAGCAACAACAGTTGCAAACAAAGGTAAAAAGGAAGGAAATAAGCAGTTGCCAAGGGCAAATACAACAAACCAATATAGTTGTTTTGGCTTAAACAGTTAACCCAGATGACAACCAACCTCAGAAATATTTGTATAAGCATCTCATGTCCAACAGGTGACAACTAAGCTCAACCAATTAAAACTCAACATGACTAGACTTAGGCTGGCATATCCAGTATGCATACTAAAATGGAGAGAGGTGTACATGATCAAATGTAGGCAACAATGCTTAAGAAAAATGAAATGCCTTTGAGGTTATGCGATCACACACAAGCAAGCATACAAGGTGTTTCAGTCGGAAAGAGGAGCAGGAAAGGAGAGAAGCACGCAAGAAAAACAAGTAAAAAGGAACAGGAGTGTTTTGTAAAAACAAAAAACCACAAGGAAAACAGTAACACAGAGTGGTGTGGGTATGCAGCTCATGACCCTAGGGGTAAAAGAAGACAAAGGCAAGGCTACAAGGGAAGCTAACAGGCAGAAAACAGATGTAGGTCCTGGAGGAAGGGTCCGGAGGCCATGAATAACACACACACAGATGCAAGAGCCAAGACAACGCCAAAGCATGATTATATAAAAACGTTTCACTCCACATATGCAAAATAGAAAAGTGTCAATGGCAATGTCACATAGGGATGGGGTAAGTAAAACACAGGGGCTGGGGACTTCGACTAACTCACAACAGCTTGGTCCTAGCTCTATGCCATGGGAGGAGGACAAGACAGAGTTTCAGCAAAGAAGCAATAACATGCAGTCTCGGGCAAATGGGGTTCAGACAGTATTTCAAACTACAAAACAAAATAAAGCAAGTATGTGCTACTTAGTTTAAAGCATGGCCTGGGGATAGCGAAATGATGCACTAATTCAACACATAATAGGAGACCAACACATACATATCACAGAGGTTACAGGACCAAAAGCAGGAAACCATCGTTGTGTTTTTTTACAAATTCTACAAGTTTTTGTGAAGCAAAGCGTGAACTCAAATAACATAAAGCTTTTGTAACTCAACTTGAGATGAAAAGTGGACAAGATAGTGCAACCAGATGTAAAACATACATAGCACAAACAAAGGATGTCACAAACAATTCTAAGCATATTAGAGGAGAAAAGGAAGAGGAAAGAACGCAAGCACTTCACAAAATGGCTGAAAAGGGAAACAAAACATCCCTCACACTGGTTTTGAAAGAAAAAACAAACACTTCATAAAATAGTTTTTGAAAAGAAACAAACACTTCATAAAATAATTTTTGAAAAGAAACAAACACTTCACAGAAATGGTTTTTGAAAAAAAAAAACAAACACTTCACACACTTTCAAACTGAATAACTCTAAGCTAGGACACACATCACTCTTTAACATCACACAATAGCCTCGGGAAGGGATTTTGAAGATTAAAACTTAGAACTTTAACACCCCAAGAAAATAAGTGTCACAATTATCACAAAGGGACATGAAACCAGAATTTGGATTTGCAAAGAGGAACCAGGTGTAAAGCATCCCAGTTGTAGATCAAACAGAAATGGACAAAACAAGAGGCCAAGTACTTCAACCATGGAATTAAGCAGAAAATATCTTTCATTCTCACTTTTATCAATAAGAAAGAGGAAGAAGTTGATCCTATGTTATGGACTGAGAACCAAAATGTATTTACAATAATAAGTCCCCCTAAATGAAATGCATAATGTAACTAGTTAACCATTTACAAGTTCTACTTTCAAAGCATGATGGAGTTCTACTTATACAATAGATGTGTGTAGGTGTCTTATGATTTGAGAAAACAAAAATTGAAGTCAAATTTAGGAGTAACACACTGGATTCTAACAAATCTTTGGCCTCTAGTTTTTAAAAAAACATCAGACTAGTTTCTTTTTGAAACTGGACCTACTAACCTTACAATTAACTTCTCAAAATAGCCACAAGCTTTAAGAGAGAAAAAACTTACAGAACTTATCAGACAAGGAGCCTTCATCAAGTTATAAGGACACACCTAATACATAAACACATAGAGGAGAGACAAACTTAGCTTGTGGATTAAATCCCTATTGGACAGACGCACAAGGATTTTAAGGAAAAACAGAGAAGTAAATCACTTTGAAAGGAGAAAAAAAGAACAGACCATTCCACAATAATCATCTCGACCAAAAATGAGACTTAACAAACCTACGAGCACATAACCTACCCAAAACTTATTCTTTAAGTGAAACAGTCAATCAAACAAGACACAAGCATCAAGGTAACAATTAGATCAAGTTGGAATACTTAGCTGGTTTTTTAAAAGGGTCCAAACTATCCCTACTCCCCTTTCAGAATCTTTGTCTCAATATACATTATTACAACCCCAAAGTGCCAAATTTTATCAAATAGATAGGGCTTAGGTGAGACAACAAGAATTAGGCCAAACAAAATTACCAAGTACAATAAGTAGGAATCCACAAAGAGCACACATAACATTCACCAGTTTGGGAATCCAAACACCATTAGAGAACAAACGGGGTCTGACCAGGTCCAACACATGCCAACTTCAAGCTTTCAAATGGACCTAATCATTTAAGGGAAGACAATGTGATACGTACACTAAGTCCAATCTACTTAGACTTTTCAGCCTTTCCAATAAGTATATTACCAGGTAGTACATTAGCAAACAGGCAGAGGCTCAACATGATCAGTCTTTACCATTTTTGACACATGACCACATTAACAAGTAGTAATCATGTTGGGTTCAAACATATGTAAGCTTAACTTCCTAATGACACTTGTGATCAAGCAGGATAGACCATGATCTATTAGTTCAAGTCATCCAACTCCTAACTACACACAATCACACAAGTCAAACATTGATCAGACTGGGCAACCTACTTCAGACAAGCCTCTTGGCCCTTCCCCCCTTATCAATCCTCAGCCCAAGACAAACTCTTACTGAGAAAAATAGGATATAAGGCAAACCAAGTTGCTCGATGAGCTTGTGACTTCAAACTAGCCTCATGAACCTAATTTTATTATATGAGATACACAGGACTAAACCATTCACAATTTCAATAGACGTATCTTGACCTTAATTGACAACACAGGACCTATACTAAACAACACACTAGCATGAACCACAAACGGGACCCTTTGCATGAAACACTTAAAAGTATTTAGACAGTCATGACGAGATGAAGAAGATCTTGAAGAAAATCCACATCAGACTAACTCTCTCCTACTCAGACTATATTTCTAAAAATACCTTTAAAGGCCTTTAATCAAAACTGAACAGCCAAGGGCACAAACAAGGAAGCTAAATGGAAATGCAAGTGAGGCAGGTTCATTTACTCAATATTATACCCTATGTTAAGTGCTAGGAAAAGAACTAACTAGTTGTGCAAAGCGTGAACAAAGATTCAAATTGAGAAGTTAAATCAAAACAATCTAATAAGTTTGGGAATTATTCTATAACTCACATGAGACTCTTTAATTGAGTAAAAATGTAGACAAGATCAAAGAGGAATCACAACAAGTGCATCAGGTTTGAGCATTGTTTTTAAACCACAAGGAATTACATGGACTAAGTACAATGTGGACACTAGAACTAAAAGAAAAAAGACTGGACCAGACATATTGAATTAACCATCTTGTCCTAAGCCATACACACACCTTGACTAGGGATAACGCCAGCAGAACCAAGATATAAAGGGTGGCAAGCTAATATACTAGACTCACACTCCATCATAAGACCATACAATTATTCTACCTGGACATCCTCAAACAGGAACTGAGCATAGAGAACAACAACCACTTAATCCTCATCATAAAACTCTCACATTATCCTATTAACTAAGCATCACATAAGCAGAATTCAAGTAAGAAAAATAATGGACTAAAATGCTACCTACCATAAACAGACTCTTTGCAACTAAACTAAACTGAACATAACATAAACAAGAAAGCAATGAACTAAAGTATTAGCCTAACTAGAATCTTTATAAACTAAGCAAGTCATAAAATAAGAAAATGCATTAAACTAAAACTACATAAGCAGACTTCAAGAAATGAAACATGGAACTAAAATGTTACTTTAAAATAGAATCTTCATGCCACCAGCTGTGCGAGATGGGACGGGACCATAAAAGGGTGAGGAGTGGGTGGTGAACAGGAGACGCTGCTAGGGTTTTGCTCCCTAGCCGCCTCCCTCCTCTCGTCTTTACAAACAGACCCCTAGGGTCTTTAATTTTATGGACCGGGGGGGGGGGGGGGGGATTATAATACTCCCCCCATTTTTCTCTTATTAGACCGGGTCTCGGGCCGTTGGGCTAGGCCTGGTCCCTTATTGTTTTCTAAAAATGGTTGCGCCTGACCCTTTATATATATATATATATATATATATTATATAATATTTTATATGCACCATGTATATTGGTATAAAAAGGTAGGGGGAAAATAAACAAGTAAAGAAAAACTAATTATTAGTCCATTGGGACTTAAAATAATTTAAACATGACTCATAAATAAAATAAAAATAATTTTTGTAGAACTGCTTTGAATTAATTAACCAGATAAAAGAGAAACTAATAAACTATGCAAACGCACATAGAATCAAGATTTAAAGGGTAAAAATGGTCAATTATTTTAATTACTCAAAATACCTTGGACAGTAATATGTAATAAAATTATCTATTAATCTAATTTTTCCTTGATTTAATTAATGAGACAAATGATTATCAAAAAGGGTTTTCTTGCCCTTTTGAGTAATTTCCACAAATAAAAGAAAATTCTTTGAGTATAATTATTTTCTACAAAAAAAATAAAATTACCCTTCATACTTCTTAATCCATTTGAAAAGATGAGATATTATCCCAAATGATTTCATAAAATTTACCTAGACCCTTTAGGGTACTCAAATGATTTTATTTACTGTACAAGGACTCCGAGCACTTAAAATAAATTATGCGAGTTCAAAAATTAGGTGTCAACAAATGCACCTTCAGTATTCAGCGATGGCGGGACCATTCCTGGGCAATGCAATTTGACTAACCCTAATTTTTTATGGACCCGACTCATCTTGCCTTTAAATTTTATACAATTCACACATATGTGTGTGTGACCGGACCCTGGCTTCCGGGTTTCCTACATATCTCGGGGTGTACGAGAATTCAGGCAACCTGTAGTTTGACTCGATCAATGCCTTTGCGTGATTGAGCAGGAAAAAATCCTAAGACTCCTGGTTTTGTGATCGGGGTTTCCCTGGACAGTGGTTAGAGCGGGCCAACTCTTGGGTTTGAGTTTGCCTACATATCCCTGGTCTCTGGGAATCGGGCCGCACATAGTTTGACTCGCTAGAGAATAGCACCCCACTTTTGTCGGGATACCTTCGGATTTCACCGGTGTGTACCCGACCGATCGCTTTTTAAAAAACATTAAAGGGACAGATGATGACTGAGTTTGAGATTAGGCGGCTTCCAAGTCCTAGCCGGAGAGCTTGACTCTCATTGGCACCTTATCTTGGTCGGTTGCGTAAGAAAAAAGTTCCACGTTTGCTCTGTAATTTGTCAGATCCAGTTCAGCAGGTTGGCTCTCTCTCTCTCTCTCTCGGAGATTGTGCGCCTGCTTTCGAAATTCAACAATATTACATATATCTTCATGATGCTCATATGAATGGCCTTCTCTATAGCATGAAGGTAAATATGTTATGGCAGTATGTAAAAATGAATGGCCCTTTTGGCAGTATGAATGAATGGCCCTCCCGGCAGTATGAATGAATGGATGCATGGCCCTCTTGATAGTATGAATAAATGAATGAATGGCCCTCTCGGCAGTATGAATGAATGGATGAATGGCCCTCTCGGCAGCATGAATGAATGAATGGCCCTCTCGGCAGTATGAATGAATGAATGGCCCTCTCGGCAGTATGTACGAATGAATGAATGGCCCTCTCGGTAGTATGAATAAATGGATGAATGGCCCTCTCGGTAGTATGAATGAATGAATGAATGGCCCTCTCAGCAGTATGAATGAATGAATGGCTCTCTCGGCAGTATGTATGAATGAATGCATGAATGGCAGCAAAAAATAAACGTGCAATGGCCTTCTTGGCAGTAGAAAATAAACGTGCAATGGGCCACTCGACATGGCCCTCTCAGCAGCAGAAAATAAACGTCCAATGGCCCTCTCGGCAGCAAAAAAATAAACATGCAATGGCCCTCTCGGCCACAGGAAAGTAAAGAATTGAAAGGAATTTAAAGAATGGCAGAACTGAAAGGATTTAAAAGATACAGATATGGCTCTTGCGTCTAGATGATCTTTCTTTCATCCGTAGTGTGGGCTATGGTCCTCATGGTCGGATATGTCCCTTTGTTTTTGTCATGACCTTTTTGGTCGAATATGCATTTTTGCTCATTCATTGCGACCCTTTTCGCCTGATATTTCTTTGCCGTTTACTTTTGTATGACCCTAGTGGTTAGATATTCTCTGTCATTTATCCACCTCAGGACCCTTTGGGTCAGCTACTTCCTTCAAATCCAGTGCGCCTTTCCATTATTTGCCGAGCCTCTTAGTCAGGCGTCTTTCATTCGTTCCTCACGTGATCCATTTCTTGGTTGGATGTATTTTCTTTCATCTATTCGTCTTATAGCGTATGCGCTAGTCCAATGAGTTATTCTTGTCGGATTTGACCTCCGCAGCTGTCACGACCCGACTAGGGGGCCATGACGGGTACCCGGAGCTGACTACCGAGCACCACTCCTTATGCTAATCATCGTACTCATCTTGAATGCATTTATTATTATCAACACAACTAGCCATAATGAAACCTTTATCACTTCCAAAACATATCTACAATCATGTGCATAAGCCCCTCGGGCTATCAAAATAATATCTCAAATATACAATGTGATCATCAACTACCCACAAGTATGTATCTACGAGCCTCTACTAGAGTACTAGACATAAAGACGGGACAGGACCCCGTCGTGCCCAAATATATGCACCAAAATAATATCTCCAAAAAAAAGGCACCTCCGAAATAGTGGGATGCTCCTGTAAGTTTGATGAACAGCTCCTAGGAATCTGGGCCACCTCACTGCCTACCTGTGGGCATGAACACAGCGTCCAAAAGAAAGGACGTCAGTACGAATAAAGTACTTAGTAAATAAGGCATGAATAATACTAACATTGCAAAGAAATCATGAAACATGAGGCGAAAATAAAACCTTCTTAACCTTTAAATGAAATCACATGTTATGCATGTCACATATACCATCATCGTTAAGGCGCGTCCGGGTAACTATCGCATGCCGCCCACTAGTGGTGTCATGTCTGGCCATATAGGCACGGTGTAATCGTATGCAGCCCGCCTCTGCGGTGACATATCCGGCCATCCGGGCACAGTGTAATCATATGCAGCCCGCCTTCGCGGTGACATGTCCTGCCATTTAGGCACGATTTAATCATCATCATCATATACTTACCATGAAGCATGCATAAGAAATCAATTAGATACTACAACTCTATCGGGGTGACGTAAGGTCGAGAACCCCCCGATTTCCATTACAGGGTAATCATAAGGTGGGTCTAGCAACAATTAATAACATCAAAGAATCGTACAAGGATCATTCGCTTCGTGGAAATATCATATCATAGGCTTTAGGATCTCTAGTCTTAGACTCATCATATTCATTATTAATTCATAACATATCTCTTATCATTATCTCATAGAAAGCTCTTTATAAACATTGACTCATATTTTCCAGAATGTAAGAAGGTCATGGAAAGATAAGGGAAGTCATGTCATAGGAATCATGCCTTAGAAAAGAAGGGACTAGTCTTACATACCTTTATGTTTTGCTAACTTTATCACTTGAACGCTTCCCTCGGATATTCACGTTTCTACATTCAAGAGAGTTCGTACTAAGATTAGATAGTCGAAAACATACTTAAGATTAAGCTAAAGCTAACGAAATTTGGGTAGCATCTTCTTTATTTCGATGACTTCCCCCACATAATAAACAACTCCCCACATTAATAGCAACACCCACAATATTTTAATCAATAACTTCATCAAGCTAGACATTATTAAACCCTCAACATTCCCTATGAAACTCCTTCATAACCCTAACTAGGGCACCATAACGTATCCATCCTCATGCAATGCCTCCACAACATCTTTAATACTATTCATAACAAGATTATACTTATTACATATCTAGAACTATGATTTAAGTCATGTCATGATTCAAGAATATTACTATTTTCATATTTGCACTCCATATTCTCATCCCTTCCATAATCCAAGTCTTTTAACCTCTCAATACATTTACTAACACGAAATAAACATAAGACTCACCTTAATCACTTATGAATAAGCCTTGAGTCAATCTAGTCCATTAGAATGAAATCCCCCACTCGTATACCAAAGAAATTCTTACTCTTCACAAACCCTAATAGGCTTCTTAGTATATGAATCTCTTAATCTTGGCTTTTGATCTTGGTTTCTTGGTATAGGTTTGTTGTAGAAATAGAGGAAGGGTTTTGGAGAGTTCTAGAGAGATGTAGGATCTGTTTTTGGGAGAATAATGGAATAAAAATGTGGGATCTTATATTTATAATTAGGGCTGGAATGTTCCAGATCCGCGGGTTGACGAGCAGGGTCGACGGTCGTCGACGTGTCGGCGATCCATCGACATGCCCCTTCGAACTGCTGCCTGAGATGTCTGATTTCAGAGCCCTGTCGACGGTACCAGACTACGGCTCGTTGATGTGTCGACGGTTGTTCTCTGGGCTGTCGACGCTGACTGGTTTCCGCAGTTTTTTCTGTACTGCTATGTTTTGCTCCGATTCGATTCGTTTCACTTCTAATTCCCTCGTAATGTCAAGAATGCATACTTATACTCCTGTACACATACAAGGTAAAATATCTCATGTCCAAAACTCTTGTGCAGATTACCGAACCGAAGGTACACACCACCAATAGGCCAAAATCGCCTTGCAAAAAAAAAACGAAAAGCGTAACATTCTTCCCCCCTTAAGAACATTCGTCCTCGAATGTTAAGTTCTGGGGACTCCTACATAATTTATCCAGAGTTTCCACTGTAACATGATGCTACCATCTTGTCACAACAGCCCATAATAAGATTGCCTCACATGGCCACAACACAATAGCAAGAAATTATGGCCACACACGACCAAAAGTATAAAAAGAAAGCATACATACATCATAATATTGATGTCTCATCTTGGATCTCTTCCGGGGGTTGAAATAAGTGCAGATACTTGGACTTCATGCTTTCTTCTGCTTCCCAAGTCATTTCCTCTCGAGTATTGTTCTGCCACAAGACCTTAATTGAGGCTACCTCTTTGTTTCTAAGCCTCCGTACTTATCTATCTAGTATGGAAATGGGTACCTCCTCATAAGTCAACTTTTCCGTCACTTGAACATCATTTACCGGCACGATCCCAGTAGGATCTCCGACACACTTACGAAACATTAATACGTGAAAGACTGGATGGACTGATTCATGTTCTGGAGGTAAGTCTAGTTCATAAGCTACTTAGCCTATCTTGCAAATAATCTTATAAGGTCCAATGTATCGAGGACTTAACTTTCTGTTCTTACCAAATCTTATCACGCCTTTCATCAGTGAAACCTTTAAGAATACTCAATCATAAACTTGGAATTCTAAGTCTCGTCGCCGGTTGTCCGCATAAGAATTTTGACGACTTTGGGCTGCCAATAGTCGATCTCGGATAACCTTGACATTTTCCACCGCTTGTTGAATCAACTCAAGGCCTATTAGCTGTACCTCTCCTACTTCAAACCACCCAATTGGGGACCTACACTTTCTTTCATATAGAGCTTCATACGGGGTCATTTGAATACTGTAATGATAGACGTTGTTGTATGTGAACTCAACGAGAGGTAAGTGGTCATCCCAGCTACCACCGAAATCTAGCACACATGCCCGTAACATGTCTTCCAAGGTCTGAACAGTGCGCTCGGCATGCCCATAAGTTTGTGGATGTAACGATGCGCTAAGCCTTACCTGAGTACTCAAACCTTCTTGGAAAGACTTCCAAAATTTAGCTGTAAATTGTGCTCCTCTGTCAGTAATAATGGATATCGGGATACTATGAAGTCGCACGATCTCCTTAAGTTACAACCTTGCATAATATTCTGCCGAATATGTGGTTCTAACTGGAAGAAAATGAGTTGATTTCATGAGTCTGTCAACAATCATCCTTATGGAGTCATATTTTCGCCGAGAGCGAGGCAAACCCATAATGAAATCCATGTTAATCACTTCCCATTTCCAGACGGGAATTTCCATGGCTTGTAACAATCCTCTTGGCTTTTGATGCTCAATTTTCACTTGTTGGCAATTTGGATATTGAGCTACAAACTCTGCTATGTCCTTCTTCATTCCATCCCACCAATACATCAACTTGAGATCATGATACATCTTTGTCGCTCCTGGGTGCATGGAATACCAAGAATAATGGGCTTCTCCAAAAATCTGACAACGTAGTTCAGCAACATTCGGAAGACATAGCCTGTGTCGGTACCTAAGGACTCCCTCTGTAGAAACTTCAAAAGGCGACTTCTCTTTTTCAGGAAATGTATCTCTATAGTGACTCAACTAAGGGTCTTCATATTGGCGCTCTCTCACCTCTATATCTAAGGACGAAACAACTGGGTTGTGAATACCAATTCTTGCATCGCCAGAATCAATTAGACAAACTCCGAGACAAGCTAGCTGGTGAAGCTCACAGATTAATTCCTTCTTCTCCGGAGGAACCTCACATAGGCTACCCATTGATTTGCAGCTAAGTGCATCAGTTACTACATTCTCCTTTCCGGGGTGGTATAAATATTCACATCATAATCTTTCAGTAACTCTAACCACCGCCTCTGCCAAAGATTCAACTCCTTTTGGTTGAAAATATATTAGAGACTCTTGTGATCTGTGTAAATATCAACATGTACACCATACAAGTAATGTCTCCACATTTTTAGTGCATGAATAACCACAGCCAATTCAAGGTCATGAGTTGGATAATTCTTCTCATGTTTCTACAACTGCCTTGAAGCATAAGCAATGACTTTATTGTGTTGCGTCAACACACAGCCTAACCCAACTCCAGAGGCATCACAATACACAATGTAACCATCTAGCCCTTCTGGAAGTGTCAGGACTAGGGCTGAAGTTAATTTATCCTTCAATTCCCGGAAACTGCATTCACAAGCATCAGTCCATCGAAATTTCGCTGATTTCTGAGTTAGCTTCATTAATGGTGCTGAAATGGTGGAAAACCCTTCCACAAACCTTCTATAGTGACCTGAAAATCCCAGAAAACTACGGGCTTCTGTAGGCGTTTAGGCCTTGGCCAAGTCTTCACAGCCTCTTTTTTTCTGATTATCAACTCGAATGCCGTCTGCTGAGACAATGTGGCCCAGAAAAGTCACAGAATTCAGCCAAAACTCGCATTTTGAAAATTTTTCATACAACTCTCTAGTCCGAAGAATTCCAACGACAATACGCAAATGGTCTGCATGCTCCACTTCCATTCAAGAGTATACTAGAATATCATCAATGAACAGGATCACAAACAGATCTAAAAGAGGCCTGAATACATTATTCATCAAATTCATAAACACCGCCGGAGAATTAGTCAACCCAAATGACACCACGCGAAATTCATAGTGACCATATCTCGTTCTGAATGCTATTTTGGGAATATCCTCTTCTCTAACTCTCACTTGGTGATACCCCGACCTTAAATCAATTTTGGAAAACCATTTGGCACCCTGTAATTGGTCAAACAAATCATCGATCCTTGGAAGCGGGTATTTATTCATTATCGTTACCTTGTTCAGCTGTCTATAATCAATGTACATCTGTAGGGAACCATGTTTCTTCTCACAAATAGGACAGGTGCTCCCCATGGTGATGAACTGGGCCTAATGAATCCCTTCTCAAGCAAATCTTTCAATTGTGCCTTTAGCTCTTTCCATTCTGCATGAGCCATCCGGTAAGGAGGAATAGATATAGGCTCAGTGTCAGGCAACACATCAATAGCAAAATCAATCTCTCTTTCCGAAGGAAGACCTGAAAGTTTATCAGGAAATACATCCGAGAATTCATTTACTATCGGGACGGATTGAAAAGTCGACGACTTTGCTTCAGTATCATGAACTCGGACTAGATGATAAATATAGCCTTTGGCGATCATCTTCCTCGCCTTGAGATAGGAAATAAACCTACCCCTTGGAGATACGGTGTTACCCTTCCATTCAAGCACTGGTTCGCCCGAAAATTGGAATTGAACTATTTTCATTCTACAATCCACATTGTCATAGCACGAGGCCAACCAATCCATGCCCATAATCATATCAAAGTTCAACATTTCTAGTTCAATCAAATCGGCTGTAGTGTGGCGATCACATACCTCAATTACACAATTTTCATATATTTGTCTAGCTATTACCGGGTCACCAACAGGAGTAGATACCTCAAAAGGCTTTATTGGCTCGGGTTTCACCCCAATATGATCAGCAATATACAGAGTCATATAAGACAACATGGAACCCGGATCAATCAACGCATAAACGTCATGAGAGAATATAGTCAATATACCTGTAACCACAACTGGGGAAGACTCAAGATCCTAACGTCCAGCTAAAGCATAAATACGGGGCTGAGTACCACCTGAACTGGACGCTCCCCCTCTGCCCCTACCACGGCCTGCTAGAGTCTGGGCAGTTTGCCCTATCGAACGCACAGATGAGGAAGAACTAGCTACTGATCCTGTGGGCTGAACCCCACCTCTACCGTACCTCGAGAGATAATCATGCATCATGTGCCTTGTTTGCCCACAAATATAACAAGCATCTGAACCTTGGCGACACTGCCCCGAATGTAACTTTCTGCACTGACTGCATCATGGAACTGATGGTCTCCTCTAACTATAACCACCCCCAAATTGGGAACCCGAAGCTCTCAAGCTCTGACCCTGTCCTGAATGAATGGAGTGGTCAAATCTCCTGCCTGCAAATCGAGGGGGTGCACTAGTCACCGACTGGCCTGAATGTCTAGAATATGACTGCCTCGATCCCTCTCTATAGTCGCTACTGGCACCCACAGATTTGGCCCTCTTACTCTGCCCTCTATCAATATCGCACTCACATCTTTTTGGATGTTGCTGCTCTTCTAAATTTTGGGCATGGGCCTGAATGCGGGAAATATCCATCCCCTTTTGCAATGAAGCTATCAAGCAATCTTTGAATAAATGTGGCTCTAAGCAACTCACAAATCTGTGCACTCTATCTCCCATGTCGGCCACCAGGGCCGAAGCATATCTAGCCAATGAATTAAAGTGAAGGCTATACTCCCGAGCACTCATATTTCCTTTCTTAAGATTCAAGAATTTATCAGCTCTGGCCCGGCGAACCTCGGGTGGCAAATAACGACGAAAGAAAGCATTCACAATTTCCTGCCAAACCAGGAGAGGTGTATTTTCCTTCCTCGAAGATATCTAGTTGTTATACCAAAGAACCACCACATCCTGGAGTCTATAAGATGCCAACTCCATGAATTCAGTATCGGAGGCATAGATGATTCTCAACGTTCTCAGCATCTCATCAATAATACCTTCATCCGGCTTTGACCCGAAAAATTCTTGAGGGATTAAATTCATGAAATCACGAGTTCTAGCACTAGTCTCCCTATCACCTGGACCCCTACTCTGCCACTGTGCCTAAGCGGTGACTAACTGTGTCAATAGCTGAATAGCTTCGGTCATTTGTTGACCCGAAGCACCCGATTGAGGAACTGGAGGCATATGAACCGGAGCTGAAGCCCCCTCTTATTCTTCTAAAATAGGCAGAGTGTGTGAGGCATTGAATGGAGCCTCATTATGAGATTCACCTTCTTCTATATTTATTGGTGTCTTCCTTTCCATCCGTCTTTCTGTCATAGCCTTGCCCTTCTGGGCGGCTGTTGTTTTTCTTTAACGGCTTCGCTGAAATCGTAACACACAATTTGGGAGGGAAAATCTTATAACATGGCTCTATAGCACGATCTAATAAGAAGAAGAATGGTAATATTTTCCTAAATGCCCTGCATCCTCTCATTTATAAGTGTGGCGCAGTTCACACCCATAAACAAGACTCTACTGGACACGGCTCGTAGACACTCTGTAGGATGGAACAGCTCTGATACCACTTTTGTCACGACCCGGCTAGGGGGACATGACGGGTACCCGGAGCTGACTACCGAGCACCACTCCTTATACTAATCATCGTACTCATCTTGAATGCATTTATTATTCTCAACACAACTAGCCATAAGGAAACCTTTATCACATCCAAAACATATCTACAATCATGTGCATAAGCCCCTCGGGCTATCAAAATAATATACAAATATACAATGTGATCATCAACTACCCACACATACGTATCTACAAGCCTCTACTGGAGTACTAGACATAAAGATGGGACAGGACCCCGTCGTGCCCAAACATACGCACCAGAATAATATCTCTAAAAAAAAGGCACATCCGAAATAGCGGGGTGCTCCTATAAGTCTGCTGAACAGCTCCTAGGAATCTGGGCCACCTTCCTCCCTACCTGTGGGTATGAACACAGCATCCAAAATAAAGGACGTCAGTACGAATAAAGTACTGAGTATGTAAGGCATGAATAATACTAACATTGTAAAGAAATCATGAAACATGAGGCGAAAATATAACCTGCTTAACCTTTAAAAGAAATCAGATGTTATGCATGTCACATATACCATCATCGTTAACCCGCGTCCGGGTACCCATCGCACGCCGCTCACTAGTGGTGTCATGTCCGACCATATAGGCACGGTGTAATCGTATGCAGGCCGCCTCCACGATAACATGTCCGGCCATCTAGGCACGGTGTAATCATATGCAGCCCGCCTTCGCGGTGACATGTCTGGCCATTTAGGGACGGTGTAATCATCATCATCATATACTTACCATGAAGCATGCATAACAAATCAATTAGATACTACAACTCTATTGGGGTGACGTAAGGTCGAGAACCCCCGATTTCCATAATGGGGTAATCATAAGGTGGGTCTAGCAACAATTAATAACATCAAAGAATCATACAAGGATCATTAGCTTCGTGGAAATATCATATCATGGTTTTTAGGATCTCTAGGCTTAGACTCATTATCTTCATTATCAATTCATAACATATCTCTTATCTTTATCTCATAGGAAGCTATTTATAAACATTGACTCATATTTTCCGGAATGTAAGAAGTTCATGGAAATATAAGAGAAGTCATGTCATAGGAATCATGCCTTAGAAAAGAAAGGACTAGCCTTACATACCTTTACGTTTCGCTAACTTTATCACTTGAACGCTTCCCTCCAATATTCATGTTTCTACATTCAAGAGAGTTCGTACTAAAATTAGATAGTCGAAAACATACTTAAGCTTAAGATAAAGCTAAAGAAAATTGGGTAGCATATTCTTTATTTCTATGACTTCCCCCACATAATAAACAACTCCCCACATCAATAGCAACACCCACAATATTTTAATCAATAACTTCATCAAGCTAGACATTATTAAACCCTCAACATTCCCTATGAAACTCCTTCATAACCCTAACTAGGGCACCATAACGTATCCATCCTCATACAATGCCTCCACAACATCTTTAATACTATTCATAACAAGATTATACTCATTACATATCCAGAACTATGATTCAAGTCATGTCATGATTCAAGAATATTACTATTTTCATATTTGCACTCCATATTCTCCTCCCTTCCATAATCCAAGTCTTTTAACCTCTCAATACATTTACTAACACGAAATAAACATAAGACTCGCCTTAATCGCTTGGGAATAAGCCTTGAGTCAATCTACTCCATTAGAATGAAATCCCCCACTTGTATACCAAAGAAATTCTTACTCTTCACAAACCCTAATTGGCTTCTTAGTATATAAATCTCCTAATCTTGGCTTTTGATCTTGGTTTCTTGGTATAGGTTTGTTGTAGAAATAGAGGAAGGGTTTTGGAGAGTTCTAGAGAGATGTAGGATCCGTTTTTGGGAGAATAATGGAATAAAAATGTGGGATCTTATATTTATAATCAGGGAAGTGTTGTTGGAGCGATCAAATCATCCGTCTAGTAGACCGCAAACCCTAGCCTATTTGTGGAGTTGAAGAAGAAAGGTAAGATTTGATCTTGTTTTATGTGTTGTGAATGTTTTATGCATGTTGTAGTATGTTAATATAGATGAAATTTGTGAAATATAGTAAGTTGGAGGTGAGCCGTGTATGGTGTGTATGGTGGTGTAGATGTGTGTGTTGTGATTGGGTTGATAAATTGATTCTATGTAGCATATTTAGTTGTGATGTGTGTGTGTGAAGCCGTGTGTGTGTGAAGTGGTGTGTGTCTATGAGCCATGGTGTAGCCAAGGGAAGGTGAATTGAATTCCGTTTAGTTTGTTAGATGTGTCGTTATGACATTTGTGACGTAAATAAAGGTCTAACGATTTGAGTTAGCATTGAAATTGGTTGTATGTTATTATGGGGAATTATATGATTTTTATATAATTGTGAGAGTGAGATTCTAAATGTGAATTATGGTTGTTGTTAATGAATTTGAAGAAAACAATGTGAGTTGGTAGTGTTGTTGCATTCGTTGAAGTTTCGGATAGAATATGGAATTGGCGGAATTGTTTAAATCCTTGGGTATTGATTGGAGTGTTATTGAATTATGTTTGAATAACCTTAAGTTAGTAAATGAATATGAGAATGTTGATATTAGCTTGATATTGTGAAGTTGGAATGGAAATTGTCGCCTTATGTAGAAAAGAGGACTATTTATGTTATAGTGCGTTTTGTGACGATTTTTGATGTTGTTGGCATTGTTGGGTTTTTGTTGTTGATATATAATGGCCGAGTTAACCCTCGGGGATGTTGAATTTATAGGGGAAATGCTGCCGAAATTTCGGTAGACAATATGAATTTAAGACTTGAAATTCTTAAAAGCTTGCAACTCATAATTGGTAACTATGACCACATTGTAGATTTTGGCGAACTTGAGAGGTGATTTTGGAGACGTATAGGAGGCGGAAAAGGTATGTAAAGCTACCCCTTTCCTTCTTTTGGCATGTCCTAGATATACTAGGTTGAGATCTGAGCCTCGGGGACAATTCTGTTCATGGAAATCCGAACTTGATTTTTGGGTACTATTCATTCAATATAATTGAACTATAATTCTCATGTTTGATGGAAAAATGACCAAACACCCGCAACTTTCATAAACGTAATCGCATCGCTCTGAAGCTTTCATGGATGATTCCATAGAGCCTAATGTTCATGATTCTTGTCCGCCACCTCGACTTGACCCGAGATGGGCCCCCTAACTCCGAGACTTCTTAGTTTGCCCTATTTGACTTATCTTTGCATGATATCGGAAAGAGACTTTTGCTTATGACTTTAGCTACTAAAGTATAATGTTTGGTGGCTCCGTGATATTCTGATTTATGTTTTGAACTATAAATACGATTTCAGAAGTACTTTTGTGAGATAAACCCTGTATTGATCAATTGTCCGGACTAGTTTGCCTAACGGGTTGTCATATGATTATATCCAGTTTCATAAACGTTTTGATATGTAAATTGCATTAGTTTCCGCACTACTCTGCTCGTGCCCATTATTATGACATCGTTCGCTAGTTCCCGGGCCGGTTTTATGATCGTGCGTACTATGATATATTCGGCAGTATGCTGTGTTACGGTTCCTGAGACCTCGCCATAGGGCCGGGTTCCGTTTATGGAGTTATGCTGTGATATGGCTTATGATATGATGTGTGTGATGATATGTTATGTTCGGGGTTGTACGGAGATTTGAAACTTTCCGGAGTATGCTGTGTTGTGACGCCAATGTCGGAGTGGCGACCACGTTCCTGAGCCTTATGCATGATTTCTTTTACTTGCATTATGTACATATGATTTATGTACCGGTTTTGATATACTGATTCGGTATTCCCTTCTGTACCTTATGCTTCAGTTATGGTTGGATTTCTGTATCTTATGCTTTGCATACTCAGTACATATTTCGTACTGACCCCCTTTCTTCGGGGGCTGCGTTTCATGCCTGCCGGTACAGACGCACAGTTTGGTGATCCACCAGTTTATGACACCTTCTTCTGCTGTTTGGAGTGATCCTCTTATTCCGGAGCCTACATTTTGGTATATATACTCGTTCGTTGCATATGTATATATTTGTTCAGGTGTACGGCGGGGCCCTGTCCCGCCATATGATTCGGTTGGTCTGTTTAGAGGTCTGTAGACGTATATGTGGGTTGTGCCTACTTCTGTACAGGTGTGTTTGTATGATCCCACTCGCCATGGCAGCCTTGTCTGCGTGCATTTGTATATGTTTTGGGTCGTTGCGCCTTTTGATAGCCTTGTCGGCTTCTGATATATATATATATATGGTTGTGTTGAAATGTGTCTGAGACAGTTTGATATAATTTGAGGCAGCGTGTGATATTTGTGCCCTTATACGCTATCTGTATGTGATTCGGATTGGATGAGTGTGTTCGGGTGCCCAGTTCGGGCACTAGTCACGGCCTACGGGGTTGGGTCGTGACATATTCTCCCTTCTCTAAGTATGTCTTGATGTCGGCGTACCACGGTCGGCCATCCAACTCGGCCTCAACGTAGCCGTAGTGAGCTTGTTCTTCCCTTAACGTGATCTCCAGAAGGTCGATGTGAGCGCTTCTGGGGTGCTGAATCATGAAGGCTATCATAGCTAACACGTCCGCAAACTCATTTTGGGCTCTTAGGGTATGTCTGAAGTCGATATTCTTGAATCTCCCTCATAGTCTTTGCACCAAATTCATATACGGGAATATCTCATCATTTTTGGTCTCCCAACTTCCTTTATGAGCAAATCGGAGTCACCGATTACCAACAACTCCAGTATGTTCACGTCCAATGCCATCCTAAGGCCGAGGACACATGCCTCATATTCTGCCATGTTGTTAGTACACAAAAAGTTGAGCTTCGTGGCCCTCGAAAAGTGTTGTCCTATTTCTAAGATCAATACTGCCCCGATGCCTGAACCTTTATAGTTGACCGCCCCGTCAAAGAATAGCCTCCATCCTTTGTATGGTTCCGTCAATTCTTCTTCCATAGCCAGTACCTCCTCATCTAGGAAGAAAGTCCGCAAAGGCTCAAGCTCGTCGTCGATGGGGCTTTCTACCAGCAGGTCGGCCATGGCTTGTCCTTTGATTGCCTTTTGTGCTACGTATATGATGTCGAATTCACTTAGCAGTATTAGCAATTTAGCCAACTTTCCCAAGGGCATGGGTTGCCTGAAAATGTATCTTAATGGATCTATTCGGGATATGAGGTGGGTGGTGAACAATGATAGGTAGTGTCTCAGCTTCTGAGCGATCCAAGTTAGAGCATAACAGGTCTTTTCTACGAGCGTGCACCGCACCTCATAGGATGTAACTTCTTGCTCAGATAGTAGATGGCATGTTCCTTTTTACCTTCCTCGTCATGCTGGGCCAGCATACAACTGAAACCGTTCTCTGATACTGACAAATATAGTAAGAGAGGACTCCCTTGCCTAGGCGGTACCAGAACGGGGGAATTAGAGAGATATCTTTTGATTTTGTCGAATGCCCCTTGGTATTCCTCCATCCAGTTTGTGGGAGCGTGTTTCTTGAGAAATTTAAGAATTGGCTCTATGATCACGGTGGATTGGGCTATGAATTCCCAATGTAGTTCAACCTTCCTAAGAAACTCATGACCTCCTTCTTGTTTTAAGGCGGTGGTAATTCCTGAATCTCTTTGATTTTGGCAGGATCTAATTCAATGCCCCTGCGGCTGACTATGAATCCCAACAACTTTTCGGCGAGCACTCCAAATGCACACTTAGCGAGGTTCAACTTCAGATTGAATTATTGAAGCCTGTCGAAGAACTTTCCCAAGTGTGTGGTGTGCGCCGAGCTTTCCTTTGATTTTATGATGACATCATCAACATAAAATTCAATGGCTCGATGCATCATATCATGGAATAGGGTGGTCATGGCTCTCATATATGTGGCACCGGCATTTTTAAGGCCGAACGGCATTACCCTGAGATGATAGACTCCCGAAGGGGTGATGAAGGTTGTCTTTTCAGCGTCTTTCTCGCTTATGAGTATTTGGTAGTACCTGGAGAAACAATCCACGAATTAATGTAACTCGTGCTTGGCGCAATTATCTATCAGGACGTCGATGTTTAGGATAGGGAAGTTGTCATGCCCCAAAACCCACCCTAAATGTGACCGACATCCGACATCATGAACAACATCGGAAGAACCTAAAAGATGCAATAACAACACTTGAACCGGTCAGGTTCAATATTCACCTCCAATAGTTTATAAAATAAATACAATCAAATCATGATAAATGAATTAAATCAGCGGAAGTCTTTAATATTATAAAACTTAATCAAAACGGGACGAACGCCTAAGAGTTAAATAAAACTCAACAACTATCCACAAGAATGTGTACTATGGAGCTTCTAAGATAAAAGAGTAATTGTCTGACACATCGGGACGTAGCCCGAAAAAAAAATAGAATAGTAAATAAATATGATAAGGGGTGTCCCACGAATGAACATGTTGGCTCACCAAGTCAGCAGCAACAGCAAGTCCTTCCTAAGCGTTTTGAGTATCAAGAACCTATTCTTCTCCGTTACCTAACATACTATCAAAAACAACAATGGTATGCCTGAGTACATCGAACTCAGTGAGTGCCTCGGGGACAACAAGCAATAAGAAAATAGAGTACAATAATACTTAAAGAAATCAGTTCTAAGGATAGTATGAAACAACAGGAAATTAGTTATTCAACTTGTGTATCTCAATAAGAATTATCAAAACTTATTATAAAGCCTTTTGTCAAGTTACAACTTTCAAATATGTTTTTTTAATTGATCATAATTATCAATAACAGTTCCATAAAATGATAAGGATATCACACTTGCCAATACAAGCCCAAGAATCAGTCACAATGAAGGGTTAACCTTTGAGGTTCCCTAAACAGCTTAGAAGCACCACATCAGAATCTCAGGTTCTCGATGGCTATACTTCCTCTCGAATAGCTAGGCATAAATCGCACCCGGGTAGCGAACCCGCAGTTGCCACTCTTCCCACCGAATCGCTAGACAATTACCACACTAGGATCCATAGTGACTACCCTTCCTCCCGAGTAGCTAGGTTAAACACAACAACAAGGTTCATAGCATCGAAGTTGAATCACAATTCATCTTGAGGTAGTAATATCATAAATAAGCATATAAGTTCATCATGTCATTACAAAGATACATCATTTCATTTATAACCTTGAAAACGCTTCCACTTCCTTAAATAAGGTTCAATTGTCATAGTTCTTCATAAAACACCATTACCAACCCTTAACCATTATTGATGACCATCTCTTATAGAGGAAAACAATTATAATTACGTATACATGTATAGAGTATAATAACAATCAGGGTTTAATGTGGGCTTCTCCCCTCACGCACACTAACCAAAATCGAAGCATGAAATTCAAAAGTATGGAAAGCTCACCTTTTCATTCAATAAAGAACATTCGGGAAAGGAGACATACATTCCAAAATAAGGTTTTCAAAAAAGAGACATACCTTAAATCCGTTAAAATATGTTAAACGTAAGCTCCACGCTTCAAAGAATCATTCTACATCTAATTGAGGCTTGTATGATCAATAAGGTACAGATATTGACCAAATTCGCTGCTACTGTTCATAGCTTGAAATGCACTGCTTCGAATATCTAAATCAAGATCTTCACCGTTCACATTCGAGACCCATATGTTGTGACTACTCAGCTAAAATTTGGGCTCAATTCAACGGTTAGATTAGCTAGAAACGTCAATTAAAGCTGACTGGTCGGAGAACATTCTACAACAAAAATATTAGGGTTTTGTCTTTAATAGACTGCATCTAAATCAATCCTATTTCATGATTCTATTGACCATTCAATTTCTAAAACACAATAACAATTCCATATAATCCATCAAAGTGAGGGTTTTACCTTTTTGAAGAAATCCCAAAGCTTCATCCCATGTTTGACCTTGAATGAAGTTTCCACAATCTAGCGATTTCATATAATGATTCGGTGTTAATCTAGTGTTAAGTTAATGTAATTTTCTTAAGGATTTGAGTAAAAACTCACCTTAGGGGGTTGGTAGAAGCCTCTGGTCGAAAAGCCCTCTCTTTAGAAGTTTTTGGATTATATTTATATGTTATCATAAAGGCTTGGGCTTTACAACCTAATCCTACAGGAATCGAGATTTCCATTTTACATGTCTTTAGTATATCGATCATAACCTTTTACACAGACCTTTGTTTAAGCTCCATAACATATGGTTTGAAAGGTATTTCAAACCTACAACTTTTGTGTTTTGAGTTGTCTCAAATTCCTAACGAAAATACCCGAAAACTGGCCATAAGTACATACTGTCTCAGACTTAGACTAATTTAGAAGACCTTAAAACTTCACTTTTTGGTTTAACTTCAAAACGACTGTTTATCAACCAAATTCATCCCGAATGGATTAATATAGATGAAATATCAAATTAATACTAGTTTTCATGCATTTACAACTAACTCAGATTTACGGGATGTTACAGAAGTTATCCTTGGGACTGGCCCGGTTGAGATCTCGGTAGTCCATACAAATTCGGACCTCTCTGTCCTTCTTGGGCACCGACACTATGTTAGCCACCCAAGTGGGGTAGGATGTTACTTCCACTATTCCTGACTCGATCTTCTTTTCGACTTCATCCTTTATCCTGATATTCATGTCCGGTTTGAACATTCGCGTTCTTTGTTTGACTGGGACAAAACCCTCTTTGATGGGCAATATGTGGGCCACAATCTCGGTGCTCAGCCCTGGAATATCTGCGTACGACCAAGCGAAGACGTCCACATATTCCTTTAGTAAAGCTATGAGCTCTTTCCTTTGTGAGGCTCCTAAGTGAGCGTTGATTCGTGTCTCCTTGACATCTTCTCCATCACCCGAGTCGATCACCTCAGTTTCGTCCATATTTGGCTTCTTCTTTTCTTCCAATTCTTCCAACTCTTCTACCAGCCCTTCTGGTTTCATTGTCGATTCATTGTACTCTTCGTACTCCTGTTGGTCACCTTCTTCGCTCGTTTCGCGGCATTTCATGACATTTTTGGTTGTTTTGTTATGATTATTAATGAAAAAGCGATGTGAAGTAAAATCAAGCTTATTATCGGTTGTTATTACTTAATTATAAAAGAAATAGCTATTATTAACCAGTGAAAGCTTATTATTCAAAATTGTGATTGATTACAACGGCGGTCCTGGTCCGAAATAACATCGGCCCATTTCCATTTTAAAACACCGCGAAATACTTTTTGGAAAAGGGGGTGATCATTCGGGCCTTAGCCGATGTCACCGTTTTTAGCAAAAGGTCTTTCCAAGGAAAGTCCATCTATCTACTGAGAAGCCAAGAGAGGGGGGGATGTCCAATTGTTCAGACGTTCTTCTGGCCTCAAACTGCATATGCTGGGCATTCCCTAGCTTTCTTCAACTACTGTATAGCATCCCCCTTCTTTGAACAGTGATTCGAGACTTTCACCAGCTTCCTCTTCATCTGACACTGGCATCTTTCTGGATGATGACCGGTACATACCCGGGATCGAATGAGGTAGTTTCCCTGTTCTGGGCTCTCTTCTGATCGCCCTTGTGAGCTCGTCTTTGTTAGGGGTGTACCCTAGATCAAAATGGTAGTTTTATTTCGGGATTGGCATAGGTTGTGTTATCCCTTCGGGATCCCTTCCTAAACCTTTCCCGATTCAAAACTGTTTCTCAGCAGGGTAGAGGTAATCATTCTGTAGACTACCAGTATAGGCTTGCCGACCTCTTCTCTACATGGGTGGCCCCTACGCATTCAACTATGTGAAAGTTAGAGAAATGAGGACTCCCTTCAATCACGGGGACGGTGTTGTAAGAGGGCTTCTGAATATCTCTCTCAGCCGCTACTATGATCTCTTGTCCCTTCCACTCAAATTTAATGGCTTGGTGTAGAATCCACAGTACTACACTGGTGGAGTGGATCCAAGTAAAACCTTCCTAAGAGCATGTTGTAATTGGCAGTGATTGCTATGACTTGGAACTCTTATGTGAAGGAGGCAAGCCCTACCCCAATCTATAGGCCAACCTCTCCTAAAGATTCACTTAAGGATTCGTTGAATCCCCTGACGTTTGTCGCGCTCTGGTGGATTTTTCCAACGTCATAGCCAAGCTGTGTCAGGGTGGTCGCAGGGCAGATGTTAAGGCCTGACCCGTTGTCCACTAGTACCCTTCTTACGGTCTTATCATGACATTCCAGGGTGATATGGAGGGCTTTGTTATGAGATGTCCCTTCGATGGGTAGTTCTTCCTTAGAAAAGCATATCTTATGCTTCCCAATGCTATGAGTCACTAGCCTGACCAAATCTTCACTACTCGTTCCTGCTAGTACGTGTGCATCATCCAATACCTTCATGAGGGCATGCCTATGAGACAGTGAGCTAGCTAACAGTAAAAGCACCGCGATTTTCGCCGAAGTTTTCTTCAAATGCTCAACGATGGAACAGTCTTTGGGCTGCATATGTCGCCAGAAATCTTCGGCCTCTCTTTCGGTTATCACCCTTTTCTGAGCATTTTCTTTCCTTGTGGCATTCTGGGCCAGCTCTTCAAGAGTATAGCACCTTCCTGAACGAGTCATGTCTTGGGTCATCGATGCCTGCACAGGGATCGACTTGTTAAGGTCAGGCGCAATTTGTTGTGCCACTCGGGCTACCACATGTGCTGGGACCAAAATCTTGAACATGGGTGTGGCCTTGGGAAGCCTCGGACTAGGGATTAGAACCTTGAATTTGGGTGTTCATGGAGGGTGAGGAAAGCAATCATCTGTGCCAGAGGCTTGGTGATTCTGGGAGATAACTTTCCACAAGCTTCCTAGTCTTTATCCCTTTTCATCACGTGGACCCCTCCATTTTCATGATTCGATAGCGGGTTTGTGTTTAGTTTAGGGGCAGCAGTTTTCAAGATGATTTCCATTTTAACGATCAGATCCTGGATTTTGTGTTTCAGGTTTATACAATCCTCCATGTTGTGGCTGACAGCTCCCGGTGGTAGGCTCACGTTTGATCGGCCCTATAGAACCAACTCCCAGGCTGTGCTAGTTTTGGAGGTGCTTTCTAGATTAGCCCTGCGGCCAGTAGCCTATTTGACAGTCTAGCCCTTGGTTCGAGGAGCGTCGTGAATTTTCTCACGGGACTCTTCTCGAAAGTTGGATGTGGCGCATTATATGTAGGGTTGGTGGCTGATTTTAGTAGTTGTGGGCTTGATAGGCGTGCGGGGGGTTATTTTGTGGTGGACAATAGTTTTTCTGGAGTGGTGGTTAGTATGTTTGTTGTGTTGGTGGTTGGTAAGCAAGGGCGGATACACAGACACTGGGCAGAGCCATGTATCGGGCACAGTGGTGGTAAATGCTGGTTGTGTGTAATAAATCGGTGTTGAGCTGTACGGAAAGGTAGAGTAATTCAAAAGGAGTGGAGCTTGGTGGGAAGATGATAGTCCTTTTGGGTTTTGATTGGAAATGTGGGATATACTTGCCACGTCCTCTTTCTTCTTGTGGAAGATCCCCGCGGCGGCCTGTCCGGACGCTTTGTTGGAGATGCTGACGATCTTTCCAAATTTGAGGCCATCTTCTATGGCCTCTCCCATCTTTACCAATTCAGAGAATGGAATTCTGGCCATAGACAGCATCCTATCATAAAGATCTGGCTCCTGTGACCTGATGAATTCGAAAACAATTTCTCCCTCGCTCATTGGTAGTTGTACATGAGCTGCTTCAACCCTCCACCTGCTGGCAAATTCCCTATAGTTTTCCATTGATTTTTGCTTGACCTTCTCGAGGTAGAAGCGGTCTGGCACAGTCCTGATATTGAACTGAAACCTTTCCATGAAGGATTCTTCCATGTCTTCCCAGCGAAGTCACTGGCGCATGTCATGTGCGGCGAACCATTCTGTGGCCTCACCGGTCAGGCTGCGACTAAACAATCGCATGATCAGGGGTTCATTCTTCTTTACTCCGACTAACTGGTCGCAGTATGAATGGAGGTGTGCCTTGGGGTTCCCTGTCTCGTTGAACATTTCGAACTTCGGTATTTTAAACCCTTCTAGAAGGTCTAAGTCCGAGTGCATACACAGGTCATCGTATCTTAGTCTTGTCACCTTCCTTGTGGACCTATTGGATTTTTCTAACAACTCCTCCATCTTCTTCTCCATGTTTTTCCTCTCTCTTGTCCTGGTCAGCCCTCCAAATCCTTTCCATCTCCTCGTAATGATCCAGTTCCTTGTGTCCTGGAGAGGATTCATTTGGCATGTTAGGGGTGAAGAAAGGCACCTCGGAGGTGGTATGATTGAGCGGGATAGTGGTGTTTTGCCCCGCTGGCAGGGCTGGTCCGTGTCCTTGGTTTCTTTGATTGAAGAATACAGGTTGAGGAGCTTTGTATGTCAGGATTGAGTGAGCGGTCCCTGGGACTTGAGCATTTTTAGCTGGTAGTGGAGGGCAGTAGGAGGGGCCAGCGTGGTTTGGGTTGGTGATGTTTAGTGGCGGGGGCATCGTTCCTGGTGGGTAGACTGGAAAATGCCCGGGCACTGCGGAACTTAACAAACGAAAGTAATGAGGGGCCATTTTCCCTTCGGCAGAGGCGTTCTTTTATGCGTCGGTCGCCTTCTTTCTGGCGGCCTTCTCCTGGAGAGTGGTGACAATATCTAACAATATCGCGATCACATCCTCTTGGGATGTGGCCTTTTGCGAGTCCTGGGTGTCCCCATTACGGAGAGCGAGCTCATTTCTTGTTTCCTCGGGAGTACCAGTCATTTTGTCCTTTTCTTTATCGGAGTGGGATGCTAACGCGGCTTTGGATCTTGTGAAATATGCCATCTTTCAATATCACACTAATCGACCCCTTTCTATAAGATAAGAATAACTCAACGGTAAAGAAAGTTAGTCCCCGCACATCAAATATACAGGAAAAATATCAAGTATGGGTATTTAAAGCACAAGTAGCATATAAGATCTTATATTGAAGCTTGAGTACTCTTGATCCGATGTTCTAAATTCTTGGGTATCGTGGGCTTTCATGTGCGGGTGGGTCTTGTTTTGGGAACTTCGTGGTTGACTTAGCACGGCGAACCCTCGGGCTTGTTATTTAGTGGAATTTAAAATTTGAAATAGAAAAGGACAGAGTCTTACGTAGCCTGCCTACGTATCCCGCCATGGGAAATCAGACCCTACGTAGTTCCATTACAAAGCAGGATATACATTTTCCTAAATATCCTTTGACTAATCCTAGCTACAGATAGCCCCAGACCAGGCCCGACTAGGGCTTCCCGCGTATCCCTCCACAGGACATCAGGTCGGCACGGTTTCTTTACATTTTATGAAGGCGGGGGTAACATTTGTGCAAACGACGGGATGCCTGATATCTATTAAAAGTATAGTTCCTGCAAGTCGTTATCCTTACAAACTTGCTTTCTCGTGTCTAATCTTCTTTAGAACCACGGTGGGAGTAAGACCAAAATTTGTCCGGTCCTGATCATATTTTCAAGTTCGAGCTTGAAAGCATGGCATCCTTCAATATCATGTCCCCAGGCCCCAGTATGGTATATGCAAAACTTATTTCTGTTGGTCCCTAATGGTGCAGGCTCGTAGATAGGTTCCACAGGCCTGATCCTGTTCAACGAAGCTAAAGTTGAGAAGAGGCGAGCATATGACTTTTCAAATACAGTGAAATCATAACGCCATATTTGGGTTTCAGGGGTAACTCCCTTTCTTGGGGTAATGGGGTAATGGACCAGCAAAGTATGCGGCCCCCATAAAGTCCTGCTGTTTTTGTCGTCTATGAGACTAACAATCCTCCTTCTTAATGCTAGACACTCATTCTAGGTGTGCCCTGCCTAGTTGAGATGAAATGGGCATCTTCTGTAGGCGTATACCAAGTCAGGGACCGACTACCTAGCCCTAGTGGTGCAATCCATCCCGGCGACAATCATCTTCTTGAATACCTCCTTACAAGTGACAGGCAATGGGGCTACTCTGAATGGAGAATATCAAGCTTTGAAGGCTATGCTCCACGGAGCTGGCGCGGGGAGATTTGCCCTTCCAAAATTCTCTAAACCCATAGTAGATGTGGCGGGCATCAGCATAGGCGAAGGCGCATAGAAATCCATTCCTTCCTCAGTGGGAGCATAATAACCAGACTCGTTTTCCGCATCATTTCCTTGGAACTCAGGGAATATATCAAACGGGTTCTCCCCTCCTTCGACCCCTACGCCAACATGCTCTTCTATCTCCTGAGGTTCTTCCTCCTCTTTGTTACATCTCGGACATTTCATGTCGTTGTGCAGTGAATAGACTAACCCAATCTTAAAGTTTACAAGAAGTCCATATGACATTAAGGAGAGTATTTGATAGTTTTAAAGTGCGTACCACAAGATTTTTGAAGTCACATGAATCGATGGAACTAAGTTCGTTGATGAAAGTGAAGTATAAGTTGTGTTTGGGAAGGTTTCGCAATTATCGAGTTAATGTTTATTTAAAGATGTCTTGAGGAGAAGCAATAAGGCTCTTTAGACGGTTAATGAAGTGTTACACAAGTTTCAAGAAGGTTCCACAAGAATTAGAAGTCAAACGAATTGACGAGAATAATTTCAGAAAATATGAGTTATACGACTACTTATACGGTCTGTATAACTTTATACGGTCCGTATAAGGTCCGTATAACAGTTACAGTGAAGGTTAGTCCCTGGTAGTATTATACGGTCACTTCAATGGACCGTATAAAATTATACGGACCGTATAAGTGTCCGTATAACTCAATCGGGACAGATTTTTCTCTACTTATAAATAGATGAACCAAGTTTATATTTATCATTTCCCACATTCTCCACAACTCTTGAAAGCTCTAGAACATTCCCCACACCATATCAACACAAATCCAAAAGAAATCAAGGATTAATTACCCAGAACCAAGAGAATTAAGTGCAAAGAAGCTCACTAAGATTTGTAGAAGTCAAGATCCCTTTTGGTATTGAAGTTGGAGTTTCTCTCAAGTGAAGTATATTCATCCAAAGTTCATTCTTATATGATCAAGGGTGAGTTTCTCATCTACTTCATGCTATTAAGAGTACTTGGTTGTTGAATAACTTGGATGAAGTAAGAAAGAGGAATATCAAGTTCAAACATGGAAATAATGGTATTTTGAGTAGTAAGTTAACTTGAGTCATGATTCTTAGTATGCTATGAGTATAATCTTGTTGTGAATGACATTAATGATGTTGAGGAAGTATTATATGAATGTGAATATGGTGTGTGTCGTAGTTATGATTATGGATGATTTTGAAAGGGAGTTTTGGGAATTGAATAATGCTTAATTTGAAGACGTCTATTGATTATGATATTATGAGTGTTGTTATCAATGTTTGGGAGTTGGTTACCTCTTGCCGAATCTCATTACACCTTTCATCGGCGACACTTTTAAGAATACCCAATCATTAACTTGGAATTTCAAGTCTCGTCGATGATTGTCAGCATAAGATTTCTGACGACTCTAGGCTGTCAACAATCGGTCTCGGATAAGCTTAATCTTTTCCACCGTTTGCTGGACAATTCTGGGCCTATTAGTTGTGTCTCTCCTACCTCAAACAATCCAATTGGCGACCTACACTTCCTCCCGTATAGAGCTTCATACATGGCCATCTGGATATCGGAATGATAACTATTGTTATATGCAAATTCAATAAGTACAAAATGATCATTCCAATTACCTCCAAAATCTAATACATATGCCTGCAACATATCCTCCAAGGTCTGAATAGTGCATTCAGCTTTTCCATCAGTCTGTGGATGAAATGCTGTGCTGAGTCTCACTTGAGTTCCCAAACCTTCTTGAAAGGACTTCCAGAATTTGGCTATAAATTGTGCTCCTCTATTAGTGATAATGGATATGGGGACACCATGAGGTCACACTATCTCTTGAAGATACAGCTTTGCATAATCTTCTACTGAGTATGTAGTTCTGACTGGTAGAAAATGAGTTGACTTCGTAAGTCTATCCACAATTACCCATATGGAGTCATACTTACTCCGAGAACGAGGCAAACCTACAATAAAATCCATGTTGATCACTTCCCATTTCCAAGTTGGAATTTCCATAGCTTGCAACAATCCTCCTGGATTTTGATGCTTAATTTTCACTTATTGACAATTTGGACATTGAGCTACAAATTCTGTTGTATCATTGTTCATGCCATCCCACCAATACATTGACTTGAGATCATGGTACATCTTTGTTGCTCCTGGATGAACGGAATAGCGAGAGTAATGGGATTCTTCCAGAATCTGGTGGCGTAATCTGGTAGCATCTGGAACACATAGCCTGCTTCGGTACCTGTGGAACCCATCCGCAGAAATCCTGAATGGTGACTTTTCCTTCTGGGGAAATGCATTAATGTAGTGACTCAACTTGGGATCTTCATATTGGCGTTTTTTCACTTCCATGTCTAAGGATGAAACATCTGGGTTATGAACAGTAACTTTTGCATTGCTCAAGTCCATTAAGCGAACTCCTAGGCTAGCTAACTGGTGGAGCTCACGGACTAATTCCTTCTTTTCCAGTTAAATGTCACATAAACTGCTCATGGATTTACTGTTAAGGGCAACGGCCACCGCATTCGCCTTTCCGCATTAGCCAGAAGTCACACTTTAAAAATTTGGCATATAATTCATTAGTCCGAAGAACCCCAAGGATAGTACGTAAATGTTCTGCATGCTCCGCTTCTGACCGAGGGTATACAAGAATGTCATCGATTAATGCTATTACGAATAAATCTAGGAAAGGCCTGAATACATTATTCATCAAATTCATAAACACCGTCGGGGAATTAGTCAATCCAAACGACATTACTTGGAATTCGTAATGACCATATCTGGTTCTGAAAGCCGTTTTCGGAATGTCTTTTTCTCTAACTCTCACTTGGTGATACCCTGATCTCAGATCTATCTTTGAGAACCACTTAGCACCCTGCGATTGGTCAAACAAATCGTCGATTCTCGGAAGCGGATATTTATTCTTTCTTCTTTACAAACAAGATAGGTGCTCCCCAAGGCGATAAACTTGGTCTGATAAACCTACCTCTTGGAGACGCTGTGTTACCTTTCCATTCAAGCACTGGCTCTCCTGGAAATTGGAAACGAACCATTTTGTTCTATAGTCCATATTAGCATAACAGGAAGCCAACCAATCTATTCCCATAATAACACCAAAGTCTAACATTTCCAGCTCGATCAAATCAGCTACAATGCAATGATCACATGCCACAATCGCACTATTTTTGTATACTTATCTACCTATTACTGGGTCACCAACAGGAGTAGACACTTCAAAAGGTCTGATTGGCTCAGGTTTCACCCCAATATAACCGGCAATATAAGGAGTGATATACATCAAGGTAGAACTCGGATCAATCAATGCATAAACATCATAGGAGAATATGGATAATATACATGTGACAATGTTAGGGGAGGACTCAAGATCCTTGTTACACCTCGGAAAATTTTTCATTGATGCACAGTGAATAGACTAACGAATACCACAAAGTATATGATATTTCAATGAGTAAGGAATAGCATTTGATGACCCTAATTGAGATTGAAAAGACATTTGGAGTAAGAGAAGAAAGTTTGCTAATGAAGGCAAGGTATACGTTATGTATCAGGAAAGATTTACGAGCAACACGTTAATGATAACTTAGTGATGTTTTGTAGAAGAGTTATAACGTCCCTTAGATAGTTAACGAGGAGTTAAACAAGTGTAAAGAATGTTCCCTGAGGATTCAAGATCAAATGAACGACGAAGATCATTTCAGGAAAAATGGGGTTATACGACCGACTTATACGATCTGTATAACATTATACGGTCCGTGTAAGGGTCCGTATAACACCCAGTAGAGATGGTTTTTGCCTGATGGTGAACCACGACCACTTATACAGGCCGTAGAATGTTATACGGACCGTATAAGTGTCCGTGGAAGTCCCGATGGGCTGAGTTAAGTTCAAGTACTTAAATGTGATCCCACTTGACTGATTTCATTTTCCACAAATCTCCATCTCTCTCAAGGTTTCTAGAGAGTTCCACACACTTCTTCCACAAGAATTTAAGAGATATTAATGATCAACTTCATCAAACCAAGAGAATCAAGTGTAAGAAACTCATTAAAGCTCATCCAAGACAAGAAATCCAAGGGGAGATGGAACTAGGGTTTTGTTCAAGTGAAGTGTTTCCACTCAAGGTCCGTTCCCACACCATCTAAGGTAAGGTTTATGGTATTTCCATGTTGTTTAAGGTATTGAGAGGTTGAAAGACTTGGATTGTAGAAGGAGATAGGAAATGGGTCATAAATGTGAGAATAGTGATATTTTTTCGTAGTAGCTTGGATTGAGTCATGAATCTTGATATGTAGTGATTATGATTATGCTATAAATGACATTAACAACATGGGATAAACATTGTATATGGGTAAACGTAATCGTGTGCTATGACCATTGATATGGATGATTTGAAGTGAATTGAGAAATATGGATAATGTAGGTGAATAAAGACTATTGCTATGATGTTGTGAATGTTATTATTGATGTTTGGGAGTTGAGATATGATATGGGGGAAGTCGTATAAACAAAGGAGATGCTACCCAATTTTCTCTAGCTTTAGTCTAGTATGCAAAGCTACCGATTTTCTAATGTTAGTATATACTCTAATGAAGGTAGAAACGTGAGCATTGAAGGAGAACGTTCAACCAATAGAATAGTTGAATGAAAAGGTATGTAAAGCTAACCCTTCTTTCAATAAGGCATGGTTCTTTGGCCATATATCTATTCTTTCATGAGCTTATGATGTCCTCCAAATGATTCTATCTTTAAAGCTACCAAAATGCACGATTCTTGTTGTGTTACGATTCTATGAAATTACTTATATGATGAGTGATCCTCTAAGGATAGATGTAATAAAACGATGATAGTAATGATGTCAAAAATGCTTATGAGCTCTGATGTATATATGTTATGTATGACTATTATGTAACCCCGAGCTTATATGGCCGGGTATGATATGTATTGCGCGTGCACCATTGCAGATGGGTACGAATAACCCTGAGCCTTGGTAGAGCCAGATATGTATACTCACCGAGCCTTGCCACGGCCGGGAATGTGAAACACCGATCCTTTATGATTGGGTATGCTATGAATATGAATATGTAAATGAATATGAATACGATTATGAATATGAATATCGGTATGAAAATGTAACTGGGTACGGATACAGATATGGATGTATGTACACAATCACGCATTAGAAATGGAAGGTCCCTATGAAAAGCAAGTAAGTGTTTATGACGATGGTTTTACTACCTCCCATCTTATGCTACTTCTTATGTTGTTTATTATGCTTCTATAATGATGTTGATCATGCTTTACATACTCAGTAAATTCTTCGTACTGACGTCCTTTTGTTGGTGGACGCTGCGTCATGCCCGCTGGTGGCCAGGGAGACATGCTTGATCCATAGCTTTATTACTCAGGGACTACGTTGCGGAGCTCCATTTCATTCGGAGCTACAGCTTTTGGTATCTATTCTTTTGTGTACATACTTATGGGCATGGCGGGGTCCTATCCCACCTATATGATATGGGATACTCTCCTTAGAGGCTTACCTAGATGTAAATGTGTATGCACGTTAAGGGGTGTCCGGGTGGGGTAGCACCAGGTACCCGTCATGGCCCTCCGTTTGGGTCGTGACAAAAGTGGTATCAAAACAGTTTTTTCCTAAGGTGTGTCTACGATCCGTGTCTAGTAGAGTCATGGTTATGGGTGTGTTGCGCGCCACACTTATAAACACGAGCTTACGGACATTTTAGGAATGAATGACCTTCTTTCTTCATAAGATCATGCGATAGAGCTATGATATAAGAACTTCCTTTTCCTTAACCGTGTGTTATGTATTTCAGAGATGCCTGTAAAGAGAAAGGCTACAGCAACCCAAAAGGGCAAGAAAGTGGCAGGAAAACGGGCTGAAAGAGCACCGCCGATGGTTGTAGAGGAAAGTGAGTCCCAGAATGCGGCTCAATCTCAGTCCTCTCATTCAGTGCCTATTTCTTAGGAGCATGAGGGAGCCTCAGCCCCAGCCCCAGCTCCAGCACCTCCAGCTCCTCCACCGGATGCTTCGGGCCAAGATGTAAAAGAGGCCATTCATTTTCTTACTCAGTTGGTTGCTGCCCAAACTCAGCGGCAAGGTACCGAGCAAGGTGAAAGGGCTGTTAGTGTAAGGGCCCGTGATTTCATTAGCTTAAACCCTCCAGAATTCTTTGGATCAATGCCGGATGACGACCCTCAGAATTTTATTAATGGAATATTGAGGACACTTCAGTTAATGCATGATCCGGACATTGAATCGGTGGAGTTAGCCTTCTATAGATTGAGTGATGTCGCAATTCATTGGTACACTATTTGGATGGGTTCGCGGGGAGCCAATGCGCCTCCCCTGGTATGACAAGAATTTATGGATGCCTTCCTCCGACATTACCTGCCTCCATAGGTTTGGTGAGCTAGAGCCGATAAGTTCTTGAATTTAAGGCAAGGAAGCATGATTGCTTTAGAGTATAGTCTCTGCTTCAATTCTTTAACTAGGTATGCTTTGGCCATGGTAGCGGATATGGGTGATCGGGTGCACTGATTTGTGAAAGGCCTAGGGCCACATTTGATGGATAGGTGCTTGACTGCGTCCCTTCAGGACAATGTGGATATTTCATGCATTCAATCCCATGCTCAAAATTTAGAAGAAATCCAACAACAACAAAGAAGTGAGCGTGAGCATGATAGAGGGTATAACAAGATGGCTAGATCTTCGGGTCCGATGAGTGAGTCTAGAGGCGGGCACAGACAATAGTTTTCTAGGCATTCAGGCCATTCTATGACTAGTGGGCCTCCACGGTTTACAGGCCAGAGATTTGATAAATCTACTCATTCCAGGCCGAGTCAGAGCTTTTCGGGATCTCAGTTTAAGAGTGATTCGGGTCAGGCGAGGCCACCCGTGCCACGATGTTCCCAGTGTGGGAAGCTACATTAGGTCCAATTCTGATTAGGTTCAGAGGTTTGCTATTCATGTGGTCGACCAGGCCATATTATGCGTGATTGCCCCTCAATTGGTAGTAGAGGTAGGACCCAGCCTTCAGGGTCGGTAGCCGGATCTTCATCATCTATACGCCCTATGGGGCCAAGTTCACATGCGCCAGTAGGCCATGTTAGAGGCAGAGGGAGAGTCCCCAGTTCTAGCGGTCCTCAGCACCGTATTTATGCTTTGGTTGGATGCCAAGATCTCGAGTCTTCTCCTGATGTTGTCACAGGGATATTATCGGTATTTTCTCATGATGTATATGCTTTGATAGATCCGGGCTCCACATTATCATATGTTACTCCATATGTTGTGGGTTGGTTTAGAGTCAAACCTGAGTCGATAAAACCTTTTGAGGTGTCTACACCCGTTGGTGAATCGGTAATAGCTAGTTGAGTATATAAAAGTTGTGTAGTTGTGATTTGTGACCATCGTACTATGGTTGACTTACATGAGTTAAAAATGGTGGATTTTGATGTTATTATGGGCATGGATTAGTTGGCTTCTTGCTATGCCAATGTTGATAGTAGAATGAAAATGGTTCATTTCCAATTCGCGGGAGAACCAGTTTTAGAATGGAAAGGGAATACTGCGTCACCAAAAGGTAGGTTTATTTCATATCTTAAGGCAAGGAAAATGTTCACAAAAGGTTGCATTTATCATCTAGTTCGGGTTAAAGATGTAGAAGCTGAACCGCCAACTCTCCAGTCAGTTCCCGTGGTGAGTGAGTTTCCGGATGTATTCCCGGAAGAGCTTCTAGGCCTTCCTCCGGAAAGGGAGATTGATTTTGCTATTGATGTGTTTCCAGACACCAAGCCTATATCTATTTCACCTTATAGAATGGCTCCCGCAGATTTGAAAGAGTTGAAGGAACAATTGAAGGACTTGCTTGAGAAAGGCTTTATTAGACCTAGTTCTTCCCCGTAGGGAGCACCCGTATTGTTTGTCCGGAAGAAAGATGTCTCCTTGTAGATGTGTATTGACTATCAACAACTGAATAAGGTAACAATTAAGAATAAATATCCTCTTCCGAGGATTGATAACTTATTTGATCAATTACAAGGTGCCAAATGGTTTTCAAAGATAGATTTAAGGTCCGGGTATCATCAAGTGAGAGTTAGGGAGAAAGATATCCCTAAGACAACCTTCAGAACAAGATATGGCCATTTTGAGTTTCGAATGATGTCATTTGGACTAACTAATGCACCGGTAGTATTTATAGATTTGATGAACGATGTGTTCAGGCCCTTCCTAGATTTATTTGTGATTGTATTAATCTTCGATATCTTAGTGTATTCTAGGTCTGAGGCAGAATATGCGGATCATTTGCGTACTATCCTTAGAGTTCTTCAAACTCGAGAGCTATTCGCCAAATTTTCTAAGTGTGAGTTTTGGTTGAACTCAGTGACATTTTTGGGGCACATTGTTTCAGTTGATGGTATTCAGGTAGATGGCAATAGATTGAGGCCGTGAAGACTTGGCCAAGGCTCATGACTCCTACAGAGGTTCATAGCTTTCTGGGCTTAGCAGGTTATTACAGGAGATTTGTAGAAGGTTTTTCTTCTATTTCCGCGCCACTCACAAAGCTGACCCAGAAATCAGTGAAGTTTCAATGCATGGATGCTTGTGAATGTAGTTTCCAAGAGCAAAATGATAGATTAACTTCTGTCCCAGTCCTGACACTTCCAGAGGGATTGGAAGGTTATGTTGTTTATTGCAATACTCCAGGCATGGGGCTAGGCTGTGTGTTGATGCAACATGGTAAGGTGATTGTGTATGCTTCAAGGCAATTACGGAAACATGAGAAAAATTATCCAACCCATGATCTTGAATTGGCTACAGTGATTCATGCACTAAAGATGTGGAGACATTATTTGTATAGTGTCCATGTGGATATTTATACAGATCATAAGAGCCTTCAGTATATATTCAAGCAGAAAGAGTTAAATTTGCGGCAACGACGATGGTTGGAATTTCTAAAAGATTAAGATGTTGATATCCTATATCACCCCGGAAAGGCAAATGTTGTGGCTGATGCTCTTAGCCATAGATCTATGGGAAGCTTGTGTGAAATTTGTCCAGAGAAAAGAGAAATGACTCGTGAGATCCAGTAGTTAGCTAGCCTAGGAGTTCGAGTAATGGACTCAGGTAACCTGGGAACTACCATTCAGAATTCAGCAGCCTCATCGCTAGTAGTGGAAGTGAAGGAGCGACAATATGAATATCCCATGCTAATTCATTACAGAGATACACTCTCTCAGGAAGAGAAGTAATCATTTGAGGTCTCAGGAGATGGAGTTCTCCAATGCCGAGGCAGATTATGTATTCCTGATGTGGCAGGATTACGCCACCAAATATTGAGAGAAGCTCATTGCTCCCGTTATTATGTCCACCCCGGGGCAACGAAAATGTATCATGATCTTAAATCTATATATTGGTGGAATGGGATGAAGAAGGATATAGCGGAATTTGTAGCTAAATGTCCCAACTGTCAACAAGTGAAAATCGAGCACCAAAAGTCGGGCGGATTGTTGCAAGCTATAGAAATTCCAACTTGGAAGTGGGAAGTAATTAACATGGACTTCATTAGAGGCTTACCCTGTTCTCGACGTAAGTATGATTTTATATGTGTGATAGTGGATAGACTCACGAAGTCAGCTCATTTCTTACCAGTCAGAACTACATATATGGCAGAAGATTATGCAAAGCTTTATGTTAGATAAATAGTGCGGCTTCACGGTGTTCCAGTATCTATTATCTCTGATAGAGGAACTCAGTTTACAGCTAATTTTTGGAAGTCCTTCCAAGAGGGTTTGGGGACTCATGTGAGCCTTAGCATGGCATTTCATCCGTAGACTGACGGACAAGCTGAACGTACCATTCAGACTCTCGAGGATATGCTACGGGCATATATGATGGATTTTGGAGGTAATTGGGATGATCACTTACCAATTATCGAATTTTCTTATAACAATAGTTATCATTATAGTATTCAAATGGCACCGTATGAGGCTTTATATGGGCGAAAGTGTAGATCCCCAATTGGGTGGTTCGAAGTAGGAGAGACTAAATTGATAGGGCCAGACTTGGTCCAGCAAGCCATAGAGAAAGTTAAGCTCATACAAGATCGGTTATTAGCAGCCCAAAGTCATGAAAAGTCCTATGCGGATAATCGTCGAAGGGACTTAGAGTTCCAAGTTAATGATTGGGTATTCTTAAAAGTGTCACCAATGAAGGGTGTAATGAGATTTGGCAAAAAGGGGAAGCTTAGTCCCCAGTACATTGGGCCTTATGAGATTGTGCGCAAGGTAGGCAAAATAGCTTACGAATTAGATCTACCTCCTGATTTGCAGTCAGTTCACCCAGTTTTCCATTTCTCGATACTTCGTAAATGTGTTGGAGATCCTACTAAGATCGTACCAGTAAATAATGTTCAAGTGACAGAAAGGTTGACTTATGAAGAGGTACCTATTGCCATATTAGATAGAAAAGTACGGAGGCTTAGAAACAAAGAAGTGGCCTCAGTTAAGGTTTTGTGGAGAAATAATAAACGAGAAGAAATGACATGGGAAGCGGAAGAAAATATGAAATCCAAGTACCCGCACTTATTTCAACCCCCAGAAGAGATCCAAGATGAGACATCCAGATCATGAGATATGTAAGTTTTCCTTTTTATGCATTTGGGTCATGTGTGGCCAAACTTTATTGCTATGATGTTGTGGCCCTGTGAGGCATTTTTATTATGGGCTGTTGTTACACCTCGGAAATTTTCCCGTTAGTGTACAGTGAATAGGCTAACAAAGGACGTAGCGTGTGCGATGTTTTGATGAGTAATGACGTCCCTTAGATTGGTATCGAAATGTTGAACAATTGTTAAGAAGGTTCCATAAGGATCAAAGAGTTAACGAAGTGACAAAAATAAGATTTCAGTTAACTGGTGGATTATACGGTCGATTATACGGACCGTATAATGGTTTTACGATTGTATAATGAACCGTAGAAGTGTCACAGAACGAAGTTGAGAAAAGGTGGGTTTTATGGTAGATTATACGGACCGTATAAAATTATACGGCCCGTAAAATGAACCGTCAAGTTGACACAGAAAAGGGAAGTCACTGGAGCAGTTTTACGGTCGATTATACGGACCGTAAAAATTTATACGGTCCGTATAATGGACCGTATAATGATGTCGGGACAGATTTCAACTTTTAAATAAGGACCCAAGCTCATTTTAATTTATTTCACTCTCTCTCTCCACGACCCAACATCTCTCTAGAACCTTCCCAACTCTTCCAATACAAGAATCCAAGTGAAGAATTAAGTTCAACTTCATCAATCCACCAAAACCAAGTGTAAGGAACACATCAAGGATTATTTAAATCAAGAAATTTCCATAAAAGGTGGAACTAGGGTTTTGTGCAAGTGAAGCATTTCAACTCAAGATTTGTTCAACTATCATCCAAGGTAAGTTTCATGACTTTATCATGTTGTTTAAGGTATTAGAAGACTAAGAAGCTTGAATTGTAGAAAGACATGGGAAATGGGTCTTGAATGGGTGAATAGTGTCACCATTGAATGATAGTGGAATTGAATCATGAATGTTGATGTGTTGTGATTATGAATACGTTATAAATGATGTTTATATCATGAAACAAGTATTAAATGTGCGAAAACACAAAAATGAGTTATAAGGGTAAATGTTGGAAAATTGGAGGAAAATGGTGGAATGTGATAAACGTATATAAATGATGGTTGTTGATTGTAATATTGTAAATGTTGGGGAGTTGATATAGACTATGGGAAAGGTAGTATAAATACAGGAAGTGTTGCCCAATTTTCGCTAGAAATAGTGACGCGTTTCCTTAAGTCGACTAACTAATGTGAATACGGATTCTCTCGTGAAGGTAGCGATGTGACGCTAAAGGGGAGCAAGTGAACGATAGCTTAGTTAAACGACAAAATTATGTGAGGATAGTCTTTTCTTTCTAATGGCATGAATCCTATAGCATGAATTTCTTTCCTCTTCATGAGTTCCTATATTCTGGAAAGCTAAAAGCCTATATCCATAAGTGCCCATATAAGATAAAGAAATATGATATGATGATGCCACGTTGATAATGACGTTATTTATTGCTTACACTCACCTCATGTATTATTTCCTTGAAGGTGAGACAGAATGCTCATATACGTCCATAATGGAATCGAGGGTTCACGACCTTACGTCACCTCGATAGAATGCAGTTGTTCTAGAGTATTTATGCATGTATGATGACAAGTATATTTTGATAAGCATATTATGGTAAGTATTTTATGATGAGCATGTCATGATTGCATCAAACCGGGCCTAGTTGGCCGGGCAGTCACTGCCAAGGCGGGCAGCTATACGGATACACCATGGCCAGTTGGCATGGGCAGACACCACTAGTGGCCGGCATGAGATGGTACCCCGGACGCGGGAGGCCTGGACGCTGGCTAATGTTATTGATTATCACACCGTTCCAACATGGACGGGCAGCTTACACCTTATGCATACATGATATGATAATGAGTATGAGTAAGACAGCATGCATTACTTCTTTTATGATGGTCATACGGATCCAGATGTTTCATATTGATGTTTTCATTATATTATTGTTTTCTTTCTTCATTGCTTATGCCTCTTATACTCAGTACAATATTTGTACTGATGTCCATTTTCTTTGGACGCTGTGTGCATGCCCACAGGTAGATAGGGAGGTCAGCTCGGTCCAGATCCTTAGTAGCTATCAGCTGATTTAGAGCACTCCATTGTTCGGAGGTGCTTGTGATTCTCCTTTTGGTATATATGCATCTTTTGGGCACGACGGAGTCTTGTTCCGTCTATGTATATTGTATGTCAGTAGAGGCTCATAGATACGCAGTGTGGGTTAGCTGGTCTCACAAGATGTTATCATATGTATATATATTTTTGATGGCCGAGAGGCAAGTGTATATAAAGCAATTATGTTTCCATATAAATTATGATTTTTCTACCATTGTGTACAAAGTTGATAAAAAGGGCATTAAATGAGTAAGATGAGTAGTAGACCAAGCGGTGCTCAGTGGCTAGCTCCGGGTACCCGTCGCGGCCCCTAGCTGGGTCATGACAGAAGTGGTATCAGAGCAGTTCGTCCTAGGAAGTGTCTACGAGCCGTGTCTAGTAGAGTCTTGTTTATGGTGTGTTGCGCGCCAGATCAATAAATAAGAGGCTACAGGGCATTTAGGAAAATGACCATCCTTCCTCTTAGGAAATCGTGTGGTAGAGCCATGTATAAGGTCTTATCCTTCCTAATGGTGTGTTGTGATGTCAAAAAAATGCCGCCGAAGGGAAAAGCTACGGCCGCCCATAAGGGCAAATCTACGTCGAAAAGGCGGGCAGAACGAGAGCTTCCGATGAATGTAGGGGAAGGTGAATCACAAAATGAGGCCTCACCCGATGTAGAATTGCAAGGAGGAGCCTCAGCTCCGATCCCTCTACCGGGCGCTTCGGGTCAGCAAGTGGCCGAGTCCATACACTTATTGACACAATTGGTTGTCACCTAGGCACAACGACAGAATGCGGGCCTATGCGATCGTTCAGCTAGTATGAGAGCCCGTGATTTTATGACCTTAAATCCTCCGGAATTCTTTGGATCAAAGCCGGATGAAGATCTGCAAAATTTTATTGATGAAATGTTGAGGACCTTAAGGATTATTCATGCCTCCGAGACCGAATCTGTGGAGTTGGCCTCTTATAGACTCCGCGATGTGGCGGTATTATGGTACAACAATTGGATGGCGTCAAGAGGAGAGAATGTCCCTCCTCTGGTATGGCAAGAATTCGTGGATGCCTTTATTCGTCACTACTTGCCACCCGAGGTCCGTCGAGCTAGAGCGGAAAGGTTTTTGAATCTAAAGCAAGGAAGCATGAGTACCCGAGAGTATAGTATGAAATTCAATTCCTTGGCTAGATATGCTCCAACTATGGTGGCCGACATGGGAGACCGGGTCTATAGGTTTGTGAGTGGTTTGGGGCCACATCTATTTAGAGATTGTTTGACGGCCTCTTTGCAAGACGGGATGGTTATTTCCCGAATACAGGCCCATGCTCAGAATCTTGACGAATGACAACAACCGCAAAGAAGTGATCGTGATAATGATCGAAGACAAGGTAAGAGGGCTATGGGAGCTAGCAGTGAATATAGAGGGGGAACTGAGACAGATGCATTCTAGGCACTCAGGTCAGTCAGCGACCAGTGCGCCTCCTAGATTCTCAGACAGGAGGTTTGATCGTTATTTTCAGTCAAGACAGGGCCAGAGTTCGAGGGCCTCAGATTCTCAGTTTAGGGGAGATTTTAGTCAGCGGAGACCTCCAGTACCGCGTTGTAGCCAGTGCGGTAGATTGCATTCCGGACAGTGTCGTCAGGGTTCAGATCCCTGTTATGCCTGCGGGCAGGTTGGCCATATAATGAGAGACTGTCCGTCAGCGAGAGATAGAGTTGGGACTCAGCCCACAGGTTCAGCAGCAGGTCCTTCTTCGGTACGTCCGACATCACAGATTTCCCAGACTTCGGCCGGTAGAGGTAGAGGCAGAGGGGGAGCATCTACTTCAAGTGATGTTCAGCCCCGCGTATATTCTTTGGCTGGGTGACAGGATCTTGAGTCCTCCCCAGATGTTGTCACAGGTACATTGACTATATTTTCCCGTGACGTATATGCTCTGATCGATCCGGGTTCTACTTTCTCATATATTACTCCGTATGTTGCTGATTGTATTGGGGTGAGACCCGAGCCAATTAAACCTTTCGAGGTATTTACTCCAGTTGGTGATTCCGTAATATCAAGACAACAACAACAACAACAACAACAACAACAACAACAACAACAACCCAGTGAAATCCCACATCGTAGGGTCTGGGGAGGGTAGAGTGTACGCAGACCTGACTCCTACCAAGGTAGGACGGCTGTTTCCGAAAGACCCCCGGCTCAATAAAAGCATAAAAAGAAGTCAGATAAGGTTAGATAAGGTTAAGAGATTCGGATACGAGATTTAAAGCGATATGGAAATGAAATAATGCAAGCGACACAGATAATACAGGATAATCAGAGCACAGAAAATAACCGATAATAGCAAAAATCAGAGCAGATGACACAGGATAACCAAAGCACAGGAAATAACAGATAATAACAGATAATAGCAGAAATCGGAGCACAAGAAATTATATTGCAATAATGCGACTACTAATAAGAACGGATAACGAGACTATCTACTAGCCTTCTACCCTAATTTGGGTCCTCCAAACCCTCCTATCTAAGGTCATGTCCTCGGTAAGCAGTAATTGCGCCATGTTGTGTCTAATTACCTCTCCCCAATACTTCTTCGGCCTACCCCTACCTCGTCTGAAACCATCCATGGCCAACCTCTCACACCTCCGCACTGGGGCATCTGTATCTCTCCTCTTCACATGCCCAAACCATCTCAATCTTGCTTCTCGCATCTTGTCTTCCACCGAGGCCACCCCCACCTTATCCCGAATATCCTCATTCCTAATCCTGTCACTCCTGGTGTGGCCACACATCCATCTCAACATTCTCATCTCGGCAACTTTCATCTTTTGAACGTGAGAGATCTTAACTGGCCAACACTCCGCCCCATACAGCATAGTCGGTCTAACCACCACTTTGTAGAACTTGCCCTTAAGTTTTGGTGGCACATTTTTGTCACATAGAACTCCGGAAGCAAGCCTCCATTTCATCCCCCCTTCCCCAATACGATGTGTGACATCATCGTCAATCTCCCCGCTGCCTTGCACAATAGACCCAAGGTACTTGAAACTACTTTTCTTCTGCATGGCCTGGGTACCAAGCCTTACTTCCAAGTCAGCCTCCTGAGTTGCTTCACTGAACTTACACTCCAAGTACTCTATCTTGGTCCTACTCAGCGTAAACCCTTTAGACTCCAGAGTATGTCTCTAACACTCCAGCTTAGCGTTAACTCCGCTACGAGTCTCGTCAATCAGGACTATGTCGTCCGCGAAAAGCATACACCATGGCACGTCACCTTGAAATGTAATATGTGATCGTCAGACAAAAGCTAATTTGATTGAACTGGAAATGATTGATTTTGACATAATTATGGGTATGAATTGGTTGGCCTCATGCTATGCTAATGTCGATTGCCGAACAAAAGTGGTTCGCTTCCAATTTCTGGGAGAGCCCGTGCTTGAGTGGAAGGGTAATAGAGCTTCTCCAAAAGGTAGGTTTATTTCCTACCTCAAGGTGAGGAAGATGATAGCCAAGGGCTACATTTATCATTTAGTTCAAGTTCATGACACCGAGGCAAGGCCACCAACTTTTCAGTCAGTTCCGGTAGTGAATGAATTCCTAGATGTGTTTCCAGACGAACTTCCAGGTCTTCCTCCAGAAAGAGAGATTGATTTTGCCATCGATGTGTTGCTGGACATCAAGCCTATTTCTATTCCTCCTTATCGAATGGCTCAGGAAGAATTGAAAGAGCTGAAGGCACAGTTGAAAGACTTGCTCGAGAAGGGTTTCATTAGGCCCAGTTCATCACCGTGGGGAGCACCGGTCTTGTTCGTGAGAAAGAAAGACGGGTCGCTACGAATGTGTATTGACTATAGGCAATTGAACAAAGTAACAGTAAAGAACAGATATCCTCTTCCAAGGATTGATGACTTATTCGACCAACTGCAGGGTGCCAAATGGATTTCCAAAATAGATCTAAGGTCGGGTTATCACCAAGTGAGAGTTAGAGAAGCGGATATTCCCAAAACAGCCTTCAGAACAAGATATGGACACTATGAATTCCGAGTAATGTCGTTTGGGTTGACTAATGCCCGGCGGTGTTCATGAATTTAATGAATAACGTGTTTAGGCCATTTTTGGATCTCTTCGTGATAGTGTTTATTGATGATGTTTTGGTGTATTCTCGCACAGAACCAGAACACGCAAATCATCTAAGGATCGTTCTTGGCGTTCTTCGAGCTCGAGAATTATATGCGAAATTTTCAAAGTGCGAGTTTTGGCTAAACTCTGTAACATTTCTGGGCTATGTTATTTCAGATGATGGCATTCGAGTCGACACACAGAAAATTAAAGCGGTGAAGACTTGGCCAAGGCCTACAACACTGTCACGACCCAACCCCGTAGGCCGTGACTAGTGCCTGATCTGGGCACCCAAACCCCTCTATCAAATGCATTCAAGTAAATAGCAGAAGCCAACAAGGCTATATTCCGAATTTAGATAATTTCCAGAAAAATTTCGGCAGAGTTTCCTTTGTTTTACAGACTATCCAAAATAACCCTGTACACAACAAACACCAACAAAGGCCACACAGGGCTAACAAAGCAACGTATAAACATATGCGGACCGGCCGCCTCGGCGTATGGGGTCGCCCAAAAAACATATACACATGACCATACAGAAAGACCCTAATCCACAGACATGTCCACAGACCTCTAAACAGACCAACAGAATCATAGGGCGGGATAGGGCCCCGCCGTACCCCAAATAGTCGAATATACAGGAATATATACATAGCAAAAGATATATGTACCAAAAGTGGACTCCGGGTCAAAAGGGAGTACTTCGAAATAGCTGAAAGTGGAACCTACAGTGGTGGATCACCAATATCTGTACCTGCGGGCATGAAACGCAGCCCCCGAAGAAAGGGGGTCAGTACGAAAGATGTACTGAATATGTAAAGCATAGAGTACAGAATTATAGGCCACAACTGAAAGCAAACAAGATACAAAAAGGAAGCACTAAATGATATATCAAAATTTGTAGCAAACATATATATATATATATAATGCAAATAAAATCATGCAAGGCTCAAGAACGTGGTCACCACTCCGATGCTGGTGCCACACACAGCATAACTCCAGAAGGTTCAAATCTCCGTACATCCCCAAGCACACATATCATCATACATATCACCAGCCATATCACAGCATAACACCAAACGGAACCCGGCCCTATGGCGAGGCCTCGGGAACCATAACACAGCATACGGCCGAATTTATCGTAGCGCGCACGAATCATAACCGGCCCGGGAACCGGTGAACGAATCATAATAAGGGCACGAGCGGAGTCGTGAGCAAACAATGCAATTTGTATGTCAAAATATTCTTTAGAACTTGATAAAATCATAAGTCAAGTCTTTGGTAAAAATAGTCGAACAATTAGTTAGTACGGAGTTCATTTTACAAAAGTGCTCCCGAAATGGTATTTATAACCCAAAACATAGTTTAGCATATTGTGTTAATCAAAACATTATTTTATAATAGACGATTTCACAGTTAAAGGTCCCTTGTCAAACTTTTACAAAAAGAGAGCCTAATAGAACAAACAAGGCATCTCGGGGTTAGCGGGCCCACCTCAGGTCAAGTCGAGGTGGCGGACAAGAATCACGGACATTTGGGGTCTATGGGATCATACATAAAGGTTTCGAAGTGATCCGACGACGTTTGCATAAGTTTCAGACACTTGGTTCCTGTCTAGCCAAAATAAGGTCTTTAAGCTTCAATTCAATTGAGTGAATAATAGACATTTTATATTTCGGATTTCGAGGAGCAGGATTGCTCCCGGGGTTCTGATATCAACCTAGCATACCTAAGACATGCCAAAAGAAGGAGTGGGTAGCCTTACATACCTTATATACGACTTACGCTCGCCCAAAACTTACGTCCCGTTTCGCTCAGAATCTGCAAATGGTCAAAGTTACCAATTAGGGATTTCAAGGCTTAAGAATTCGCTTAACTTCATTTTTGTCTACCGAAATTTCGGCAGCATTTCCCCTATATATATAACACCCCCGAGACTTAGCTCTGCTCAATATACATCAACACAACAGCCCACAATATCACAAACATCATAAGTCGCAACAAAATAAGTCTAACGTCAATATTCTTTCTTTCTACATAAATCGACAACTTTCATTCAAACTTCACAATACCAAACTAATGTCCACATTATTGTATTCATTTACTCATTCAAGGTTATTCAAACACATCCCAATAATATTCCGAGCAATATACACAAGTTCGAATGATTCTTCACTTTCCATATTCCATCCGAAACGTCAACAACTACGACGAACATACTAACTCGCATTGTTTCATTCCAAATTCATTAACAACAACCATAATCCACATTTAAAGTCTTACTTTCACAATTATATAAGAATATACAACAATCATATAAATTCCCATAAGAACCCGCAACCATTTTCAATGCAAATTCAACTCATTAAACATTCATTTACGCCATAAATGCCATAACGGCGCAACTAACGAACTAAAGAGAATTCAATTCATCTTCCCTACCAAACTAGCATGGCTCAAGGCCAACACTACTCCACACACACTCACGTCATGCACATACACACCAAAATACCATATTCTTCATGCAACTCTAATCACTATAACACATATACTCATTTCATAACATAAAAATATGGAATTCTCACCTTTTTCTTGAAATTCCGACTTGCCGCAAACGTGATTCTTCCGCCAAACTAATTATATCACGTTGAAGAGCGTCTTGCACTTGCTACAACTACAAGAAGAACAAGACTTTTTTTATCACAATCAAAGGCTAGAGAATTTTTCTTTTCTTTTTCTCCTAGTTTCGGCCGAGAGCTTTTCTTGGCTCTTCAAGGGTTTTGTTTTGTTATGTTCTTGATCTTTCTATGGATAGTCATGGATATATACCTTAATTAATTAAGTGGTCACATGGAAATCACATGACCACTTAAAATGGGGCTTGGGCCTTGGCCTTTGGCCGACCACCCCTAACACTTGGGCCTCAATTTTTGTTCAATTTTTCTTGGCCCAATTCGAAAAAATCTCGTTTTGAAATTCCCGAAACTAATTTCCGAAATTCCAATTTGTTTTGCCCTTGGACTTCCTTCACATTTCCACACCAATATTTTCATAGAAAATATAGACATTTTAACTAAAATCAATTATTTCCTTATAACATGCAAGTCTTAATTATTTTCACGATTTCCGATTATGCGAAAACACGGGATATAACATTCTCCCCCCCTTAAGAACATTCGTCCCCGAATGTTAAATTAGTCTTATAATATAACGGGGGAGTCCCTGTGTATATTGGCATACGTAATTCATTTTGTCAATCAACACAACAAACTGAAAAGTTTAGATTACCTGTGGGCGTCAGGAACAAGTGGGGGTATTTCTTCTTCATCTCATCCTCTGACTCCCAGGTCATTTCTTCCCGGTTGTTGTTGCGCCACAGGACTTTAACAGAAGGCACTTCCTTAGTGCGTAGTCTCCGTACCTGTCGGTCCAAAATGGTTATAGGCTGCTCCTCATAAGACAAGTGCTCCGTTACCTGAATATCGTCCACTGGGAATACCCTGGAAGGATCACCAATACATTTTCACAGCATAGACACATGAAATACCGGGTGTACGGCCTCCAAATCGGATGGTAAGTCTAGCTCATAGGCGACCTCGCCTATCTTTCGAACAATCTAATATGGCCCGATATATCGCGGGCTCAACTTACCCTTTTTACCGAATCTCATAACACCCTTCATAGGCGACACCTTCAGAAATACCAAGTCGCCAATCCGGAACTCTAACGGTCGACGTCGTCTATCTGCATAATCTTTCTATCGACTCTGTGCAGCCAACAATCGCTCCCGAATAAGTTTTACTTTATCCACTACTTCCTGGATCACATCTGGCCCAATTAATTTAGTTTCGCCCACGTCGAACCAACCAATAGGAGATCTGCATTTCCTACCATAAAGGGCTTCGTACGGTGCCATCTGAATGCTGGAGTGATAACTGTTATTATAGGCAAATTCAATAAGCGGCAAATGATCATCCCAGCTGCCTCTGAAATCAATAACGCAGGCCCGCAACATATCTTCCAGAGTCTGAATAGTGCGCTCGGCCTGCCCGTCGGACTGAGGATGAAAAGCTGTACTAAGGCTCACCTGAGTCCCTAGTCCCTCCCGAAATGACCTCCAGAAATTTGCCGTAAACTGGGCACCTCGGTTGGTAATAATAGATACAGGGACTCCGTGAAGTCTGACTATCTCTCTGATGTATAATCTAGCATAATCCTCTGCCGAATAAGTAGTCCGGACTGGGAGAAAGTGGGCTGATTTCGTCAATCTGTCCACAATAACCCAAATAGAATCATACCTGCGTGGAGTGCGCGGTAACCCAACAACGAAGTCCATATTAATCATCTCCCATTTCCAGGCTGGTATTTCCATCTCCTGTAATAATCCACCGGGCTTCTGATGTTCAATTTTCACTTGTTGACAATTCGGGCACTGGCCAACGAACTCAGCAATATCTTTCTTCATACCGTCCCACCAATACAAACACCTGAGATCAAGATACATTTTTGTGGAACCAGGATGAACAGAATATCGTGCATTATGCGCCTCGCCCATAATTTGTCGCCGTAAGCCTGCAACGTCCGGTACACAGAATCTGCCTTCATATAATAACACCCCTTCAGGCGAAATTTCAAACGGAGTCTTTTCTTTATTAAGGGCCACAGCTCTGTACTGAACCAGAATAGGATCCTCGAGCTGACGCTGCTTTACCTCTTCCATAATAGATGATTCAGCAACTGCACGAACAGAAATCCCAGAATCTCCAGAATCTGCCAAACGAACTCCAAGGCTGGCCAACTGATGAATTTCACGAACCAAGTCCTTCTTACCAGGTGGTACATCAGCCAAGCTGCCCATGGACTTGCGGCTAAGTGCATCCGCTACCACATTGGCTTTCCCAGGATGGTACAGAATATCAACGTCATAATCTTTCAGTAACTCAAGCCATCTCCTCTGCCGCAAATTCCGTTCTTTCTGCTTAAAAATATACTGGAGACTCTTATGGTCCGTATAAATATCCACATGGACCCCATATAAATAATGCCGCCAAATCTTCAAAGCATGAATCACTGCAGCTAGCTCAAGATCATGAGTGGGATAATTTTTCTCGTGCGGTCTGAGCTGCCGGGAAGCATAGGCTATGACTCGACCGTGCTGCATCAACACGCAACCTATCCCAATACCAGAGGCATCACAGTAGACAACATACCCGTCTGATCCTTCTGGAAGAGCTAATACTGGTGCTGTAATTAATTTTTCTTTCAACATCTGGAAGTTGCGCTCGCAGGCATCGGTCCACTGAAATTTCGCTGCTTTCTGAGTAAGCTTCGTCAGTGGTGCTGCAATAGAAGAAAATTTTTCCACGAACCTCCGATAATATCTGGCTAACCCCAGAAAACTGCGCACCTCTGTCGGTGTAGGAGGCCTGGGCCAATTCTGTACAGCTTCAATTTTCTGCGTATCGACCCGAATACCGTCTGCTCCGACAATATGCCCCAAGAATGCCACAGAAGTTAACCAGAATTCACATTTGGAAAATTTAGCATATAATTTCTGTTGGCGAAGAATACCAAGTACCGTCCTCAAATGATCTGAATGCTCCTCTGCTGATCGCGAGTAAATCAGAATATCATCAATAAACACAATCACGAACATATCCAAGAAAGGCCAAAATACTCGATTCATCAGATCCATAAATACTGCTGGAGCATTAGTCAACCCGAAAGACATAACTCTGAATTCATAATGCCCGTACCGGGTCCTGAAAGCAGTCTTCGGGATATCTGATTCTCGTATCCTTCAATTCCTTCAATTCCTTCAATTCTGCCGGTGCCATTCTGTACGGAGGGATAGATATAGGCTGCGTATCTGGCAACAAGTCTATAGCGAAATCTATCTCCCGTTCAGGTGGAAGACCCGGAAGCTCATCTGGAAACACATCTAGGAACTCGCTAACAACCGGAACAGACTGAAGAGTAGGTGTCTCGGCTGTAGTGTCGTGCACACGAACCAAGTGATAGATATAGCCTTTCTGAATCATCTTCTTAACCTTGAGGTACGAAATAAACTTACCCCTCGGCGATGTTGTAGACCCGAACCACTCTATAACTGGTTCCCCTGGAAACTGAAAACGGACTACCTTTTTCTGGCAGTCAACATTAGCATAACAGGAAGCTAACCAGTCCATACCCATAATGACATCGAATTCTAGCATATCCAATTCTATCAAGTCAGCTTTAGTGCAACGATCACATATAGTCACAGAACAATCCCTATATATCTGCCTCACTATAATATAGTCCCCAACCGGTGTAGCTACCTCAAATGGCTCTATAGGCTCAGACACTATCCCAATTTTACTAGCAACGAGCGGGGAAATATATGACAAAGTAGAACCAGGATCAATTAGTGCATATACAGATCTGGAGAAAACCAGTAATGTACCTGTGACGACATTCGGCGAAGCCTCCTGATCCTGGCGGCTGGCAATTGTGTATATGCGGTTCGAGGGACCGCTAGAACCTGAAGCACTGCCGCGGCCTCGACCGCGTCCCGCCGGTGCCGGCATACCTCGCCCTGCAGGGCGTGCAACTGATGTAGCAGATGATGAACCAGCGGCTGACCCCGTCGGCTGAGCTACACTACCAGAACCGCTCGCCAACGGACAATCTCGCATAATATGGCCCTGACCGCCGCATGAAAAATAGGCTCCAGTAAGTCGATAACACTCTCCCGGGTGCGATTTCCCGCAATGGGAACAACGGGGCCTGGGTGGTCTGGGCTGACTGGGACCTCTGGATACCTGTGAACCTGACGCTCTGGAACTCTGACCGGCCCCACACGGTCCTGCACTGTCAAATCTCCTACCGGCTGGTTGTGTACCCCGGCCCTACGGAGGAGGATGTCTGCCTGACTACTGCTGCTAAGGCTGTCCGCCTCGAGAATCTCCAGAATAACCTGCGGATCTGGCCCTCTTGGGCGGCCTCCTGTCCTGATCTCTGCTAGAATAATCAGCCCTATGTCGGTCCTCCATACCCAGGGCATAAGCCTGTAGTCGGGCAATATCCATGTCTGCCTGCAATGCCACCGCCATACAGCCATCAATCAAATAGCGGTCTAACCCCATCACGTATCTGTGCATCCGATCGGCCATATCTGCTACTATGGCAGGTGCATACCGGGCCAAAGAATCAAACTCCATATTATACTCACGGACGCTCCGACCTCTCTGCTGCAGATGCAAAAATTGGTCAACCCGCGCCCGCCGTAACTCTGGGGGCAAAAAGTGGTGAGTGAAAGCAGTCACGAACTCGTCCCAAGTAGCTGGGGTAGCACCCTCACCCCTGGATAGCTCCCAGGACTCATACCAGTGAGCAGTAACATCCCGTAGTCTATGCGAAGCCAACTCAACAGACTCAGTCTCTGAAGCCCTGACCAAGTCTAGTGAGCGCCGCATCCCCCGAATAAAGTCATGGGGGTCCTCGTCGGGCTTAGACCCGTAAAACTCTGGAGGGCCACACGATAGGAACTCTCGAACTCTCAGGCTGTCACGCCTGTCGTCATCATCATCATCTCTCCGCCCGCGTCTGCGAGCCTGTCCCGCTACCAGAGTGGTCAATAACTGCACATCCTCTCTCAGTGTCCTGTCCTCCGCCCCTGGGTGAGGATCTGGAGGCTCGGGTGCGGGTACTCGGGCCCCTGGAGCAGCTGATGGACCTGCTCCAGGCTCCGCCTGTGGTGGTGTAGCGGATCCCTCTGAATGGGGCACAACCTCGGGCAAATCATAAACACGAGCCCGGGTAACTCGTTGTGCCTGACTAGTCCCTGCCATCCCTGCCATGCCCTTCTGGGCCGCCGTTGCCTTCTTCGGAGGCATCACTGCAAAACACAATAACGAATCAGATCAAAATCATCCTAATAGCACGGCTCTAACGCACGATCTAAGATTCCAAAGAAAAGTAACACCCTAAATGTCCTGTAGCATCCTGTTTATAGATGTGGTTCACAACACACCGATAAACAAGACTCTACGAGACACGGCCTGTAGACATTCCGAGGACAAACCGCTCTGATACCACTTTTGTCACGACCCAACCCCGTAGGCCGTGACTAGTGCCCGATCTGGGCACCCAAACCCCTCTATCAAATGCATTCAAGTAAATAGCAGAAGCCGACAAGGCTATATTCCGAATTTAGATAATTTCCAGAAAAATTTCGGCAGAGTTTCCTTTGTTTTACAGACTATCCAAAATAACCCTGTACACAACAAACACCAACAAAGGCCACACAGGGCTAACAAAGCAACGTATAAACATATGCGGACCGGCCGCCTCGGCGTATGGGGTCGCCCAAACAACATATACACATGACCATACAGAAAGACCCTAACCCACAGACATGTCCACAAACCTCTAAACAGATCAACAGAATCATAGGGCGGGACAGGGCCCCGCCGTACCCCAAATAGTCAAATATACAAGAATATATACATAGCAAAAGATATATGTACCAAAAGTGGACTCCGGGTCAAAAGGGAGTACTCCGAAATAGCTGAAAGTGGAACCTACAGTGGTGGATCACCAATATCTATACCTGCGGGCATGAAACGCAGCCCCTGAAGAAAGGGGGTCAGTACGAAAGATGTACTGAATATGTAAAGCATAGAGTACAGAATTATAGGCCACAACTGAAAGCAAACAAGATACAAAAGGGAAGCACTGAATGATATATCAAAATTTGTAGCAAACATATATATATATATAATGCAAATAAAATGATGCAAGGCTCAAGAACGTGGTCACCACTCCGACGCTGGTGCCACACACAGCATAACTCCAGAAGGTTCAAATCTTCGTACATCCCCAAGCACACATATCATCATACATATCACCAGCCATATCACAGCATAACACCAAACAGAACCCGTCCCTATGGCGAGGCCTCGGGAACCGTAACACAGCATACGGCTGAATTTATCATAGCGCGCACGAATCAAAACCGGCCCGGGAACCGGTGAACGAATCAAAATAAGGGCACGAGCGGAGTCGTGAGCAAACAATGCAATTTGTATGTCAAAATATTCTTTAGAACTTGATAAAATCATAAGTCAAGTCTTTAGTAAAAATAGTCGAACAATTAGTTAGTACGGAGTTCATTTTACAAAAGTGCTCCCGAAATGGTATTTATAACCCAAAACATAGTTTAGCATATTGTGTTAATCAAAACATTATTTTATAATAGACGATTTGACAGTTAAAGGTCCCTTGTCAAACTTTTACAAAAATAGAGCCTAATAGAACAAACAAGGCAACTCGGGGTTAGCGGGCCCACCTCGGGTCAAGTCGAGGTGCCGGACAAGAATCACGGACATTTGGGGTCTATGGGATCATACATAAAGCTTTCGAAGTGATCCGACGACGTTTGCATAAGTTTCAGACACTTGGTTCCTGTCTAGCCAAAATAAGGTCTTTAAGCTTCAATTCAATTGAGTGAATAATAGACATTTTATATTTCGGATTTCGAGGAGCAGGATTGCTCCCGGGGTTCTGATATCAACCTAGCATACCTAAGACATGCCAAAAGAAGGAGTGGGTAGCCTTACATACCTTATATACGACTTACGCTCGCCCAAAACTTACGTCCCGTTTCGCTCAGAATCTGCAAATGGTCAAAGTTACCAATTAGGGATTTCAAGGCTTAAGAATTCGCTTAACTTCATTTTTGTCTACCGAAATTTCGGCAGCATTTCCCCTATATATATAACACCCCGAGACTTAGCTCGGCTCAATATACATCAACACAACAGCCCACAATATCACAAACATCATAAGTCGCAACAAAATAAGTCTAACGTCAATATTCTTTCTTTCTACATAAATCGACAACTTTCATTCAAACTTCACAATACCAAACTAATGTCCACATTATTGTATTCATTTACTCATTCAAGGTTATTCAAACACATCCCAATAATATTCCGAGCAATATACACAAGTTCGAATGATTCGTCACTTTCCATATTCCATCCGAAACGTCAACAACTACGACGAACATACTAACTCGCATTGTTTCATTCCAAATTCATTAACAACAACCATAATCCACATTTAAAGTCTTACTTTCACAATTATATAAGAATATACAACAATCATATAAATTCCCATAAGAACCCGCAACCATTTTCAATGCAAATTCAACTCATTAAACATTCATTTACGCCATAAATGCCATAACGACGCAACTAACGAACTAAAGATAATTCAATTCATCTTCCCTACCAAACTAGCATGGCTCACGGACAACACTACTCCACACACACTCACGTCATGCACATACACACCAAAATACCATATTCTTCATGCAACCCTAATCACTATAACACATATACTCATTTCATAACATAAAAATATGGAATTCTCACCTTTTTCTTGAAATTCCGACTTGCCGCAAACGTGATTCTTCCGCCAAACTAATTATATCACGTTGAAGAGCGTCTTGCACTTGCTACAACTACAAGAAGAACAAGACTTTTTTTATCACAATCAAAGGCTAGAGAATTTTTCTTTTCTTTTTCTCCTAGTTTCGGCCGAGAGCTTTTCTTGGCTCTTCAAGGGTTTTGTTTTGTTATGTTCTTGATCTTTCTATGGATAGTCATGGATATATACCTTAATTAATTAAGTGGTCACATGGAAATCACATGACCACTTAAAATGGGGCTTGGGCCTTGGCCTTTGGCCGGCCACCCCTAACACTTGGGCCTCAATTTTTGTTCAATTTTTCTTGGCCCAATTCGAATAAATCTCATTTTGAAATTCCCGAAACTAATTTCCGAAATTCCAATTTTTTTTGCCCTTGGACTTCCTTCACATTTCCACACCAATATTTTCATAGACAACATAGACATTTTAACTAAAATCAATTATTTCCTTATAACATGCAAGTCTTAATTATTTTCACGATTTCCGATTATGCGAAAACACGGGATATAACAAACACCCACGGAAGTTTGTAGTTTTCTTGGACTGGCAGGCTACTATAGAAGATTTGTAGAGGGGTTTTCATCTATTTCAGCTCCATTGATGAAACTAACTCAAAAGTCGGCTAAGTTTCAGTGGAGTAATGCTTGTGAGCGTAGTTTCCAAGAGTTGAAAGACAGACTGACCTCAGCTCCAGTTTTAACACTTCCAGAAGGGTCGGATGGCTATGTGGTATATTGTGACGCTTCCGGTGTTTGATTGGGATGCGTATTGATGCAGCATGGAAAATTTATTGCATACGCTTCGAGATAATTACGGAAACATGAAAGGAATTATCCAACTCATGATCTCGAATTAGCCGCGGTTATTTATGCCTTAAAAATATGGAGGCATTATTTGTATGGTGTGCACGTCGATATCTATACAGATCACAAAAGTCTTCAATACATTTCCAAGCAAAAGGAGTTGAACCTGCGGCAGAGGCGGTGGTTAGAATTGTTAAAAGATTATGATGTGAATATTTTATACCACCCCGGAAAGGCAAATGTAATATCCGACGCGCTTAGCCGCCAATCAATGGGTAGCTTAAGCGAAGTTCCGCTGGAAAAGAAAAAGATGGCCCGTGAGCTCCACCAACTAGCTAATCTTGGAGTACGTGTGATGGATTCGGGTGATGCGGGGATTAGCATTGCTGATCCCACAGTTTCCTCTCTGAACACAGAAGTGAAAGAATGACAATATGAAGACCCTCAACTGCGTCATTACAAAGACACATCTCATGGAAAAGAGAAGTCCTTATTTGAAGTTGCTTTGGATGGGGTTCTTAGGTACAGAAGCAGATTATGTGTGCCGAATGTGGCAGAATTGCGCCGTCGAATATTAGAGGAAGCCCATTATTCCCGGTATTCTATTCATCCAGGTGCAACCAAGATGTATCATGATCTCAAGCTAATATATTGGTGGGATGGCATGAAGCGAGACATAGCAGAATTTGTAGCACAGTGCCCGAATTGCCAACAAGTGAAGGCCGAGCATCAAAATCCAGGGGGCTTGTTGTAAGCAATGGAAATTCCTACGTGGAAATGGGAAATAATTAACATGGATTTTATCATGGGGTTACCCCGTTCATGAGGGAAGTATGATTCCATATGGGTGATCGTGGACAGACTCACGAAATCCGCCCATTTCCTCCCAGTTAGGACCACATACTCAGCGAAAGATTATGCCAGGTTGTATTTAAAGGAAATTGTGCGACTTCATGGAATTCCTTTGGCCATTATTACAGACAGGGGAGCACATTTTACAGCCAAGTTTTGGAAGTCTTTTCAAGAAGGTCTAGGTACTCAGGTCAAGCTCAGCACGGCGTTTCATCCACAGACCGATGGACAGGCAGAGCGTACTATACAGACCCTGGAAGATATGCTACGAGCATGTGTGCTGGATTTTGGTGGTATTTGGGATGAGAATTTTCCCCTTATTGAAATTGCGTATAATAATAGCTATCATTCCATCATTCAAATGGCTCCATACGAGGCTTTATATGGAAGGAAGTGTAGATCTCCAATTGGATGGTTTGAAACAGGGGAAGCATAATTGATAGGCCCCGAACTGATTCAACAAGCGGTGGAAAATGTTAAGGTGATCCGAGATCGATTGCTAACAGCCCAAAGCCGTCAAAAGTCTTATGCAGACACTCACTGACGAGACCTGGAATTTCAAGTGGGCGATTGGGTGTCTCTGAAAATATCACCGATGAAAGGGGTGATGAGATTTGGCAAAAAAGGGAAGCTAAGCCCTAGATATATCGGACCTTATGAAATCGTTAGTAAGGCGGGTCAGGTACCCTATGAATTGAATTTGCCTTCGGAGCTTGAATCAGTCCATCCAGTATTCCATGTTTCGATGCTCCGCAAGTGTATCGGAGATCCCACAAAGATTGTCCCGATGGAGGATGTGCAAGTGACAGAGAAGCTAACATACGAAGAAGTGCCTATTGCTATTTTAGATAGACAAGTGCGAAGGCTTCGGAATAAAGAGGTAGCATCAGTCATAGTCCTATGGCGGGACAACAATCGGGAAGAAATGACTTGGGAAGCAGAAGAGGAAATGAGATCCAAGTACCCCCATTTGTTCCAACCCCCGGAAGAGATTCAAGAGGAAACACCGACGATATAAGGTATGTATGCTTTATGTTTATGCTTTTGGTCGTGTGTGGCCATAGATATGTTGATATTGTGATGTAGCCCTGTGAAGCGATGATATTATGGGTTGTTGTGACAGGTTAGTAGTGCCAGATTACAGGGGAAACTCTGGCAAAATTTTTATCAGATCCCGAGTGCTTAACATTCGAGGACGAATGTTCCAAAAGGGGGGGGGGGGGGGGGAGAATGTTACACCTCGGAAATTTTCCCGTTAGCGTACAGTGAATAGGATAACAAAGGACATAGCGTGTGCGATGTTTTGATGAGTAATGATGTCCCTTAGATTGGTATCGAAGTGTTGAACAATTGTTAAGAAGGTTCCATAAGGATCGGAGAGTTAACGAAGTGACAAAGATAAGATTTCAGTTAACTGGTGGATTATACGGTCGATTATACGGACCGTATAATGGTTTTACGGCCGTATAATGAACCGCAGAAGTGTCACTGAACGAAGTTGAGAAAATGTGGGTTTTAGGGTAGATTATATGGACCGTATAAAATTATACGACCCATAAAATGAACCGTCAAGTTGACACAGAAAAAGGAAGTCACTGCAGAAGTTTTACAGTCGATTATACGGACCGTAAAAATTTATACAGTCCGTATAATGGACCGTATAATGATGTCGGGACAGATTTCAAATTTTAAATAAGGACCCAAGCTCATTTTAATTTATTTCACTCTCTCTCTCCACGACCCAACATCTCTCTAGAACCTTCCCAACTCTTCCAATACAAGAATCCAAGTGAAGAATTAAGATCAACTTCATCAATCCACCAAAACCAAGTGTAAGGAACACATCAAGGATCATTTAAATCAAGAAATTTCCATAAAAGGTGGAACTAGGGTTTTGTGCAAGTGAAGCATTTCAACTCAAGACTTGTTCAACTATCATCCAAGGTAAGTTTCATGACTTTATAATGTTGTTTAAGGTATTAGAAGACTAAGAAGCTTGAATTGTAGAAAGACATGGGAATGGGTCTTGAATGGGTGAATAGTGTCACCATTGAATGATAGTGGAGTTGAATCATGAATGTTGATGTGTTGTGATTATGAATACGTTATAAATGATGTTTATATCATGAAACAAGTATTAAATGTGCGAAAACACAAAAATGAGTTATAAGGGTAAATGTGGAAAAATTGGAGGAAAATGGTGGAATGTGATAAACGTATATAAATTATGGTTGCTGATTGTAATATTGTAAACGTTGGGGAGTTAATATAGACTATGGGAAAGGTAGTATAAATAAACGAAGTGCTGCCCAATTTTCTCTAGAAATAGTGATGCGTTTCTTTAAGTCGACTAACTAATGTGAATACGGATTCTCTCGTGAAGGTAGCGACGTGACGCTAAAGGGGAGCAAGTGAACGATAGCTTAGTTAAATGACAAAGGTATGTGAGGCTAGTCCTTTATTTCTAATGGCATGAATCCTATAGCATGAATTTCTTTCCTCTTCATGAGTTCCTATATTCTGGAAAGCTAACAGCCTATATCCATAAGTGCCCATATAAGATAAAGAGATATGATATGACGATGCCACGTTGATAATGACGTTATTTATTGCTTACACTCACCTCATGTATTATTTCCTTCAAGGTGAGACAGAATGCTCATATACGTCCATAATGGAATCGAGGGTTCACGACCTTACGTCACCTCGATAGAATGCAGTTGTTCTAGAGTCTTATGCATGTATGATGACAAGTATATTATGATAAGCATATTATGGTAGGTATTTTATGATGAGCATGTCATTATTGCATCACACCGGGCCTAGTTTGCCGGGCAGTCACCGCTAAGGCGGGCAGCTATACGGATACACCATGGCCAGTTGGCATGGGCAGACACCACTAGTGGCCAGCATGATATGGTACCCCGGACGCGGGAGGCCTGGACGCAGGCTAATGTTATTGATTATCACACCGTTTCGACATGGACGGGAAGCTTACACCTTATGCATACATGATATGATAATGAGTATGAGTAAGACAGCATGCACTACTTCTTTTATGATGGTCATACGGATCCAGATGTTTCATATTGATGTTTTCATTATATTATTGTTGTCTTTCTTTATTGTTTATGCCTCTCATACTCAGTACAATATTCGTACTGACGTCCATTTTCTTTGGACGCTGTGTTCATGCCCATAGGTAGATAGGGAGGTGAGCTCGGTCCAGATCCTTAGTAGCTATCAGCTAATTGAGAGCACTCCATTGTTCGGAGGTGCTTTTGATTCTCCTTTTGGTATATATGCATCTTTTGGGCACGATGAAGTCTTGTTCTGTCTATGTATACAGTATGTCAGTAGAGGCTCGTAGATACGCAGTGTGGGTTAGATGGTCTCACAAGATGTTATCATATGTATATATATTTTTAATGGCCGAGAGGCAAGTGTATATAAAGCAATTATGTTTCCATATAAATTATGATTTTTCTACGATTGTGTACAAAGTTGATAAAAAGGGCATTAAATGAGTAAGATGAGTAGTAGACCAAGCGGTGCTCGGTGGCTAGCTCCGGGTACCCATCGCAGCCCCTAGCTGGGTCGTGACAGCTATTGTGATAGGATGGTAGTGCTATATTACAGGGGAAACTCTAGAATTTTTTTTATAGAATCCCCGAGAACCTAATATTCGAGGATGAATGTTCTTAAGGGGGGGAGAATGTTACACCTTGGAAAATTTTCCGTTGATGCACAGTCAATAGACTAACAAAGAGCACAAAGTATATGATATTTCAATGAATAAGGAATAGCATTTGATGACCCTACTTGACATTGCAAAGACATTTGAAGTAAGAGAAGAAAGTTTGCTAAGGAAGGCAAGGTATACGTTATGTATCGGGAAAGATTTACGAGCAACACATTAATGATGACTTGGTGATGTTTTTTAGAAGATTTATAACGTCCCTTAGATAGTTAATGAGGTTTTAAACAAGTGTTAAGAAGGTTCCCTGAGGATTGAAGATCAAACGAACGACGGAGATCATTTCAAGAAAAATGGGGTTATACGACCGACTTATACGGTCCGTATAACATTATACGGTTCGTGTAAGGGTTCGTGTAAGGGTCCGTATAACACCCAGTAGAGATGGTGTTTGCCTGATGGTGAACCATGACCACTTATACGGGCCGTAGAATGTTATACGGACCGTATAAGTGTCCATGGAAGTCCCGATGGGCTGAGTTAAGTTCAAGTACTTAAATGTGATCCCACTTCACTGATTTCATTTTCCACACTTCTCCATCTTTCTCAAGGTTTCTAGAGAGTTCCACACACTTCTTCCACATGAATTTAAGAGATATTAATGATCAACTTCATCAAACCAAGAGAATCAAGTGTAAGAGACTCATTAAAGCTCATCCAAGACAAGAAATCCAAGTGGATGTGGAACTAGGGTTTTGCTCAAGTGAAGTGTTTCCACTCAAGTTCTTTTGCCACACCATCTAAGGTAAGTTTTATGGTATTTCCATGTTGTTTAAGGTATTGAGAGGTTGAAAGACTTGGATTGTAGAAGGAGATAGGAAATGGGTCATGAATGTGAGAATAGTGATATTTTTGAGTAGTAGCTTGGATTGAGTCATGAATCTTGATATGTAGTGATTATGATTATGCTATAAATGACATTAAGAACATGGGATAAACATTGTATATGGGTGAACGTAATAGTGTGCTATGACCATGGATATGGATGATTTGAAGTGAATTGAGAAATATGGATAATGTAGGTGAATAAAGACTATTGTTATGATGTTGTGAATGTTATTATTGATGTTTGGGAGTTGAGATATGATATGGGGGAAGTCCTATAAACAAAGGAGATGCTGCCCAATTTTCTCTAGCTTTAATCTAGTATGCAAAGCTACCGATTTTCTAATGTTAGTATATACTCTAATGAAGGTAGAAACGTAAGCATTGAAGGAGAACGTTGAAGCGGTAGAATAGTTGAATGAAAAGGTATGTAAAGCTAACCCTTCTTTCAATAAGGCATGGTTCTTTGGCCATATATCTATTCTTTCATGATCCTATGATGTCCTCCAAATGATTCTATCTTTAAAGCTACCAAAACGCACGATTCTTGTTGTTATGTATGACTATTATGTAGCCCCGAGCTTATATGGCCGAGTATGATATGTACTGCGCGCGCACCACTGCAGATGGGTACGGATAACCCTGAGCCTTAGTAGGGCTAGGTATGTATACTCACCGAGCCTTACCATGGTCGGGTATGTGAAACACCGATCCTTTATGATTGGGTATGCTATGAATATGAATATGTAAATGAATATGAATACGATTATGAATATGAATATGGGTATGAAAATGTAACTGAGTACGGATACGAATACGGATATGGATATGGATGTATGTACATAATCACACACTAGAAAGGGAAGGTCCCTATGAGAAGCAAGTAAGTGTTTATGACGATGGTTCTACTACCTCCCATCTTATGCTACTTCTTATGTTGCTTATTATGCTTCTATAATGATGTTGATCATGCTTTACATACTCAGTACATTCTTCATACTGACGTCCTTTTGTTTGTGGACACTGCGTCATGTCCGCTGGTGGCCAGGGATACAGGCTTGATCCACAGCTTTATTACTTAGGGACTACGTAGCGGAGCTCCATTTCATTCGGAGCTACATCTTTTGGTATCTATTCTTTTGTGTACATACTTATGGGCATGGCGGGGTCCTATCCCGCCTATATGATATGACATACTCTCCTTAGAGGCTCGTAGACATGTGTATATGGTTAGATGTATTTAGCCTTGTCGGCCTATATTTTGAATATCATTTTGTTAGCCTCACCGGCTTATGTACATTGTTGTGGGCATAGTTGTTGATGGTGATATAAATGTGTTGTTGCTCGATAGAAATAGTATGATTGATGGATAGAAAGCATGATTTAGCTATGTGGCTCACCTAGATGTAAATGTGTATACACGTTAAGGGGTGCCCGGGTGGGTTAGCACCGGATACCCGTCATGGCCCTCCGGTTGGGTCGTGACAATCCTGCCGCCCGGCTAATGCATATATACGGGGCAGAGGGCTACTCAAACTGGATGCTCCCCCTCTGCCCCTGCCACGGCCTGCTAAAGTCTGGGGATTCTGCCCTACAGGGCGCACAGACAAAGAAGAACCAGCTACTGATCCTGGGGGCTGGACCCCAACTCTGCCACTCATCGATGGACAATCACACATCATATGCCCAGTCTGACCACAGACATAACAACTATCTGAGCCTCGGGGACACTGACCCGAATGGAATCTACCGCACTGGCTGCATCGCGGCAGCGGTGGTCTCCTCTGACTAAGATCACCTCCAAACTGGGAACTTGAAACTCTCAAACTCTGACCCGGTCCAAAATAAATAGGGCGATCAAATCTCCTACCTGCAAATCGAGAAGGCGCACTAGCCGCAGATTGGCCTGCATATCTAGAATACTGTTACCTTTGCCCCCCCTCTATACTCACTACTAGCACTGGCAGATCTATCTCTCTTACCATGCCCTCTATCAATATCATGCTCACCCCTGTGCAGCTGCTACTGCTCCTCTATGGTTTGGGCATTGGCTTGAATACGGGAAATATCCATCCCTTCCTGGAGTGAAGCTGTCAAGCAGTCTTTAATCAGGTATGGCCCTAAACCACTCACAAGTCGGTACACCAGGTCCCCCATGAATTGAAATGGAGACTATACTCCCGGGCACTCATATTTCCTTCCTTTAAATTCAAGAACCTGTCAGCTCTGGCCCGACGGACCTCAGGTGGCAAATAATGGCAGATGAAAGTATCTACGAACTCCTACCATACCGGGGGAGGCACATTTTCCCCTCTAGAATAAATCCAGTTATTATACCAAAGGACAACTACATCCCGCAATCTATAGGACGCTAACTCCACTGACTCAATATCCGACGCATGTATTATTCTCAGCGTCCTCAGCATCTTATCTATAAAACCCTGTGGGTCTTCATCCGACTTTGACTCGAAAAATTCTGGAGGATTCAAACTCATAAAATCACGAGCCCTTGCACTAACTGCTCTATAGCCTGGACCCGTACCCTGCTGCTGAGCCTGAGCAGCAACTAGCTGGTTCAATAACTGAATAGCCTCGGTCATCTGATGGCCCGAAACACCCGGTGGAGGGACTGGAGGCACTGGAGCTGGAGTGGAGACCCTTTCACGCTCCTCTAAGATAGGCGGAGAGTGAGAAATATGAGATGGCCTCATTATGGGACTCACCCTCGTCTATATTTACCGGTGGCTCCTGTCGCAGTCTTTCCCTTCTGGGCGGCTGTTGCTTTCCTCTTCATTGGCATCGCTGAAATCATAACGCATAATTAGAGAGAAAAGAGAAATCTTACATTATATCTCTATCGCACGATCTATAAAGAAGAAGGACGGTCATTTTCCTAAATGCCCCGCAGCCTCTTGTTTATAAGTGTGGTGCGCTTCGCGCCCATAAACAAGACACTAATCGACACGGCTCGTAGACACACCCTAGGACGGAACCGCTCTGATACCACTTTTCTCACGACCCAACTAGAGGGCCATGACGAGTACCCGAATCTAGCATACCGAGCACCACCTGTCAGACTTATCATCAAACTCAACCTAAACATAGACCATTCCCAACAAAATTTTATCATGAAATGACCTTCGAGTATCTCTCAAAACATATATATACATAGGCCCACAGGGCTACAAAATGATAAACAGAGAATATACATTAAGAGATCATACAACATCTACTACCACACATTTGTATCTACGAGCCTCTAACTGGAGTACTGAAATCATAGGGATGGGACAGGACCTTGCCATGCCCCAAATATATACACAAAAGAATATACCAATAAGCTGCACCTCCGGAGTAGTGGAGTGCTCCTGTAAAATGGCTGACAAGGCTCTTATGTATCCGTACCGTCTCTCTGTCTACCTGCAAGCACGAACGCAACGTCCATAACAGAAAGTACGTCAGTACAAACAATGTACTGAGTATATAAGGCATGTATAACAAGATAATCAAGAAATAAGAGAGCATAAGATGAAGAGATAACCTGTAATTGATTGCCTCTTAAGGCGGAGTCATGCATGCTAACTTTTATATTAAAACAACAGCATATCATATATAGACATACATAAACTGCCCGACCATATAAGTATGGTGTGATCATCATTAGGCGGCGTCCGGTCCTCCCGCTTCTGGGTAACCATCTCATGTCGCCCACTAGTGGTGTCTGCCCAGCCAACTAGGCACGGTGTAATCATAAGCTGCCTACTACGCCCATGGTAGTGGTGTCTTCTCGGCCAACTAGGAATGGTGTAATTATACATATACATAACATAAAGCATACATGAGAGCCCAAGTGAAAGCTACAACTCTATCGGAGTGACATAAGGTCGGTAACCTCTGATTATATTATGGAACAATCATCATCACTATGTCTCACCTTGAAGGAACTAGTATCATGAGGTAAGATTGCCAACAATTAATAACATCAAAGGAATCATGAAATAAGATCATCAATTTCATAATAGCCTCATTTCATAAGCTTTGGAATCTCTTGAATTAGGATCATCATCATTATCATAGAACATATCTTATCTCTATCTCTTAAGAAGCACTTAAGAATCTTGGACTCTCAACTTTTGGAATGTAAGAAGGTCATAGAAGTATGTAGGAAATCATACTATATGAGTCATGCCTTTGAAAGAAAAGGATTAGCCTTAACATACCTTGGCGTCTTCTTAACGACTACACGTTCTCCTTCCAAGATCACGACTCGACATTCAAGAGAATCCATACTAAAATTTGATACGTGAAGATACGACTAAGTTTAAGCCAAAGAGACTAAAAGCTAACAAAAATTGGGCAGGATTTCATTTATTTCTACCATCTCCTCCATATGGGAAAGCTTAGTCCTCGATACATTAGACCTTATAAAATTGTGTGCAAGGTGGGCCAAGTGGCTTATGAATTAGATCTACCTTCAGGATTGGAGTCAGTTCACCCAGTTTTTCATGTGTTGATGCTCCATAAGTGTGTTGGAGATCCTTCCAAAATTTTACCTATATATGATGTTCAAGTTACCGAGAAATTGGCTTATGAAGAGGTACCTATTGCCATACTAGATAGGCAAGTGCAGGAACTCAAAACTAAAGGCGTAGCTTCAGTTAAGGTTCTGTGGAGAAACAATAATAGAGAAGAGATGACTTGCGAAGTAGAAAAAGATATGAAGTCTAGGTATCCGCACTTATTTCCACCCCCATAAGAGGTTCAAGATGAAACGTCCTTAGGTCTGTAATACTTTCTTTTAATGCTTTTGGGTCGTGTGTGGCCATGTTTTCTTGCTGTTGTTATTGTAGCCCTGTGAGGCGATATTATTTTGAATTGTTATGACAGGATGGTAGTGCCATATTACAAGGAAAACTCTGGCGAAATTTTTGTAGAATCCCCGAGCGCCTAACATTCGAGGACGAATGTTCCTAAGGTGGTGTCACGACCCGACTAGGGGCCATGACGGGTACCCAGGGCTGACCACCGAGCACCGCTCATACTACTATTCATCATACTCATCCTGCAACCATTCATTATTCTCATGCTTCTATTCATAGGGAAACTATTTTCACTTTGAAACATAATCACCTTTATGTACATAAGCCTTTTGGCTATCAAAATAATACATATATACAAATGGGAAATTGTGAGACCATACTACCCACACGTACGTATCTACGAGCCTCTACTAGAGTACTAGACATATGGACGAGACAGGACCCCGTCGTGCCCAAAATATATACACAAAATCATATCTCAAAATAGCACCTCCGAAATAATGGAGGACTCCTGTAAATCTGCTGATAGCTCCTATGGATCTGTATCGTCTCTCTGTCTACCTGTGGGCATGAACACAGCGTCCAAAGGAAAGGACGTCAGTACGAGCATTGTACTGAGTATGTAAGGCATAAAAAATAATGATATATCAATGAAATAAGGAGATATCAAGTCAAGAGCAATCGGTAACTGACTGTCACTTAAGACTGAAATAATGCATGCTAAGGCATAAACAATAATGATATATCAATGAAATAAGGAGATATCAAGTCAAGAGCAATCTGTAACTGACTGTCACTTAAGACTGAAATAATGCATGCTAACTTACTTCATAATAATCATCATGTCATGTATGTATATATATAAGCTGCCCGACCATATAGGTACGGTGTGATAATCATTAGCCCGCGTCCGGGCCTCCTGCGTCTGGGGTACCAACTCATGCTGCCCACTAGTGGTGTCATGCCCGGCCATCTAGGCTCGGCGTAAACATAGCAGCCCGCCTTAGCGGTGACATGCCCGGTCTTTTAGGCACGGTGGAATCGTATGCAGCCCGCCTTCGCGGTGACATGCCCGGCCAACTAGGCACGGTGTAATCGTATCGTCATATAGTCAACATAAATTTATCATAATTTAACATCATCATACATTCATCATTAATTATACATTAAAGCTTGAAGGTAACCATGGCTATGTCGGGGTGACATGAGGTCGTGAACCCCCGACTACGTTATTGAGTAATCATAACCGTCATATCTCACCTTGGAGGGACTAATATTTTAAGGTGAGTGCACATAAGGAAAAACATCAATGGAACCATACTTAGGATCACTTAACCTCATGGACATCATATATTACTCTAGGATTCTCTATACTTAAACTCATCATTATCATTATCATGCTCGTATCGTATCTCTTTTCTTTATCATGTGCGTATGTAGCTCTTTATAGTCATGGACTCGTAATTTCCGTTATTTAGGAAGATCATGGAAGAATAAGAAGATTCATGCCATAGGAGTCATGCCTTAGAAAGAAGGGACTAGCCTTACATACCTTTTCGTTTAGCTACTCTATCGCTTGAATGTTCTCTTCCAATGCTCACATTTCTACCTTCAAGAGAGTTCATATTAACATTAGCTAATCGATCACATGAACATGCTCAACTAAAGCTAGAGAGAATTGGGCAGCATTTCCTTTGTTTCAACGACTTTCTCCATGTAATAAGACAACTCCCCAATAGCAATAGCAATAGCAACTCCCATAATATCACAATCAATAGATTTCTCTAGTTAAACATTGTTCACTTCTCAAATTCACTTTCAAAGTCATCCGTAACCATGACTACAATATAACAACATATTCATTCTTCCCATAATATTTCCTCAACATCATTAGCATCATTTATAACAAGATCATACTCATCTCATACTAAAAATCATGGCTCAATTCAACTTACTACTCAAAATACCATTATTTCCCTATTTGAGCTTATATTTTACTTTCTTCTCTAATCCAAGTCTTTCAACTACTCAATACTTTGAATAACATGAGCTAGATGTAAAACTCACCTTTTATTATGTAGGAATGATCTTTGGATGAAGATACTTTGCTTGAGAAAAACCCCCAACTCCAATACCAAGAATTTCTTGACTTCCACTAACCCTAGTGAGCCTCTTTGCACTTGAGTCTCTTGATTCTTGGTGTTTGATCTTTTATTTCTCTTGGATTTTCTCTTGATTTTGGTCTTAGCTCATAAGAAGACTTGTTGAGATAGTTTCTAGAGGTTTCTATGTCTAAAAATGGTGAAAATATGATTTTGGGTCGAATTTGGTCTATTTATAGTGGTCCAGAAATTTCTGGACCAACACAACATGCTGCGAGCTTTGCTAGACGCATGTTGTGTCGCAAGTCATGCAACATCACCAAAATTTCACTGTCACACTTTGTTGCGCAACTGCGTGGCTGCAAAGCACGCTTTGCTGCTCGCATGTTGCGCCACAAAGTGCGCCATAATGTGACATTTTAGCAAACCTCCACCGAAACTTAACTCCGATGATCCGACGAGTCTTAAACCTTCCCAATGATTACTAAACATGGTTTTACTCCATTATATACCCAATATGGACATATCTATCCTCATGACCTCAAAAAAATTGTCCTACTTCCCAAGACTAGGACAACTAGCATTCGGCAAAACTCGACGTACGAAAATGCGAGGTGTAACAGGGCAGGAGGGGGGGGGGGGATAATGTTACATCTCGGACATTTCATGTCGTTGTGATGTGAATAGACTAACGCAAGATTAAAGTGAACATGAAGTCCATATGAACTCAAGGAGAGTATTTGATAGCTTTAAAGTGCGTACCATAAGATTTTGAAGTCACATGCATCGATGGAACTAAGTTTGTTGAAGAACGTGAAGTATAACTTATGTTTGGGAAGGTTTTGCAATTATAGAGTTAATGATTATTCAATGATGTCTTAAGGAGAAGCAATATGGCTCTTTAGATTGTTAATAAAGTGTTATACAAGTGTCAAGAAAGTCTCACAAGGATTAGAAGTCAAACGAATTAATGAGAATAATTTCGGAAAATATGAGTTATACGGTCCGTATAACTTTATATGGTCCGTATAGGGGTCCATATAATAGTTACAGAAAAGGTCAGTCCCTAGTAGTATTATACGGTCACTTATACGGACCGTATAAAATTATACGGACTGTATAAGTGTCCGTATAACTCAATCTGTTCAGATTTTTCTCTACTTATAAATAGATGACCCAAGTTCATATTTTTCATTTCCCACATTCTCCACAACCCTTGAAAGCTCTAGAACATTCCCCACACCATATCAACACAAATCCAAGAGAAATCAAGGATTAATTACCAAGAACAAAGAGAATCAAGTGCAAAGAAGCTCACTAGGGTTTGTAGAAGTCAAGATCCCCCTTGGTATTGAAGTTGGGGTTTCTCTCAAGTGAAGTGTATTCATCCAAAGTTCATTATTATATGATCAAGGTTGAGTTTCACATCTAATTCATGCTATTAAGAGTATTTGGTTGTTGAATAAATTGGATGAAGGAAGGAAGAGGAATATGAAGTTCAAACATGGAAATAATGGTATTTTGAGTAGTAAGTTAACTTGAGTCTTGATTCTTAGTATTCTATGAGTATAATCTTGTTGTGAATGACACTAATGATGTTGAGGAAGTATTATATGAAAGTGAATATGGTGTGTGTTGTAGTTATGATTATGGATGATTTTGAAAGGGAGTCTTGGGAATTGAACAATGCTTAATTTGAAGAAGTCTATAGATTATGATATTATGAGTGTTGTTATCAATGTTTGGGAGTTGGTTACCATATGGAGGAAGTGGTAGAAACAAAGGAAATGCTGCCCAATTTTCGTTAGCTTTTAGTCGCTTTAGTTTAAACTTAAGCGTATCTTCACTTATCTAATTTTAGTACGGATTCTCTTGAATGTCGAGTCGTGAGCTTGGAAGGAGAACGTGTAGTCATTAAGAAGACGTCAAGGTATGTTAAGGATAATCCTTTTCTTTCAAAGTCAGACTCTTATATTATGATTTCCTACATACTTTCATGACATTCTTACATTCCAAAAGTTGAGAGTCCATGATTCTTAAGTGATTCTTAAGAGATAGAGATAAGATATGTTCTACGATAATGACGATGCTGATGATCTTAATTCGAGAGATTCCAAAGCTTATGAGTATTTGAAGGAACGGCACAAGCCAACATAATCGGAATTCATACAACCAAACATACTTTCTCCTATCAATTTCATTACACATACAATCAACTAATTAAATTCTAACTCAAGTAAATGTAACCTACTTCGAAGCCAAACTGGAACAATGCAATTATTCTGCAACCGCTTTCCCCTTTCGCAAAGTTTCGGAACGTTCAAAATCTATAAATCATAATGATAAATGAGTATTGGATTATCTACTCAAAAGAATAAGAATTTAGGGAAGGAAACCCCACTACTTCTACCCTTTTTCAATGGTTGAACTGTCGTTAGGCATGAATTCATCATAAAATCAATCTCGACAATCGCACTATAACAATTCATGGGTTCTATAATTAATTCAACCCCTTTCAATTAGTTTTTAGGCTAAAGCTTCCATTGTTATAGGAACCCTAAGTCTCAATTAACAATTCCCACCATTAGTAATCAATTTCTTATCCAAAGAAGTGATAATCTGTACTCCTAGATGATTAAACAATAATAAAATCAATACCATACATGCTTCAAGGTTTCACAAGTTCTATGATTCTAGCCTTTCTATTCACCATTAAAGAACCTTAAATGATGTAGCGACTTGAGACGATTATGGAATGAATGGAGTTAAAGGTGGAGACTTACCTTGATGAAGAGTGGTGCCCTAGTTTTAGAAAAACCGGCTTAATATTCTTGGGAACTGGTTTTGGTGTTATGTGGGGAATGGGTTCGAAATATGAAACATAAAATGTTATTTCTACCCTCCCGTCTACCGCTGCAGTGGTCGAAATTTGCTACGGCGGTCCCGCTATAGCGGAAATAGTCTCGCTCTAGCAGACCTTATTTAATTCCCCAATTTCGCGACGGCGAGCACTTCCCGCTACGGCGGACCCACTAAAGCGGTACTATTATTGCTGCAGCAGTCCATATTGACCAGTAGCTCTGGTTTTTTCACCAATTTTCCACCCAAAATCCTACAGACGCAAATCAAACATGCACATATACATAAAAACACGCTACGAACACACCCGTGGCCTCGGAATTCCCAACGGAGGTCTAATTTTCTAAGTCACCCCCAACGAAAATGAAGACAACTTTCAGACAATGCACAACAACAACCAACATAAGTTTTAGTTTTTACACTTCTAACTTTTTGAGTTCCCATTAGGCTCCTTTCTATTCTTGGGAATGTACTAGCAAGGGTAAAATGGTCAAAGCCCCCATAACGACCTAGTGGGGCAGAACAGAAGAAGCAGAAGAGTATGAAGAAGTAGAAGATCATGAAGAAGTTCATGATGTTAATAATTCAGTCCCTTAACCAAGACAAGAAGGTTAATATCATTTGATCCCCACACTAGATTGCCACAACAACATATGAACCATGGTCCTGCTAGAGAGCTTGAAAGTGACCCATATCTAAAGCCTCAAATCATTTCTGAAAAGCTCACAAGGCTGAAGATCAGGCATGCTCAGAAAATGCAATATAGGAGTAGAGTGATCTATTTCAGGGTTGACCATGCTCAAGTGAGTGAGCCTATAGATCTGCCTTACTCACCCACTAGGCTCACTTAGAGAGGACAAAAGCTTCTTAGAGAGGACAAAAAGCTTTCACTGGTAACCAGTTGGAAAGACAAAGAGAGAAGAAGGTAGGGAAGTTGAAGACTAGGAAAGCTAACGGGAGCTCCCAAATTTAGACTCTTGGTGTTGTAGCTAGTTGAAGGTAGGAAGTAAGGTGCCAAAAATTTATTTCCAATAACTGAATAGGATTAGTTTTTGCATGATTTGGTTGTTGGAAATCTGAATTGCTGGTTTTGGTATCTGATATTGTCTCGCAAGTGCAAAAAATGGCATGTGCATGTTTATTTTGTTGGTATATTTGTGGCTGCAAAACAATGAATGTTTATGTTATAGTTTGGCTTGAAGTTGGTATTTAGTTATGAAGTTGGCTGAAGCACTTGAACACGTGATTTGTGTGCATTTTTTTTTTCCAATTTTAATGTCCCAATTTTCCAGTTTTTTAACTCATTTTGTGTGCAGTTTTTTTCCAGTTTCTGTCCAGCTTTGATGTCCTCATTTTCCAGGGTTTTAACTTACATTCTGTTCAACTTTTTAAGTCACTTTGTGTGCATTTTTTTTCCAGATTATGTCCAGTTATTACACTAAGTTTATCTCGACATTTTTCGGCTTTGGCACTTCATTTATGACTAGCTTTACAGTACCATGTGAGATACACTTTGGTTATATCTCACTAAATAGAAGTAACTCATTTAAAACCAAATAAGAAAATATTCATTCAAAACAATTTTCATTATAACACAACAGCATACACTAACTTCATATCATACATCAACTTCATTACAACAAACTAGATAACTAAAATTCTCCTAAAATAAGGAACAAAGCACATGGGCATTGATTTGATTGTTTTCAACTTCATTCACTTCATCATTCCAACAAGAAACACAAGGAACAAAGCACATGAACTCAAAATGATAGTTTTCAACTTCATAACTTTTTTCTCAAAAATCATTAACTTTTCCATCCTCTTGGGCTAATATAAACTCCATTTCTTCAACTTTTTTCTCCAAAAAACTAATTTTGGTAGCCTCTTGGACATTAGCAAAATTCCTTTCTTCAAATTTCTTCTTCAAACTGTCCCTTTCAACACTAATAGCCTCCATGTCATTGACTTAGTTCCTCATATTGTCCCTTTCACCAGCTTCCATTCCATCGATTATCCTTTCCAATTTATTCCTTTCAACCTTCCTAGTATCCAATTTACCATTTAGCTCCAATATAACAGTTACCGCTCTTGGTGAGAGTTGTTGCTTGTCTTATCTCCCAATATCCACATGAAGTAAACTACAAAAAAAATTCAAGAAATTCAATGTAGAAAATTCAGCGATTAAATACTAATTTTTCATAAACCTAATTTACCTATAAAATTCATCCATCAAACAATCACATAACAGATTAATCAACCATTGAGGGTTAGATGGCAGTATATAAACATACCAAACGAAAATTAATTTGAAATTTATTTTGGGTCTTGGACATTTGTAGAGACTTCTCCCAGCATTGGTCTCAGTCCAAGCTGTCAAATTTAGAGCATTCAGTCCACAATGACATTTTCTCACTTTCCACATTTCAGGTGAATTGATGGAGCCTTCCGAGGGGGTCCATTAATGAGGAGGGTATTGTGGTCACTTCGTGTGACGGCAAGGGCTCCTTTGGTACCAAAAACAAACGGAGGATATATTGGTTCTATTTCGAATAGTTCGAGGGTAGTTTTGGCTCCTTTCCGTTGAAAAAATAATCTATTACCTAAAGCAATATTGATTCATTAAAGATGAAGATAAATCATAACATTCATATCAAGTTCACCATAACTTTAGAACAAAGAGTTATCCGAACAAGAGTATTTATGTATATATCATCACCCAACACTAGTAAATTCTCTTGAATTTTTTTTTGGATTGTATAATAATGTAATTTTTTATTTTAGTTGCGCTTCTAATTAGTATACCTTTTATGCCTCAAAAAGAATACCCTGTCGTCCCATGTACCTAAACGAAGAATAAGAATATGTCAAATGTATTATCTTGTATGGTCTTTCCAGTAAAGCCAACCAACAATTTTCTTTCTTATTTCCTCACTACTATATAGTGTTATATTCTCAAAAAGGAATGTTATATTCCCTGATTAACACGTGCCTGAAACAAAAGAATGTTGAAGATGTTTAACTAAATACATCGATATTTCTTTAATTTTTTCAGTAAATTTCATTCAGACAATCGAATTACGACTTGTTTCAATTGAACACTTGAACAAATAATAAAATATTCCTATCAAACACTTTCGATTCAAATTTTGGATTTTTTTTTGTATTTGTTATCAAGTACGTATCCATTACGTAGGTAAGTTAATCACTTAAAATATGTCATCTCCTTTAATTATAAGTATTGGCCCCAATAACCCGTAAACTCTCAGGTCATGCAGTTCTAATTGAGGCTGATGTGTATTATTAAATGAGATATCATATTTTATGTGGTTAAACTAACTAATAACATCTAATAGACGTTTGAGAACAAGCACAAAACATTTACAAAAATTTAAACTGCAAATATATAATAGGAACACTTTATCATGTGTTTCGATGTTCAATATAAAAAATCGTAGTTCTAATGTTTAAATGAAATTCAGTGGCAAGTTTAAGGAGTTGACGATTTTATTACCCTTTCAAAAAGTTTAAAAAGAAAGGATTTTCATGATATATATACATTATTAACCAAGTTTTTTTTTTTTTTTTTTTTTTTTTTGCTGCTTAAAACCAAGCTGCTCTTCGAGAAGAAAAAAAACGAATAAATGCTGGAAAGAAAGAATAGTTGAATATTGCCAATGTCAAACAGTTTAAAAGGGGCCAATGTTGACCCAAATGTGAAGAAGACGAAAAGGTCCAAGTCAGGAAACAACAGGTTTCCCTGTAATATCAATAGTCATCAAACAGATGTATAGTGTAAAGTCATGGGTCGTACAAATGACAGTTCTAAAGTGTACTCACTTTTCAGGGATTTCATGCATGGTTTTAATTTTCCAAAAAAAAAAAAAAAAGGGAAGACTTCTTAACTTTTTAAAGAGATATATAGAGAGAGAAGGGGACAAAAGGCATGTAGTGAGGGACTAATAATTAAGGGAGAGAGAGAGATATGTTCTTGATTGATACATTGTTTTATTAACCCTTCTCAGAAAAAGAGAGCCCTTTCGGGTGAGTTTTCCCATCTGATCTTCGGCCACTGCCAAACTCCAACAAGGAATAGAGTAAAGGCTATGGGGAATGGAATAGTCAATGAGAGGGATCAATCCATAGTCCTCTTTCAAAGATGTCTTATTTGTTTTTGCTTGCACTAACAACAATAAAAACATACCCGGTGTAATCTCACAAGTAGAGTGTGGAGAAAGTAAGGTGTACGCAAATCTGACTCTTACCTTTGTAGGTAAAGATATTTTTTTCAATTGTGTCACGACCCAACCCCGTAGGTCGTGACTAGTGCCCGAGCTGGACACCCATATGTACCTGTCAAACATAATCGGACTGATACTATTGGTCCTCAATCAATCACAACGTCATAACATACGCAAGCCGACGAGGTTGTCACTGTATATATATATATTATTCTACGCAAGCCGACAAGGCTGTCACTACATATCAGAATATTACGCAAGCCGACAAGGCTGCCACTACGAAACGATGATATATGCAAGCCGGCAAGGCTGCTACAACAGAACAATAATATATACAAGCCGGCAAGGCTGCTACAACAGAACAATAACATATGCAAGCCGGCAAGGCTGCTACAGCGCTCGAACATCCACAATGACCATATAGGCACCACTGGCCACATCTGAACACAACCCACATACATGTCTACAGACCTCTAAGAGTATCAACAGTAACATATGACGGGACAGGGCCCCGTCGTACCCCTGGACAAAAACATGTATATACATATCAGGAAGTCTGTACCAAAGTCTAGTCTCCGGAATGACGGAGCTCTCCAAGACAGCAGAAAGGGAATCCTAGGCTGGCGGATCACCAAAGCGAGTATCTGTATCTGCGGGCATGAAACACAGCTCCCCGAAGAAAGGGGGTCAGTACAGAATATGTACTGAGCATATAAAGCATGAAATACAGTAAAGGGGATCATAACAGAAATAGGGAGTACAGGAGGCAAGGATAACATCCAGAATACCCAAACACTTGCCTTTTTTAAACATAAATCATGCATGTCAATATCATAGATCATACCTGGCCCGTTATGGAACTCGGTGACATAATCATATCATCATCATGTATATACATATAACGTGTCTCGGCCCTCTAGAGAGGGACTCGGTGAATAAAGTCATATCATCATCATGTATACATATACGTGTCCCGGCCCTGACTCGGTGAATAAAGTCATCCTTGGCGTCATAATCACATCACCATATCATCATATCATCACATCATCATATCACTATATATATATATATATATATATAACGTGTCCCGGCCCTCTAGAGAGGGACTCGGTGAATAAAGTCATATCATCATCATGTATACATATACGTGTCCCGGCCCTGACTCGGTGAACAAAGTCATCCTTGGCGCCATAATCACATCACCATATCATCATATCATCATATATATATATATATATATATATATATATATATATATAACGTGTAGTGAGGGACTCGGTGAACAATGCAGTGAAACTGTGCACGAAAACATGTCCTGGCCCGGGACTCAGTGAAAGACATATTGAGACAAGAACGAGTGGAGTAGTGAGCAACCATATGCAATTTAAAATATTTCCAAAGACTCAATGGAATAATCAACACGAGTTATCATTTGAAAATCAAGACAATAGTCGTATCAAATATCTTTCGAATGTCACTCGGTACCATATCAACCATCCTTCAAATGTCATCATAAAGTATATCAAGGATCCTTAGGAATCATAGTCATAAGTCAATATAGTAAGAAACATCTTATAGAAGTCCGAACATTAGTTATCATAGAGTTCCTATGAATAGGAACGGATACATATCAACTATTATCCAACGTACAGAAAACTGAAGAGGGAGGCTCAATCACTTGGGAGTTCTAACATCAAGAAGTGAATAAGAATCATAAATCACACTCAAAACTTATGAATAGGATTACCCCAAAGTTCATATCATTCATCGCTTAGGTCTAAGACATGCCAAAAGAAATAAGGTACAGCTTTACATACCTGTTAGCGACTATTTGTAAATTCGTTCGCCTCGTCGCTCTTTTAGCCTATTTAATATAAGAGTAACGTTATCGTTAGCAGCTATACTTTCTAGTTCACAAATCTATAGTCCATTGTTTATAGGACTTATCCTTTAGCTTACACATTCTCGTTTAGGGTTTTCTATTAGTTAAAGATTTAACGAAATCCGGCAGCACTTCCCCTATATATTCGCCTATCCCAAATTTCCAATTACCCTCCTGTAATACAGAAATACCAACAACAACATATAGACATATCTTCAATCTTTTCAATTTAACAAGGATAACAATATGTTCCCAACACCGTAATTTTTACCTTAATTATCAAACTCCTTCACTTTCGTCACACGATTCATAACAACCATAACAACAATACTAATAAAAATTAATCTACCACGGCTAGATTAAAACAACCCCTTCACGGCTCAAACCAAATTTTCACATCAACATACTCAATTCTTGCATTTAATTCTACATCCACCAATTCAAAAACCAAATCGTTTCTAAAATATATAGAAGAGTATTACCTTACCTTGCTGTTCCGAAACTCGATTTTCACGTTGCTAACCCCTTGATTATCTAGAGTCTCTTGGAAATTAAAATTTTCAACAATCAAAACCTTGAGCTTTGCCAAGCATAGCCATGGCCGTGGCTTCTTTTTTTTTTTTTTTTTTTTTTTTTGAAGAACTTTGCTTGTCAAGAATATAATGAAGATGATTCATGCATAATGAGCCAACTTAGGTCCTTTTATATGTTGCATAGTAAATTTACACGTTCCCCCCTAATGTGGCATGTATTTTCCGTTTTTTATACATATATAATTCGGGTGGGTCCCACTAGGGTAATTAACTTTAATTAATTTAATTAATTACTAATTCCCACTTAATAATCTAATCACAATTAATTAATTCCTAACATCCAATAATAATATTTTTTTACACTAAATAAAATTTATACACAATTTATGTTCTATTAAAAATTGAAAATTAAAGATTCTATTTCGTGTCCGAAAATGATCCCGTCTTTAACTTGAGTCGATTCTCTTGCGAATAGCTCGACGGATACAAATACGGGATATAACATCCTTCCCCCCCTTTTAGAACATTCGTCCTCGAATGTTGAATTGGTCCCGTAAGGTTCTATAAGAATTTTGGGGAGGTCCCCCTTATCGTTATAACTTATAGTGTCATCGGGCAATTAACATAATCAAGTGGGGAGTTTAAGTTACCTGTAGGCGTAGGGAACAAGTAAGGATACTTGTTCTTCATCTCTTCCTCGGCTTCCCAGGTCATCTCTTCTTTATTGTTGTTTCGCCATAATACTTTGACGGAAGCTACGTCCTTAGTTCGCAACCTCCTAATCTGCCGATCAAGTATGGCTATAGGCTACTCCTCGTAGGATAACTCCTCTGCCACCTGGACATCATCTACGGGAAATACCCTGGAAGGATCGCCTATGCATTTGCGAAGCATTGACACGTGAAAGACTGGATGCACTGCTTCCAAATCAGACTGTAGGTCCAACTCGTAGGCAACCCGGCCTACCCTATGGATAACCTGATAAGGCCCAATGTGCCTTGGGCTTAGCTTCCCTTTCTTGCTGAATCTCATGACACCCTTCATGGGTGACATCTTTAAGAACACCCAATCACCCACCTGAAATTCTATGTGTCGACGTCGATTATCTGCATATGACTTTTGTCGACTCTGGGCTGCTAGTAACACTACAAGAAAATGCTCACTTTGTGACGGTTTATTTACGGGGGTCATAAAAAACCCCCACTATACATTTAATTTGTGGCGTTTGTGCCAACCCCCACAAAATAGTTCGTTTTGTGGCGGTTAAGTGTGGGGGTTGTAAAAGACCCCCATTATACATTCAATTTGTGGCGTTTGTTGCAACCTCCCCAAAATTGTTCTTGTTGTGGTGGTTTTTTTGGGGAGGTTTTTGATAACCTCCACCAATACACCAAATTTCAGCTATTTGAGAAATTGTCTAATTCGATTAATTGACGCGTACTTACTATTGAATCTAATTACCTACTGTAGTTAGCTAATTAATGCAATTTACCTTAAATTCTATCACTTACCGTTTGTCTTTCTTTTTTCCTCACATTCCTCTGCTGCAAAAAGAAGATCCAAAGATAGAGGTCTTCCATAGCAATAGGCAGCTCAATTCTACAAATGTTCACTAAAATTTCGAATCAGTTGAGTCCAAGAGCATGGGATATGAGAAAAACAGTTGAGAAAGAGAGACAACATTATATTGGTTGAAGCGATTTCAGGATGGATTTGTCATATAGCTTCGAGGAAATGATTTTACACTTTTACACTTACCCATAGTGTTTGTTCCCATTTTTATTTTAGATTTAGACCTCTAAATCATGGAATTGAATGTAGAAACCGGGAATTATGGGTCTAAGCCCTGAAAACACTAGATTAATGATTTAAGCATTGTAACAGAGTTGAATTAAATCTAATTATAGATTTGAATTCATAGCGTTATAGTAACCGGGATGTAATTTATTTTTAGTTTGGTCATGTGACTAGGGTTGACTTTGATTTTGACCGAGACTTTAATTATGAAATTGAGTTCAATAGCTTTGTATAATATCTGTAAACCCTCGCCACTGCCTTTTTTGGGACCGTTGATAATACTTACTGACTAGTGAGTACTTGTTGGTGTACTTATACTGAACTTTTGCACCCAGGGTTCAGCTATGGATACGAGATGTTGTGGAGTTCGAGAGAGAGCTATAGGGATCTACTAACGTTTCGATGTTGAGTTGTCCGTAGGCGGGATAACGAGCCGAGCCAACTCGCATGTATTTAGCTAGGCTCGACTAAGCTAACGGTCTAAGTTTGACTCGGCCGATTTTATTGAAGCCTAGTTCGGTTAAGCTTGGTTAGCTCGCTTTAGTCATGTAATGACTACTTTATAAATAAAACTCATCCATTAAACTTAATTAAGTTAGCAATATTAAGTTTAAGATTTTCTATTTTTTAAAAAACTAATTCGATGTAGTTAAATTTGTTACACATCCTTATTTTAGATTATTTTATGGGTGATACAAAATGTAATTAAAATTTTAAATTTAGGATTAAAAATTTAATTAAATTTAATATTATAATTTTTTACATTTTCTGTTGCTCTATTTTTTATTTCGTTTGCTTGAAAATTACTATTTTATGTTCAATATTAATTGAACCTCATTTGAATTTGAGTTTCAATTTAAACTATTAATGTATATAGTTCATTCATACTTGAACGAAATTACTGATAATAGCTTTTTGTTCATGTATTTTATAAAAAAGCGTCTTATTTTTCGTTTGGAGGCAAATCCAAAATCTTTTTAGCCCAAAAAAATAGAAATCCAAATATCAAATCTTCCCTCCAAAGTTTTAAAATCCCCAAATAACAATCCCACCATCCCACGACCTAAAACACCCCAATCCCATATTCCCTTCCCAACCTAGTTCATTTCCTGTTAATGACTTCATGGGTAGTTTGCCCGCTGGCCTCCCCTCTCCCTTTCTTATCTTACTCTCACATTTCATTTGGAATATCAGGAGTGTCATATGTCTATACTGATTTTTCTGGTTGACGTTTTCTTTTGTAGGCTTTAAGTGGATTCGGAATTCCAAGAGAGATGCTATTGATTTAGATGCTTCTTGGTCGGTAAATTGATTTTGGTATTTTTTTATCAATAAACATATCAGTATGTATTTATTTGACTAATCACATTTTTCCCACTATTTCAGACTAGTTGTGCGGAAAGTGAGCTTAAGTGCTTCACCTTGAATTAAAGAAGATCACTGCGTGGCATCAACTCGAATCACCGCGCAAATGCTTAGCATTAGTACTTTTTTTTATTTGATGTGGGACTGTTTTAGATTCTTATGAATTTAAGGTTGTAATGTACAACTCATTATACATGAATTTGTACTCTACTATTTTAGTTTGACATGAGTTTAAATTTGCAATATTGTTATTGTGAATATGTTTATTGAATTTCTTTCACATCAAATGTCTTTTTTAGTAAAATTATTATATGTGTGATTATACGGGCCCAATGTAATTTGAATCCTATTTTTTTTTTTAAGAAAAATTAACAATTTGTGGGGGTTCTAAGCCACCAAAATTTAATTCTCTATAAATATTGGCATAATGCTGTGACATTTATGAATCTCCACTAATTTAATACTTTAAAACATTGAGATTATATTGTGGAGGTTACAAACCATTGCTATTTGCCAATAAAAACCATCACAAATTAAAAATTTATTTTGTGGCGATCGTCGTGGAGGTTTGAAAAAATCGCCACAAATAAGCTTGTGGCGAAGGTAACTGTGGCGTTTTTTGAAACCGCCGCAATTCAATTTGTGGCGGTCGAAAAAGGCCACAAATTGACAAAATAACCCCCACAAATTAAGCCTTTTCTTGTAGTGTAACCTCTCCTGAATAAGCTTCACTTTATCAACAGCCTGCTGAACCATGTCTGGGCCTATCAATTTGGTCTCACCAACATCAAACCAGCCAATAGGTGACCTACACTTCCTCCCATACAAGGCCTCATACGGTGCCATCTGAATACTCGAATGGTAGCTGTTATTATAGGCAAACTCAATCAGTGGAAAATGATCATCCCAGCTACTCCCGAAATCAATAATACAGGCCCGTAACATATCTTGTAGTGTCTGAATGGTACGCTCGGCCTGTCCGTCAGTCTGAGGATGGAATGATGTGCTAAGACTCACTTGTGTCCCCAATCCCTCCTGGAAGGATCTCCAGAAATTAGCTGTAAATTGGGCTCCTCTATCGGAGATAATAGCTGTGGGAACCCCGTGAAGTCTCACTATCTCCTTGAGGTATAACTTAGCATAGTCCTCAGCTGAATAAGTAGTCCTGACTGGAAGAAAATGGGCTGATTTTGTCAGTCTATCAATAATAACCCAAATAGAGTCATATCTACGCGGAGTACGAGGTAAACCTGTGACAAAGTCCATATTAATTACCTCCCATTTCCAGGTTGGAATCTCTATCTCCTGTAATAATCCACCGGGCTTCTGATGCTCGACCTTAACTTGTTGACAATTCGGGCACTGAGCAACAAACTCCGCTATATCTTTCTTCATGCCATCCCACCAATACAAGCATCTGAGGTCATGATACATCTTCATTGATCCTAGATGAACAGAATAACGAGCATAGTGTGCCTCTCCCATAACATATCGTCGTAACCCTGCAATCTCCGGTACACATAATCTGCCTCTGTATCGTAGCACTCCGTCCGGTGCAACTTCGAATGGAGTCCCCTCCTTCTGAAGAGCTGCATCTCTATAATGTACAAGAATAGGGTCTCCGTACTGGTGTCTCTTTACCTATTCTATAATGGAGGACTCAGCAACTACTCGAACAGAAACTCCGCCCTCATCCGAATCAGCCAAACGGACTCCAAGATTAGCTAACTGGCAAATCTCATGAATTATCTCCTTCCGTTCTGGTTGTACATCCACCAAGCTGCTGATACGCTCAAATTACACCTATTAACGATGTAAAGCGGACGTTGTCAAATATAGTAACCCAACAAGGTTGGGGTCGAATCCCACAGGGAATATGGAGAGAAAAGAGTACTAATCGTATGCGATACCAGTCTTTAAATGCTTTAATCCTATTCTGGATAGTTTGAATTGATTGTTGAATAATGTAATTGAATACTTTGACTTAAAATGTAATTAAGGTGAGAGTGAAAGACTAAGGTTTTGTTCCCCAATTTGATTAGATATTATGCTTCAGGTTTCAATGTGATATACTTCTAATGGTTGTTCTATGAATATGCACTTGGTCTCTTAAGGACTTCTTAATGTTTCCCAACAGTTAAGTCGTATTTTCTCTTTATGATTCTTCCGAATATAAAAGAGTTACAATCGAAGAGCGACCAATAATGCCAATTTAGACTTATTCTTATTCCTAAGTTAGTCCATTAAACGAGGGTTAACGCCTCGAGTCATTGTCATTCAATCTTACCAATACTAACTTTCTTTCCCAAGAACAGTTAATATAATGGCTTAGGATAATGCTTGCAATCATCACCCAACACTAAAGTATAAAAACTGAATGAATACCTACAACCATTATGTATATATCAATAATAGAAACCCATTCACATAATATCCATCATGGGTTCCACAACCTTAGCTTTAAAATTAGCTATTCATAATTCTGGATAACAAAGAAAGCTTACAAGTAAACATAATGAACTTACAATACAAAATACAAGATGGAATGAAAGTGAAGTTGTTTCCTTAAATGCTTCAACAACCAGCAGAAAATGACTCCACAAGAATCTATGCCAAAAACTGCAGGATAAAATAAACCAAAACCCTAGCAAATCTATTTATAGCATGTCCAAAACGGGAACAATTTCCAGACGAAAATGCCCCTGCGCATAGGGTGCGATTCGCACCTAGTGTCGCATGTTCAACCCGCGAATCGCGGATTTCACCAGACCATCGCAGGTGTCGCATCTTCAGTTAATTGTTGAGCAGCATCCGCGACACAACACGCGATTCGCATGTTACACCTGCGACTCGCAGGTGGTGTCGCATGTGGTGCCACATGTGGTGTCTTATTTGTCCTCTCTGTCAACAGGTGGTGCCATTGTTCAGTTTTGCTGGGTTTTTTGCTTCATTTTGCTTCGTTTTGCTTCAAGATGCTTCCGGCACATGTTATTCTACAAATTGACACAAAAACATGAGAAACGACATCAAAAGCACTTGGGATTTACAAACGACTAAGTAATTGGCGTCGAATGAGCCGTAATTTCACGACTCATCAACACCCCCAAACTTATACTTTTGCTTGTCCTCAAGCATTTAAAACAGAACTACTATATATGCCAATTGCTAGGTACTACAATGATGATCGAAATCAGCCAAAACATTAATTGTTCAAAATACGAGTTCCCCTCCCTCTTGTTGCGAGACATGGTGCCTTTCCTCAATAGGCGAGCATTAACCAACTGATGCACTTGATGACACAATGTTATTCTATCTTTAAAAGAAACGGCTTTGAATGAGGCGTCAAGAAGTAATTCTTTCATTGAGCCTAGTAATCCACATGCCCTCACAATAAGACCAAAGAAAGTCCCACACACACATATTCATGAATAGCAACTGGGACAAAAGACGAGTAAGGAGAGAACCACTCACACTCAGAAAAGAAAATGTACAAGTACAAAAAATGTGGTGCCATAAGCTTGCCCTTTAAGTATTTCTCCACTAATATAAACACACTTTGTTCAAAATCAATTAGGACTTGCGGGTCATAGCTAAGGTTCTGGGTTAAGGTGGGGTGAAATTTGGGTAAGAGTGACTTGACGTCTCCCTACGCATTTTCGAGCTCGCTTCTTTCACCTAATTCGTCCCTTCTTTAGCATTTAAGCATTTTCCGCCAATTCGTGCCTCCTTTTTCCAATGTCGTTATTGCTTCTCTAGTTCCCCACTTATTCCTTACGTCACAACCATTATTCACACACTTGCGTTCACTGCTAACCCTACGATTTATGTGTACATATACACATCTTTCTTTACACAACTATTTACATATACTTCTTTTTAAGCTACCCCCCCCCCCCCCAAACTTATGCGTTTTAGCCTATTGTAGCGTATTCAATTTGCTTAGAGAGATAGGGTGCTAAAAAGTGGATGTGGTTGTAATGAAAGAAAAGAAAAACAAAGTTACGACTCAAAAATGAGTTAACTAGGATATCAATGCAATGGGTAGGAGTTTTTAGGTCTAGTGGCGGTCCAAAGAGAGCCTAATATCCTTTTTCAAACAAGTGTAGTTTAGTATTTCTCCTTGAGATACTTTTCGGGCAAGTTCTAGATCACAATTATGCACAAGACTAGAACAATAACCTTTCACACACATGGCACATGGATTACTTTGCTAACTTCTAACTACTTCTCAACCCATCATTTTAGACTTGCAAAACATTTGTGTATCACCAAATGAGTCATGTTAGTGTTATTCCTCCCCTCTGAGTACGTATGCAAGAATTTTGGGAGGGGTGTTATCAAAATACGATGGAAAAAAACGAAACAAGAAAAATTTATAAACCGATCAACCATCACTATTATACTTGGCAATGAAAAAGTACAAGTGTACAAACTTAAACATGAGCTATCCAAAAACAATAAAAACAAACATATGCCGCGTAAGCTGTCCTACCCCCAACAAAAGGAATATGCAGTGTCCCCAATGCATCAAATGTAGTACAAGGGATGAGTAACTCACGATGGACGCCTGGCGTCCGATGGTGTCTGATTAGCAGGGAGGACCTCCAATGGAGGTATGATCAATGGAAGCATGGCAGTGTCACCCTCCAGCCCGGGTGTCGGTATCTCAGGCCCCACCGGCGGGGGCAATGGTGTGTCAGCTGGAGGAGCGGTGGATGAACTATCCTCACCCGCCCTCGGGGGTCGAGATGCCCCCCTGGATTTCCTGCTTGCCTCTAGGGAGTGCTGCATCGCCACATATGTGTCAATCTCCTCCTCAGCGATACCAGCAGCCCGGGCGGAAGTACGTGCCTTCTCAACAGCTGGGTCAACCTCCAGCTCCTCATCAAACTCTTCATCACGTTTTTCCTCCTCTTCTTCCTCAGTGTCTTCTTCAGTGTCTTCTTCCTCCCCAGTTGGCTCCACCACCCCTTTTCCCGAAGGCATGGCAGGCGCTGTGGGCCCAGTGGAGAACAAGGAAGCACCGGAAGGTAGAATGGGTGCACTCAGCTCAATATCGGGGACCTGTAATAGTCGAATGTCCTCCTTGACCTTAGCGAGGTCCGCCCGAATGGCCGGAAGGCCGCCTACACTGCCCCCCTCAATCTGCTCCAATCGACGATCAATGTGGCGAACATGCTCCTTAATTTTGTCCTGCTCCGCCCTAATTTCTGTGATCGCCTGAGTGTAGGGTGCCATGGCTGCCTCAATTGCCTCTTTCACAAAATTGGGAAGCCTCTCAACCAACCAATTAACTTTAGCATCTGCTGCCCGGAGTACTCGCATACCCTCAGTAGACACTCCACGGGCTGCTGTGGTGGATGGCGGAACCGTGTCAGTGGGAACTGTAGTGGAAGAACTTGGAGGGTCAGACCTCGGTACTGGAGGGGCATGGTGGGAGCTGTCTCCTAATCATCGGTGGCCAAGTCTTCGGGTTCAAGAATATGAGCATCAAGTGTTGTTCCCGAAGCTCTTGGCTCTGTGCTCACCCGCTTTCGCTTCCTAGTCCCCGGTTCTAATTTTGTGTAATCAATCATTTGATCAGCCGGTAAATTCCTGTCCACCCGAGGAATATCACGAACCTCTTTCCGGTGGCATAGTGTAGTGATCAAACAAGAAAACGGGAGCGATGTGTTCTTCTGAGTGGACCTATTCTTGATCTCGTCTCGGATAATTACCCCCACATCGACAAGGTACCCGGACATGAGTGAAGCAATGAGAATACACTTGGCAATATGTATGTCAGTGCTATGCTTGGAAGGACTCACCCGCGATGTTACTAATGATAACCAGAACTTGGCTTCGCGGTTGAAAGTGTTCTTCTCAATCGGGACAGATGGATCCAGCCATGGTGGAGTCCCTGAGGCAATCACTGAAGCTACCCACTCGCGTTGGTCCTCCGGGTTTTCCATCTTCAATTCATATTCAGAAGTAACCGGAGACCAACCTTCAACAGGGTCTGTTTCGCTACGTTGCTCATATAGGATCGATGTTATGGTATCGGCAGCACAATCAATCTCCTTCCCCCGAACCGAAACCCAACAAAGGTGCTCCAAGTTTTTCTTTGGTGTGCGGCGCGTCCTCTTTGCATTCAATGTAGCCGCATAAGCTGCATAGAATTCCATTACCAGGGTTGGGCAGTATTCAGCAGGCTGCATGAAATATGTCCATCTCAAGGCCTCAAGCTTGCGAATGATGCCCGGGCATTGATCTTGCAGCCCTTGTAGAGTGACCCTTTTCTCGACAATGAGGCCCCGGACTGGATTCCCATCAGACTTAATTGTATTCCAAGTCTTATACAGCTCCCTGGATCCAGGCACGGTGAATCGTTGATCCATTGCCTCTCTTCGCTGACCTCTAGTGACGGCATCCTCGGGCTCAGGGGAGGAAGCTCTATGTGTCCCCTCTTCAGACTGGGGGACGGGCTCGGGCTCAGCCGGTGCCTTTTCTTTTCTCCTAGAGGTGGAGGTTTGTCGTGTGGCTCGTCTTCCTCGACTTTGAGGTTGATTTGATCGAACCATCCTGCACAACATACAAAAATATACCCATTATTTATAGTGTTCGTTTAGCAACAATAAAAAGGTACATATAAGAAAAACAAAAACAAAACATTTAAGGATGGCACCACCCGCGAAACATCACATGCGAGTCGCATGTGTGACATGCGACTCGCTGATGGTGTCGCGGATGATGCTAGTAAACTTGTTCTTCACTGTCAACACCTGCGACATAAGGTGCGATTCACATGTCAAACATGCGAATCGCGGATTATGCTCGCAGGTGAGACAGTTGATATCTCTTTTTTTTTTTTTACGCAACACAGATGCACACACACAAAAACATATTTACATAACTTTCTCCCTTAAGAGCGTTGTGACCCCGTCAATCATTGGGAAAATCTATTCAATTACTCGCACCTATGTTCGATGGTTGTTCCTCACAAACGACAATGACGTTTTGTGACTCAGAAGGTATCACGGGTCCTATTTTACAGGTAATGTTCCATGGGTACTCAAGAATTCCCCATTTTGGGCAACTGATCATATTTCCACAACATTTAAACACTCACATAGTCTTTTAGGCATTTCGTCAAACACGTGGTGAGCGTGCGTCAACTATTAGTTCTTACAACAAATGGGTACTCAAGAATTCCCCAGTCGCTATCTAATTCAGCATCAACAATCACTTCCTAGAAGGACTACACAAGCATGGGTACTCAAGAATTCCCCATTGTTCATCAATTTCCAACAACCAATTTAACACATAAGATAAATCTACCCAAATAACTAATTACAACAAGTGGTATGGCATGATAATGACATGTAATTGAGCAATTAGTAGATACCACTTAATGTAGAGAAGAGAAAAGTCAACATACCTTGAGAGTAGATGAAAGTAGGAAACCTTGAAATCCTTTGTTTTTAAATAAGAGGGAAGTTAGGGTTTTGATGTGTGATTAAGGATGATAGTAGTGAAATGGCAATTATGGGGTGATATAGGAGTATTGAAAGAGAAGGGGGAGAGGGAAAGTGAAGATTATAACTGATGAAAATCAGATACAATCTTTTATTTAAAAAGAAACGAATCGCGTCGGGTCGGGTTGACCCGCGACTTTTCACTTACCTGCACAACATGCGACTCGCGGATGACGTCGCATGTGTGACATGCGAGTCGCATGTTGTGCCATTCCATCGCATATGCTGACAGAGAGTTTGGCTCTTATGGACTGAATTTTGGCATAACCTGCGATTCCCAGGTGAGTTCGCAGACATGACATGCGAATCACGGATGATGTCGCATGTCATGCCAATTTGCATTTTTCAAACTCTTCTTCGTTGTGCACACACTTTATTCCTACACACTTGGACACACATCAAAAACATCACAAAAGTAAAAAATATAACAATACATGAAAATGAAACTTGGGTTGCCTCCCAAAGAGCGCTTGATTTTACATCGCAGCTCGACGTGATACCTCATTGGATGCTAAGGTCCGGTGCCATGTTTTAACCGGTGAGCATCAATAATTTTGTCACCATCAACTATCCAATGGTAGTGCTTGACCCGATGACCATTGACTCTGAAAGTACGCGTCCCGTCATCGGACTTTAACTCCATTGATCCATTGGGTGACACACTCACCAAAGTGAAAGGGTCGGACCACTTCGATTTCAACTTGCCCGGAAAGAGTTTCAACCTCGAATTGAACAGTAACACCGAATCACCCGGTTGAAAATCTCGCTTCAGAAGTTTGACATCATGATAGTGTTTCATCCTTTCCTTGTACAAACTAGCACTCTCATAGTCATGATCCCGAAACTCATCCATTTCATTCATTTGAAACAACCGCAGCTTGGTTGCTTCGTCCCAATTCATGTTTAATTTTTTTAATGCCCACAAAGCCTTGTGTTCTAGTTCAACAGGTAAATGACAAGCTTTACCGAATACCAGCCGATAAGGGGAAGTACCAATGGGTGTCTTGAAAGCTGTTCTATAAGCCCAAAGAGCGTCATTAAGCTTAGATGACCAATCAGTTCGGTTTGCATTAACCGTCTTTGCTAAAATGCTCTTAATCTCCCGATTTGAGACTTACTTGCCCACTGGTTTGGGGGTGGTAAGGAGTTGCCACCCTGTGCTGCACTCCATACTTCTCTAAGAGATTAGCGAACTGCCTGTTGCAAAAGTGAGTGCCACCATCACTAATGATTGCCCGTGGAGTGCCAAACCTCGTGAATATGTTTCTTTTGAGAAATTGGGTGACACTCTTGCCATCATTGTTAGGCAATGCTACAGCTTCAACCCACTTGGACACATAATCAACTGCGACCAGGATGTATCGCATACCACGAGAACTTACAAAGGGGCCCATAAAGTCGACGCCCCACACATCAAACAGTTCAACCTCCATGACAAAATTCATGGGCATTTCGTGCTTCCTCCCAATTGATCCTTGGCGTTGACATTGGTCACAAGATTTCACCATTAAATTAGCATCATGATAAATGGTGGGCCAATAATATCCACATTCAAGCACTTTGGCTGCTGTGCGGTTCCCACTGTAATGACCGCCCACGGGGAAGTCATGGCACGCCTTCAAGATGTCTATGGTCTCAGATTCAGCCACACATCGCCGAATGATGTTGTCGGCACAAGTACGGAATAAATAGGGCTCATACCAATAGTATTGACGACTATCTCTCAAGAATTTCTTCTTTTGGTAAGCTTTGACATCGTCAGGGATAAGACCTGCCACCAAAAAGTTGGCGATATCTGCATACCAAGGGGCAACATCACAAGTTACAGCCAAGAGCCTCTCATCCGGGAAAACATCATTCAACTCAAGATTTCCACTTGGTCTCCCAGCTTCCTCAAGTCGAGATAGATGATCCACAACTTGGTTTTCACAACCCCTTCGATCTTTGACCTCAAGGTCAAACTCTTGCAATAACAAGACCCAACGAATCAACCTTGGTTTTGCATCTTTCTTTGTCATCAAGTATCGCAAAGCCGCATGGTCTGTATGAACAACCACCTTGGACCCAAGTAGATAGGCCCGGAACTTCTCAAACGCATAGACAATGGCTAGAAGCTCTTGTTCGGTGACAGTGTAATTCATTTGAGCTCCATTGAGGGTCTTGCTAGCATAATAAATTGGGTGCATGATTTTGTTGTGCCTTTTCCCAAGCACCGCACCAATAGCAAATCCGCTTTCATCACACATGAGCTCAAACGGCATTGACCAATCCGGAGATACAATAATTGGAGTAGATGCGAGCATTTCCTTCAACTCATTAAACGCCTTAAGGCAGTTCTCATCAAATACAAACTTAGATTCTTTTTCAAGGAGCTTACACATAGGGTTGGCGATCTTGGAGAAATCCTTGATGAATCGCCGATAGAAACTGGCATGTCCCAAGAAACTGCGAACTCCCTTTACAGAGATTGGTGGAGGGAGTTTGGCTATTACATCAACTTTTGCTCGATCTACCTCAATGCCCTTTTCGGAGATCTTATGGCCTAAGACAATCCCTTCTGTCACCATGAAATGACATTTCTCCCAATTAAGTACAAGGTTGGTTTCCTCGCATCGCTTCAATACCTTGCCTAGATTGGCAAGACACTCATCAAAGGAATCACCAACAACTGAAAAATCATCCATGAAGACTTCCAAGAAATCTTCCACCATATCTGAGAAAATAGACATCATACACCGTTGGAAAGTAGCTGGGGCATTACATAAGCCGAAAGGCATGCGGCTAAAAGCAAAAGTGCCATAAGGACAGGTGAAAGTGGTCTTTTCCTGGTCCTCTAATGCAATGTTGATTTGATTGTACCCCGAGTACCCATCCAAAAAGCAGTAATACGCTTTTCCAGCTAGCCGATCAAGCATTTGATCAATAAAAGGCATAGGGAAGTGGTCTTTACACATTGCGGTGTTCAGCTTTCGGTAGTCCATACATACTCTCCATCCGGTAACTGTCCGTGTAGGAATCAACTCATTCTTGGAGTTAGGAATAACGGTAATGCCTCCCTTCTTTGGCACACATTGTACCGGACTAACCCATGGACTGTTTGCAATTGGGTATACAACACCCGCATCTAACCATTTGATTATCTCTTTCTTGACCACTTCTTGCATAGGAGGGTTTATCCTCCTTTGATGCTCAACACGGGATGAACTATCCTCTTCAAGCTTAATTCTATGTTCGCAAATACCCGAGGGAATTCCCCTAATATCTGCAATAGTCCACCCGATGGATCTGCGATACACCCGCAATACCTCAAGCACCTTTTGAGTTTGATCTTCATTCAGCAAAGATGAAAGAATAACTGGTAAAGTATTATCTGGGCAAAGAAAAGCATACTTCAAATGAGAAGGAAGTAGCTTGAGCTCAAGTTTTGGAGGCTCAATAATCGAAGGCTTAGCTGGAAGAGTGGTTCTTTTATCAAGATCGAGAGATAATTTCTTCGGCTCATAAGAATACGAACCCCGGCCAATGAGAGAATTAACTGTTTCAATAAATCCCATCATGTCATCCGCCTCAAAGTTCACCAAAATAGCTAAAAGTGCCTCATCGAAGTGCTCCTCTTCTAGCTGATGCTCCACCACTTCGTCTATCTCATCGAATGAATCGATGACAGAAATGCATTCATAAGCACCAGACAACTTTAACCCTTTGCTAGCTTGGAAGGTTACTTCTTCATCATTGACCCGGAATTTTATTTCATTCCTTTTCGAGTCCATTAAGGCTCTTCCGGTAGCAAGAAATGGCCTCCCCAAAATAATTGGGACTTCTTTGTCAACCGCACAATCAAGGATGAAAAAATCTGCCGGTAATAAGAATTTCCCCACTCTAACAAGGATATCATCAACAACCCCCATCGGTCTTTTGATTGTTCTGTCGGCCATTTGGAGACGCATGTTTGTTGGTTTAGGTGTTCCCAACCCGGATTGCTTATATATGGCTAGTGGCATCAAATTAATACTAGCTCCATTGTCACATAAAGCACGAGAAAAATTATTATGACCGATGGTGCAAGGGATCGTGAAAGCCCCAGGATCTCCCTTCGTCTCAACATTTGATGACGAAATAATAGAACTCACACGGTGGGTGACTCTCACCGTATCATGTTTGACTGGCCTTTTCTTTGTCAACAAATCTTTCAAGTATTTGGAAAATCCTGGCATCTCCTGGAATGCGTCTAGGAATGGAACATTCATTGACAACCCCTTTAATTGGTCGTAGAATCGTTGGCACTTGGCATCCTCCGTTCTTTTCATCAATCTATGTGGAAACGGAGTAGGAGACTTATAAGTTTGAGTCAAGGGTTTGATTGCCCCCATGACCTTACTCTTTTGAAAGCTCTCTCCGGTGGCTTTTTCAATACATGGCTCCTCGTCACCCTTTTGAACACTAGGGTGTGCTTCCTTCTCTTTTTCCATAACAATAGGCACTTCAACTGGTGCCTCTATTTCTTCCTCGACCTCTTCTTCAATAATCTCATCAATAGTCGGCTCGACACTGATAGGTTCAACCACTTTGGATTTTACCGCATCAAGGATCTTTCCACTTCTAGTGGAAATAACTTTGCATGAGGCAATGTGATCGCCTCCACTACCCCTTGGGTTCGGAACTGTGTGACTAGGAAGGCCTCCTCTTTGCGGTGGATGTTGTTCACGAGACAGATCTCTCATTTGTGACTCGAGTTTATGAATCGAAGCGGTGTGAGAGCCTACCACTTCAGTCAAATTTTCCATCTTCTTGTCACTTTTGTGCTGGTTGTCCAATATCTTCTCAAGCATGGATTACATCCGAGAGGTCCCTTGATCATTGGAAGGACTTTCTCGCCAATTATGAGAGTTAGACGTACGGCCCTTTGGTGGAACATAGGCATTGGAATTCCGATTACCATAGTTGTTGTTGTTGTAATCACTTCTGTCCGAACCACCATATTCATTTCTACCATATTGATTGCTTTGTTGTTGTGGTCTCCATGGCTTTTGATAACCCCCTTGATTGTGATCGATATAATTTGCATCCTCACGTTGTGGCTACCCCTCTAGATAAGCTTCCTCCGAGACTTGGTACATTCCGGGAGCATGAGGTGGCATCTCCTCGATAACATTCACACTTTTGGCTTCTTTCTCCATAAGCCTCTTCGATAATAAATCCACGGTGGTTTGCAATTGAGCAAAAGCATGATCTCGCTCATGATTTTCTTTGGCCACCGCGGCAGCAGAGGGACTACCATAAGATAGGGCTTCACTATCACTAGAATGCCAAGCTTGATTGTGGGTAGTAAGCTTGTCGAGCAACCTGGTGATGTTGACAAATGATTTCTCCATGAAGCATCCCCCAGCTGCAGTGTTGACAACAATTTGATTCATGGTATCTAACCCCTTGTAGAATTTCTCGGTGAGGATAGCATCCGAAAATCCATGAGTCGGAGATTGAGCTAGATAATATTTGAAACGCTCCCATGCGGCATATAATTGTTCCCCCGGAAGTTGTTTGAACTCAAAGATCTTGTCCCTAAGCTCAGCCTTTTTGCTTGGTGGAAACCACTTTTTCAAGAATATATTGGCTAACTCGTTCCAGGTATGAATAGTATTGTTGGGGAGCTTTTCATACCATTCCCTTGCTTGGCCAGCCAAGGAATATTTGAAAACCCGTAACCGCAGTGCATCAACAGGAACAACACCTTGAGATTGTTGAGAACATACATGCACGAAATTCTTCAGGTGTCGAAGTGGACAATCCTCCGAAGAATTTCGGAAATAGCCTTCAAGTTTCAATAGCTGATAGATAGAACAATCAATTTTGAAATTAGCATTTCCCGTTCTAGGAGGAACTACAGCAGAAGCATAATCAGCTTCGTCGATGAATTCCGAAAATACATTCTCATCATCCTCTTCTTCTGGTGCAGGATGGTTCACTTGGATTCCCCCTTGGTTTCCTTGATTGCGATTGTGTCTTCCTTCCATGTTCACCTGGTTAACTACAACAGCAAACAAGGTGTGATGGAATAGAAAAAGTTTTAAAGAAGAGTACACAACAATCAGTAATTTCTCAACCGTATTCGCCGGCAACGGCGCCAAAATTTGATACGCTCAAATTACACCTATTAACGATGTAAAGCGGACGTTGTCAAATATAGTAACCCAACAAGGTTGGGGTCGAATCCCACAGGGAATATGGAGAGAAAGGAGTACTAATCGTATGCGATACCAGTCTTTAAATGCTTTAATCCTATTCCGGATAGTTTGAATTGATTGTTGAATAATGTAATTGAATACTTTGACTTAAAATGTAATTAAGGTGAGAGAGAGAGACTAAGGTTGTGTTCCCCAATTTGATTAGATATTATGCTTCAGGTTTCAATGTGATATACTTCTAATGGTTGTTCTATGAATATGCACTTGGTCTCTTAAGGACTTCTTAATGTTTCCCAACAGTTAATTCGTATTTTCTCTTTATGATTCTTCCGAATATAAAAGAGTTACAATCGAAGAGCGACCAATAATGCCAATTTAGACTTATTCTTATTCCTAAGTTAGTCCATTAAACGAGGGTTAACGCCTCGAGTCATTGTCATTCAATCTTACCAATACTAACTTTCTTTCCCAAGAACAGTTAATATAATGGCTTAGGATAATGCTTGCAATCATCACCCAACACTAAATTATAAAAACTGAATGAATACCTACAACCATTATGCATATATCAATAATAGAAACTCATTCACATAATATCCATCATGGGTTCCACAACCTTAGCTTTAAAATTAGCTACTCATAATTCTGGATAACAAAGAAATCTTACAAGTAAACATAATGAACTTACAATACAAAATACAAGATGGAATGAAAGTGAAGTTGTTGCCTTAAATGCTTCAACAACCAACAGAAAATGACTCCACAAGAATCTATGCCAAAAACTGCAGGATAAAATAAACCAAAACCCTAGCAAATCTATTTATAGCATGTCCAAAACGGGAACAATTTCCAGACGAAAATGCCCCTGCGCATAGGGTGCGATTCGCACCTAGTGTCGCATGTTCAACCTGTGAATCGCGGATTTCACCAGACCATCGCAGGTGTCGCATCTTCAGTTAATTGTTGAGCAGCATCCGCGACACAACACGCGATTCGCATGTTATCGCATGTAGTGCCACATGTGGTGTCTTATTTGTCCTCTTTGTGAACAGGTGCTGCACCACCTGCGACTCGCAGGTGGTACCTGCGATTCGCAGGTGGTTCCATTGTTCAGTTCTGCTGGGTTTTTTGCTTCATTTTTCTTCGTTTTACTTCAAGATGCTTCCGGCACATGTTATTCTACAAATTGACACAAAAACACGAGAAACGACATCAAAAGCACTTGGGGATTGACAAAAGACTAAGTAATTGGCGTCGAATGAGCCGTAATTTCACGACTCATCAGCTGCCCATAGATTTACGGCTGAGTGTGTTATGTCCCGTATTTTATACATTGGGACAATCCAGATTAACTATGATAAGTTAGGGCCAAGACCATTCCGGGACTTGAAGCCGGGACTTTTGACCTTTGATTTCATTTTGAGACATAGGTTGTACATGAAATTGTTGGCATGGAACACTTAAGAAAAGTTTGGACCAAAAGTCATATTTGGAAGTTAAAAATCTTACAAAAGAGGCCCTTTGGCCGTGTGGCTTTGAAAGTGATCCCACACATTTTGTGGCCAATTTTAAATGGTCCAACTCATGTGTGGGCCATGGACACTTGGAGGGTTCACTTAGGAGCTTAAAAGATGACTTCTAAGTCATCTTCTATCATTCTACACTTAGCAAAAAAATCAAGAAGTTGAAGAGCAACAACAACAACCATTCGGCCAAGCCTAAGAAAAACCAAGTTCAATTTTAGCCATCCCAAAAATATTTCTTTGGTGCAAATCCACTAATTGAAGGTCCCTAAGTAACGTGGAACTATTGTTGGAGCGATCAAACCATCCGTCTAGTAGATCGCAAACCCTAGCCTATTGTGGAGTTGAAGAAGAAAGGTAAGATTTGATCTTGTTTTATGTGTTGTGAATGTTTTATGCATGTTGTAGTATGTTAATATGGATGAAATTTGTGAAATATAGTAGGTTGGAGGTGAGCCGTGTATGGTGTGTATGATCGTGTAGATGTGTGTGTTGTGATTGGGTTGATGAATTGATTCTATGTAGGATATTTAGTTGTGTAGTGTGGAGAAAAGAATAAGAATCATCAATATATGTATATGTGTAGTGTGGCCGAATGTAGGTCATATTGCATGACAAGAATGGGTTATGGTTGTGTTCTCGGGTTTGGGATTGTTTTCGGGAAAATTGGAGCAATTGTTGGATTGTTGGAAATATTGTGTAAATTGTTTAAAATGTCCTTGAATATTGTTGATATGGGTTCGGATTGGTAATTGAATGTATGAGCGGTAATGTGGCTTGAATGTAAGCCGTCGAATTGAATATTATGAATGTTGTAGAATGATGTAAAAGAGAGTTATTAATGTTATATTGCCTTTCGGATTGGTCATTGGAGTTGTTAGGTTGGTTATTGTTGTTGTGATTGTTGATTTGGCCGAGTTAAATTCTCGGGGTTGGCCTATTTACACGAGAAATGCTGCCCAAATTTCTGTAGAATTGAGTGTTAGTTTGGAATAAATCGCCTAAGTGCCTATGTGTAATGTTTGATATTCGTTGACGTATTTGTAGACCTTGCGGAGCCCGAGGCGTAGGTTGGGATTAGCTTGAGTTGGGCTAGCTTGGAGTGCGTACGAGGTATGCAAAGCTCAAACCTTCCTTCTTTTGACATGCCTTAGTTATAAATAGGCTATGTTACGAGCCTCGAGGAAATTCTAAATCCGCAATCTGAGCACGTTATGACTCTTATATATATATATATATATATATATATATATATATATATATATATATATATTTCTTGGCATTCGTATGTTTGATGTGATGAAATACGAACCCTTATGTCTTCGAAATAATTGATTTTCAAATGTTGCACAAAAAGCCTTGTTTTAAAGAATTCCGTAATTCTGGACGCCGTATCTTTCACAGAAAGGCTCGGATTGCTCTGATATTTTCGTAGGAGTTTGCATGGCGTATGGTGATTATGTTTTCCATAGGCGGGCCCGGCTCGGGTCGACCCGTCTGTGGGTCCCGCGACTTTCCTTTATGTAATTCGGAAGACTTTTGAAAGAATTTGGTATGACTATTATTTTGATTCTCAAGTATGGTCATTTTACTTATATTTGAGTCCATGATAATGATTTTATGCATATGGTTACTTACGACTCTGCTCGTGCGTTCTGTTATATCTTTCGCCGAGTCCCGCGCCGGTTCTGTTGTCGTGCGCACTTTGATATACTCCGGTGTTATGCTGTGTTTATGGTTCACCGAGCCACTCGCTAGAGGGTCGGGTTCCACTTATATTTGGCGTTGTGCTGTGTATGGTGTTATACTGTGTATGGCATCCTGCTGTGTTATGATGTGTGACGGGGATACAGAGATTTGAAACCTTCTGGTGTTATGCTGTGTTATGGCGCCATCGACGGGCGGGCGACCATATTTTCTGTGCCCTATGCATGACTTATATTTCGAAAGTAAACATTTTAATATTTTGGGCTTGCACTTATTTTCTGTACTTCTATTTCATTTATGCCTCAGATTTGTTTTCTGTATCTTCTGCTTTGTATACTCAGTACATATTTCGTACTGACCCCCTTTCTTCGGGGGGCTGCGTTTCATGCCCGCAGGTACTGACGCACAGTTTGGTGATCCACCAGTTTAGGACACCCTCTTCTGCTGTTTGGAGTGCTCCTCTTATTCCGGAGCCTACATTTTGGTATATATATTCGTTCGTTGCATATGTATATATTTGTTCAGGGGTACGGCGGGGCCCTGTCCCGCCATATGATTCGGTTGGTCTGTTTAGAGGTCTGTAGACGTATATGTGGGTTTGTGCCTACTTCTGTACTGATGTGTTTGTGTGATCCCACTCGCCATGGCAGCCTTGTCGACGTGCACTTGTATATGTTTTGGGCCGTTGCGCCATTTGATAGACTTGTCGGCTTCTGATATATATATATATATATATATATATATATATATATATATATAGTTGTGTTGAAATGTGTCTGAGACTGTTTGATATAATTTGAGGCAGTGTGTGATATTTGTGCCTGTATACGCTATTTGTATGTGATTCGGATTGGATGAGTGTGTTCGGGTGCCCAGTTCGGGCACTAGTCATGGCCTACGGGGTTGGGTCGTGACAGAGTGCATCTGCTAAAATATTTTCTCTCCCTGGGTGGTATAGAATGGAAACGTCATAGTCCTTCAGCAACTCTAGCCACCGCCTCTGCCGCAAATTCAGCTCCTTCTGCTTAAAGATGTATTGGAGACTCTTATGATCTGTATAAATATCAACATGCACGCCATATAAATAATGTCTCCATATCTTCAAGGCATGAATCACCGCTGCTATCTCCAAATCGTGAGTGGGATAATTTCTTTCGTGCTTTCTGAGCTGTCGGGAGGCATAGGCTATGACTTTGCCATGCTGCATCAACACACAACCTAACCCGACGCCCGAGGCATCACAATAAATAACATAGCCATATGGCCCCTCAGGAAGTGTTAGGACTGGAGCCGTAGTCAACTTCTCCTTCAATAATTGGAAGCTTCGCTCACAAGCATCGGTCCATTGAAACTTAGCTGCCTTCTGTGTTAGCCTTGTCAAAGGCGCTGAAATTGAGGCAAACTTCTCTACAAACCTCCTGTAATACCCTGCTAGTCCCAGAAAACTACGTACCTCGGTAGGCGTCGTAGGTCTAGGCCAAGTCTTCACCGCCTCAATCTTCTGTGTGTCTACCCGAATACCATCAGCCCCAATAATATGCCCCAAGAATGCTACTGAAGTCAACCAGAATTCACATTTAGAGAACTTAACATACAATTTCTGGTGCTGGAGCACTTTAAGTACCGTCCTCAAATGATCTGCATGCTCCTCTTCTGATCGTGAATAGATCAGAATATCATCAATAAATACAATCACGAACAGGTCAAGGAATGGCTTGAACACCCGGTTCATCAGATCCATAAATACTGCTGGAGCATTGGTCAGCCCAAAGGACATCACTCTAAACTCATAATACCCGTATCGGGTCCTGAATGCAGTCTTCGGAATATCTGTTTCCCTTACTCGCACCTGGTGGTAGCCTGACCGTAAGTCTATTTTTGAGAAACACTTAGCACCCTGGAACTGGTCAAATAGATCATCAATTCTGGGGAGGGGGTATCTGTTCCTTATTGTTACTTTATTCAGCTGCCTATAATCAATACACATCCGCAGCGACCCATCTTTCTTTCTCACAAATAATACTGACGCTCCCCAAGGTGATGTACTGGGCCTGATGAAGCCCTTCTCTAATAAATCTCTCAGTTGCTCCTTCAACTCCTTCAGTTCTGCAGGTGCCATCCTATAAGGAGGAATAGGTATGGGCTGAGTATCTGGCAGCACATCTATAGTAAACTCTATCTCCCGTTCAGGAGGAAGGCTTGGAAGTTCATCTGGGAATACATCTGGAAATTCGTTAACTATCGGCACTGACTGAAGAGTCGGCGCCTCTGCTTTCAGGTCATGTACACGAACCAGATGATAAATATAACCCTTTCTGACCATCTTCTTTGCCTTGAGGTATGAAATAAACTTACCCCTCGGCGATGCTGTATTCCCCATCCACTCTATAATTGGCTCTCCTGGGAACTGAAATCGGACTAGCTTGCCTCTACAATCAACGTTAGCATAACAAGAAGCTAACCAATCCATACCCATAATAACATCAAACTCAATCATATTTAGCTCTATCAGATTTGCCTTGGTGCAACGACTATATATAATCACCGAACAATCTCTATATATTTGCTTTGCTATAATAGAATCTCCTATTGGTGTAGCTACCTCAAATGGTTCTATCGATTCAGGCTCTATCCCAATTCTACTAGCAACAAAGGGAGAAATATACGATAAATTACAGCCTGGGTCTATCAATGCATATACGTCTCGAGAGAAAATCGATAGTATACCTGTAACCACATTTGGTGACGCCTCCTTTCCTGTCTACTAGCCATAGCATATATGCGGTTCGAAGGACCGCTAAAGTTGGAAGCTCCAGCACGACCTCTACCACGGCCTGCTGGTACCTGAACACCCTGCCCCATAGGGCGCATAGCCACAGAAGAAGATGAACCAGCAACCGACCCAGTGGGCTGAACCACACCGCCCGAACCACCGCTATACGGACACTCTCTCATAATATGGCCTTGACGGTCACAAGAAAAATAAACACCTGTAACGAGACGACATTCCCCAGGATGGAGCTTACCACACCGAGACCACCGAGGCATAGATGGCCTTGACTGGCTCAAACCTCTGTTCGACTGTGAACCCAAAGCCTTGGAGCTCTGACCGGCTCATGAATACCCTGTTCTATCAAATCTCCTGCCTGTAACCTGTAGGGGTGCACTCCGTGCTAGCTGGGAAGAATATCTACTATACTGCTGAGGCTGCCTGCCTCAAAACTCACCAGAATAACCAGACGATCCAACTCTCTTATGTTGGCCCCTGTCATGATCTCTATCGGGCTGACGCCCCCTGTGTCGATCCTCTACCCCCTGTGCATATGCCTGTACCTGAGCAATATCCATACCTAGCTAAGAAGCCATTACCATACAGCTATCAATCAAGTAGCGATCCAGCCCCATCACATAACGATGCACCCTATCAGCCATATCAGCTACAATAGTAGGTGCATATCTGGCCAACGAATCAAACTCAAGACTGCACTCTCGAACGCTCCTGCCATTTTGCCTCAGATGTAAGTGGCCAAGGAAGGCCTCCACGAACTCATCCCATACTGCTGGAGGAGCGTCCTCGCCCCTATATAACTCCCACGACTCATACCAATTAACAACTACATCCCGCAACCTATACGAAGCCAACTCAACAGACTCAGTCTCAGAAGCCCTAATTATCCTCAACGTACGCTGCATCTGCCGAATAAACTCCTGCGGGTCATCCTCAGGCTTTGACCCAAAAAACTCTGGAGGCTTACAACTTAAGAAGTCATGACCCCTCAAACTATCATGTCTATCCGCACGGTCAACCCCTAGCTCATGCCTGCGAGCCTGCCCTGCCACTAATCTGGTCAACAGCTGAACTGCATCTCTCATGGCTCTATCCTCCGCCCCTGGCTGAGAGCCGGAGGCTCAGGTGCTGGAACATCAGGGACTAGCGGTGGAACAGCCCCCTGACCCGGAGCTGTCGCTACCCTAGGTTCCTCTGGAAGTGGCGGTGTAGCAGAACTCTCGGACTGGAACACAACCTCAGGCATAATCTGGGCACGGGCCCGTAGTAACTCTCCGAGTCTGGCTAGTATCTCCTGCTACCGATTTTTCCTTTTGGGCAGCTGTCGCTTTCTTTGGAGGCATAGCTGCAAACATAATAGTCCGTTAGAAAGCGATTATCCTGTTAATATAGCTCTATCACACGATCTAGGATAAGAAGGAAAGATGACATCCTAAATGTCCTGTAGTCTCCTGTTTATAGATGTGGTGCACAACACACCAATAAACAAGACTCTACTAGACAAGGTCTGTAGACACTCCGAGGACGAACTGCTCTGATACCACTTTTGTCACGACCCAACCCCATAGGCCGCGACTAGTGCCCGAGCTGGACACCCATATGTACATGTCAAACATAATTGGACTGATACTATAGGTCCTCAATCAATCACAACGTCATAACATACGCGAGCCGACGAGGCTGCCACTGTATATATATATATATATTATTCTACGCAAGCCGACAAGGCTGCCACTACATATCAGAATATTACGTAAGCTGACAAGGCTGCCACTACGAAACGATGATATATGCAAGCCGGCAAGGCTGCTACAACAGAACAATAATATATACAAGCCGGCAAGGCTGCTACAACAGAACAATAACATATGCAAGCCGGCAAGGCTGCTACAGTGCTCGAACATCCACAATGACCATATAGGCACCACTGACCACATCTGAACACAACCCACATACATGTCTACAGACCTCTAAGAGTATCAACAGTAACATATGACGGGACAGGGCCCTGTCGTACCCCTGGACAAAAACATGTATATGCATATCAGGAATTCTGTACCAAAGTCTAGGCTCCGGAATGACGGAGCTCTCCAACACAGCAGAAAGGGAATCCTAGGCTGGCGGATCACCAAAGCGAGTATCTGTACCTGCGGGCATGAAACGCAGCTCCCCGAAGAAAGGGGGTCAGTACAGAATATGTACTGAGCATATAAAGCATGAAATACAGTAAAGGGGATCATAACAGAAATAGGGAGTACAGGAGGCAAGGATAACATCCAGAATACCCAAACACTTGCCTTTTTTAAACATAAATCATGCATATCAATATCATAGATCATACCTGGCCCGTTATGGAACTCGGTGACATAATCATATCATCATCATGTATATACATATAACGTGTCCCGGCCCTCTAGAGAGGGACTCGGTGAATAAAGTCATATCATCATCATGTATACATATACGTGTCCCGGCCCTGACTCGGTGAATAAAGTCATCCTTGGCGTCATAATCACATCACCATATCATCATATCATCACATCATCATATCACTATATATATATATATAACGTGTCCCGGCCCTCTAGAGAGGGACTCGGTGAATAAAGTCATATCATCATCATGTATACATATATGTGTCCCAGCCCTGACTCGGTGAACAAAGTCATCCTTGGCGCCATAATCACATCACCATATCATCATATCATCATATATATATATATATATATATATATATATATATATATAACGTGTCCCGGCCCTCTAGTGAGGGACTCGGTGAACAATGCAGTGAAACTGTGCACGAAAACATGTCCTGGCCCGGGACTCAGTGAAAGACATATTGAGACAAGAACGAGTGGAGTAGTGAGCAACCATATGCAATTTAAAATATTTCCAAAGACTCAATGGAATAATCAACACGAGTTATCATTTGAAAATCAAGACAATAGTCGTATCAAATATCTTTCGAATGTCACTCGGTACCATATCAACCATCCTTCAAATGTCATCATAAAGTATATCAAGGATCCTTAGGAATCATAGTCATAAGTCAATATAGTAAGAAACATCTTATAGAAGTCCGAACATTAGTTATCATAGAGTTCCTAAGAATAGGAACGGATACATATCAACTATTATCCAACGTACAGAAAACTGAAGAGGGAGGTTCAATCACTTGGGAGTTCTAACATCAAGAAGTGAATAAGAATCATAAATCACACTCAAAACTTATGAATAGGATTACCCCAAAGTTCATATCATTCATCGCTTAGGTCTAAGACATGCCAAAAGAAATAAGGTACAGCTTTACATACCTGTTAGCGACTATTTGTAAATCCGTTCGCCTCGTCGCTCTTTTAGCCTATTTAATATAAGAGTAACGTTATCGTTAGCAGCTATACTTTCTAGTTCACAAATCTATAGTCCATTGTTTATAGGACTTATCCTTTAGCTTACACATTCTCGTTTAGGGTTTTCTATTAGTTAAAGATTTAACGAAAATCCGGCAGCACTTCCCCTATATATTCGCCTATCCCAAATTTCCAATTACCCTCCTATAATACAGAAATACCAACAACAACATATAGACATATCTTCAATCTTTTCAATTTAACAAGGATAACAATATGTTCCCAACACCGTAATTTTTACCTTAATTATCAAACTCCTTCACTTTCGTCACACGATTCATAACAACCATAACAACAATACTAATAAAAATTAATCTACCACGACTAGATTAAAACAACCCCTTCACGGCTCAAACCAAATTTTCACATCAACATACTCAATTCTTGCATTTAATTCTACATCCACCAATTCAAAAATCAAATCGTTTCTAAAATATATAGAAGAGTATTACCTTACCTTGCTGTTCCGAAACTCGATTTTCACGTTGCTAACCCCTTGATTATCTAGAGTCTCTTGGAAATTAAAATTTTCAACAATCAAAACCTTGAGCTTTGCCAAGCATAGCCATGGCCGTGGCTTCTTTTTTGTTTTTTTTTTTTGAAGAACTTTGCTTGTCATGAATATAATGAAGATGATTCATGCATAATGAGCCAACTTAGGTCCTTTTATATGTTGCATAGTAAATTTACACGTTCCCCCCTAATGTGGCATGTATTTTCCTTTTTTTATACATATATAATTTGGGTGGGTCCCACTAGGGTAATTAACTTTAATTAATTTAATTAATTACTAATTCCTACTTAATAATCTAATCACAATTAATTAATTCCTAACATCCAATAATAATATTTTTTTACACTAAATAAAATTTACACACAATTTATGTTCTATTAAAAATTGAAAATTAAAGATTCTATTTCGTGTCCGAAAATGATCCCGTCTTTAACTTGAGTCGATTCTCTTGCGAATAGCTCGACGGATACAAATACGGGATATAACATCCTTCCCCCCTTTTAGAACATTCGTCCTCGAATGTTGAATTGGTCCCGTAAGGTTCTATAAGAATTTTGGGGAGGTCCCCCTTATCGTTATAAGAATGTGGCATGTATTTTCCTTTTTTTATACATATATAATTCGGGTGGGGCCCACTAGGGTAATTAACTTAAATTAATTTAATTAATTACTAATTACCACTTAATAATCTAATCACAATTAATTAATTCCTAACATCCAATAATAATATTTTTGTTATATCCCGCATTTTTGTGCAATCGGATAATTCAAGGCAATCGCGGGAAGACAACAAGCAAGGCCATATTTTATTTTGTTTGACATATGAGTTGCTTATGAAAAATTTAAAATTGGAAATAATGAGGAAGGTCAAGGGCATAAAGGGAAATTCGCAATACGACTCGTGAAAATATGGAAGAAGACGAAGGGCAAATTTGGAAGTTGGAAAAAAATTGTTTTCATAAATTACAAGAACTAGCCCAAAATACAAGTGGGCTTGAATTTTTTTTTTTAAAAAAAGGCCCAAACGGCCATGGTATGGGCTAGGCCCATGTGGGGATTTAATTTTCCAAGTTAAAAAGATGACTAAGTCATCTTTTTGGCCATAATTCTCTAGAAACCTCAAGAAAACAAGAACAAGAGAGAGAGGAGAAAAACCTAAGGGCCATTTCGGCCAAGAGCAAAAACCAACAAGAAAATTTACAAAATTTCCTTCAAAAATCATTTCCTACCAAGTAGAGGGTCCTTAACAAAGTGGAGTTGTTGTTGGAACAAGAAAAACACAAATTCACAAGTTGGAGTTTCAAACAAGTTGGAGGATCAAAGAAGAAGGTGAGAATTCATTTTCTTTGTATGTTATGGATGTTATGCATGTTGTAGTATGCAAAAGTGAATGAAATTCATGAAACCTTGCACGTTGGTGTTGATCCGTGTGAGGGTGTTGTTGGCCGTGCATTTATGCCTATGTATGTGTAGGAATCATGTTGTAATTATTTCATTTAGTGCTTGGTTGTTGCAATGAATGTTATGTGATAATGGAAGTTGAATGAATTTTGGAGAAGTTGTAGTTGTGCATGCATAATGTTTGAAGTCGTGTGTGCATGGTGTGTGTGTGGCCGTGCATATATGTTGAATTGTGAAGGAATAATGAGCAAGTTTTATTTAGCATTTTAGTTGTTGTGTTGTGGATTTTATATTACAAATAAAGATTTGATAATCTTGGTGAAGTGTTAGTAGTTGGAAGTTGTGTAAATTGAAAATAATGTTCTTGTATGGATGGTATGTAATGATATTGGTATGATGTTGTTGGAATATATATTATAAGATTGTTGTTGTTTTATTGGAATTGGAAAGTCTTGAAGGAAGTAGAATGCTACTTGAAGTGTTGGAATGTACTTTGAGTGGAATATGGAAATTGCTAGTGTGGTTGTTGAGTTATGTTGATAGTTTGGCCGGGTTTGAATTCCCGGATTGTGATTGATTAAAATTTGACTAAGTTGAATGTTGAGGATGGTATATTTACAGAGGAAATGCTGCCGAAATTTCGGTAGCCAAGTGTTACCTTAAGATTTCAATTCTAAGTACCCTAATAAAAGTTTTGGTAAATGTGACCAAATTGCAGATTTTGGCGGATTTGCAACGTGAATTCGGAATAGCAAAAGGAGCGGAAAGAGGTATGTAAGGCTTGTCCCTTCTTTCTATGGCATGTCTTAGACGTAATAAGTTGGGTACGAGCCTCGGGGACAACTCTATTCCCCGAAATCCGCACCTAAAGTTTCTCCTTTTTCCTTCAGTAGAATTGAACTATAAAGTGTGCGAAATGTTGAAAAGACCTCCTAAACCCCTAGAACTTGCATAGATGGGACCCGACTACCCTAAAACCCTCACAAGTAACGCCATGACATGTAACATATGCAAATCGTATACGCTACCTCATTCGGACCGAGGTGGGCCCGTTGCTCTCATATTTTCCTTATAGTTCTGTTTGACTTACTTGAGGTTGAATCCAAAGGGGTCCTTTGATCCCGATTCCGTTACTAAATGATAAGTACTATAACTACTCTAACGAGAATACTTTTATGATGATAATGATAACGACGATGTTAGACAAGAGAATATGCCTATGATAAGTACGACCGGAACGATCCTACGGCTAAGATTTCTAATTTAAGGATTCAATGTGAGTATGAAAGTAATAAACTAGTTCTTGAACCTTATTTCCACCTCCTAGCTATAACACTATTTTCTAAGGATTCCAAAGCCTATAAGTTGACGTCTATGATGCCCGTGATTTCATTCCATGTTTACCTCCAATGCCATTCTCCGTTGGTAGTCTCGCCTTAAAATACTTGTTCCTTCAAGGCAAGACAAAGCGACCACGATTGTTCCATAATGTAATCGGTCACTCCGATGGCTACACGATTTTTCTTTGGGCTCTCTTGCGTGCTTATATGACATACATATATAAGACATGTAAATGTATATAAGACATTTATATGTATATAAAATATGTATATGTATATAAAACATGTATGCGTGTCATAATTATATGTATATGATAAAAGAACCAGAGCGCTGTAGACGCTGATGTATGTACATGACACACGTATATGCATATGATGAAAGAGCCAGAGCGCTATAGACGCTGATATATGTACATGAGATATGCATATGTATACGGGGAAGATGGAGATAAGGGCAGAGCGTTATATACGCATATCCACCTGATCAGTTGGCATTACATGACATGATATCTTCCCGGACGCGGGATGCCCGGACGCGGGATGTGTATATTTATGGTTAAATGGATCGGCTGCCGACGCCTCGGCAATATGACATGTTCTACTTTTATATATATATATGAACAAGAAAATATTTTCAAAGGAAAGCTAAGCATGCATGGCATCTGCCCAAGGGCACTTATATGTGCAGGTTATGTTTCTACCTCAGGACATGTGTTATAACTCTTTTTATGTCATTATGCCTGTTTTACATTTTCCGTATATTAATATTCATGTCTTACATACTCGGTACACTATTCGTACTGACGTCCCTTCTTGTGGACGCTGCGTTTCATGCCGCGCAGGTCAGCAGACACGCGGATTTGGTCCTTAGGAGCTCTACCAGCAGTATTGACAGCGCTCCAGTTATTCCGGAGCCTCACTTCCTTGGTACTATTTTGTGTATATATATTCGGGCACGGCAGTACTCGGCCCTTCATATGTATATGTTTATTATGTCTAGAGGCTCGTAGACAGATATGTACAGCTAGATGTCTTGTATTTTGAATTGTTCGCGTCTCTGTATAATGTGATAGTAACGCTTACTAGTCTATGTTTATGATGACGCGGCTAATGTTAAAGCTCAGCAATGAAAAAAAAATGTATAGCACAGTTCCTACGGCCTGCTAAGAGGTAAGGGTAAAATAATAAAGTAAGGGGTGCTCGGTACAAGTATCGGGTACTCGTCACGGCCCCTAGGCGGGTCGTGACAGAAGTGGTATCAGAGCAGTTCGGTCCTAGGGGTTTGTCTACGAGCCGTGTCCAGTAGAGTCTTGTTTATGGGTGTGTAGCGCGCCACACTTATAAACAGGAGGCTGCAGGGCATTTAGGAAATACGACCTTCTTTGTATTCTAAGATCGTGCGATAGAGCTATGCTCCTAGGTTTCCATATTCCTTTCCTAATCCTATGTTATGGTTTCAGTAATGCCGCCGAAGAAGAAAGCTAGGGCAGCCCAGAAGGGCGAGACAGTGGCTGGAAGGAGAGTTGAACGGGAGCTAGAAGAAGGAGAATCTCATAATGAAGCTCCCCCTCCGACTTTTCCTGCTCCCCCTGCACCAGCAGAGCAAGAAAGAGTTCCAGCTCCAGCCCCCGCACCTCCAGTTCCACCGCCAGCAGCTCCGGGCCAGCAGATGGCAGAGGCCATCCAGTTATTGACCCAGTTAGTTGCCGTGCAGGCTCAGCGGCAAGACGTAGACCTGGGAGACAGGGCGGTAAGTGCAAGGGCCCGTGACTTTATTACCCTGAAGCCGCCAGAATTTTATGGATCAAAACCAGAGGAGGACCCGCAGAGTTTTATAGACGAGATGCTGAGGACTCTGAGGATCATGCATGCTTCAGATACGGAGACCGTAGAGTTGGCTTCATACAGGCTGCGGGATGTGGCAGTTTTGTGGTATAGTAGCTGGATATCCTCGAGGGGAGCAAATGCACCTCCCCCGATTTGGCAAGAGTTTACTGAGGCATTTCTACGGCATTTCCTACCGCCAGAGGTTCGACGAGCTCGAGCCGATATGTTCTTGAATCTTAGATAGGGAAATATGAGTGTTCGAGAATACAACCTTCGTTTCAACTCACTAGCCAGGTATGCCCCAGCCCTGATAGCTGATAGGGGAGATCTTGTGCACCGATTTGTGAGTGGGCTAGGGCCACATTTAGTTAAGGAGTGCCTGACGGCTTCACTCCAGGATGGGATGACTATTACCCGCATCCAGGCCCACGCCCAAAATCTGGAAGAGCAGTACCAGTCACAGAGAGAGGAGCATCATCCAGATAGGGGTTCCAGAAAAAGGGGCAGATTTTACAGGGCTAGAAGCGAGTATAGAGGGGGACAGGCACAAGAGCAGTCTAGGTATTAAGACCAATCGATGGCCCGTGCACCTCCTCGATTTGCGGATAGGGGATTTGACCGTTCTACTCACTCGAGACCAGATCAGAGCACTAGAGCTTCAGGATCCCGGTATAGAGCTGATTCTAGCAGGATGATGCCACCCCCGCCACGGTGTGCTCGATGTGGTAGGCCACACTCTGGAGAGTGTCGCGCAGGTACAGGTGCATGTTATACTTGTGGGCGGGTTGGCCATTTGATGCGTGATTGCCCACTGAGGTATAAGGGAGACCAACCCCAGCCCGCCGGGTCCGCGGTTGGTTCATCGTCGACCGTACGCCCTCCTGGACAGACTTCCCAAGCTCCAGCAGGCCGTGGTCGAGGCAGAGGAGGGACACCCAGTTCAGCCGGTCCTCCGCACCGCCTATATGCATTGACAGGACGACAAGACCCTGAGCCTTCCGCAGACGCGGCCACAGGTATTTTTTCGGCATCTTCTATGATATGCGTGTTAATTGATTCAGATTTTATCTTATCCTACCCTGCCCTTTGTATTGCTGAACATATTAAGAATTCGGAAATTTGGACGAAAAATGGCCATACGCACAGGTAAAAAGACGAATACTAGAGATTGCGGAGGGTAGAACTGTAAATAAAAGAAAAGACGTGTTACGCGGGCGTTTCGAAAACTTCTAAGACCCCAACTCGTTCCATATTATGTGATACAAGTAGTGCAAGGGAGTGGAGGCACAAATACTAACGCTAAGACGCTGAAATGCATTAAAGTTTCAAGGTTAAGCGTGCTGGGGTGAGAGCAATTTCACGATGGGTGACCCCCTGGGAAATATGCTGAAAATGTCATAAATGTGGGGACAAGAGACAGATGTGAGATTAGGTATCCCAAAGTAAATCGGAGTGTATGAAGTGGTTAGAAACCCTATAGAAGTCGAGTAGGCCGAGATGGACTAGACTAGCGGAATGGGAGGAAGCACGACAAAGCTTCAGGACTAAAGAAGGTCTGACTGGCGTTTGGAGGGGTTGTGGGTGAGATGGTGAGATGGTGATGAGTATACATAAACATGTAATGCATAAATTGTGAATGTTAAGTCCCAGAAATGAAGTTGCGATATATAGCAAATACTAGTCGGATGGGATCCAAGAGGTGTAGGGAGGGACATAAGTACATATATCACAGGTTAAGACCGACATGGAATCCACACTAGGTAGGGTTAGCAAGCCCTAATACGGCGATATACGGGAACATGTCTAGTGAGGGGATAGACGCGGCAGACTATACGGAGAAGGAATTACTACTGTAAAGATCGCAAGAGGCGACGATTATTTAAAGGGCAGAGGCGTGCGTCGACCCCTTAATAAAAGGGGGGAGAGCGTGATAGACCCAAGATGGACTATGACGATTCAAGGTCCAGTAAATGGGACTTATTAACGCAGGGCCAGTATTCGTAACTAACTTAAATGACCTACGACATGAAGGCGACCTATGCTCCAAAAAACAATGAATGAAATGAAATGATATGCTAAGCGACATGCGAGGTATCTACGAAGGAGACCTCCCCGAAGTATTATGATACACTATGAGGCCAGATTAACATTCGAGGACGAATGTTCTAAAGGGGGGGAGGATGTTATATCCCGCATTTTTGTGCAATCGGATAATTCAAGGCAATCGCGGGAAGACAACAAGCAAGGCCATATTTTATTTTGTTTGACATATGAGTTGCTTATGAAAAATTTAAAAGTGGAAATAATGAGGAAGGTCAAGGGCATAAAGGGAAATTCGCAATACGACTCGTGAAAATATGGAACAAGACGAAAGGCAAATTTGGAAGTTGGAAAAAAAATTGTTTTCATGAATTACAAGAACTAGCCCAAAATACAAGTGGGCTTGAAATTTAAAAACAAAAAAGGCCCAAACGGCCATGGTATGGGCTAGGCCCATGTGGGGATTTAATTTTCCAAGTTAAAAATATGACTAAGTCATCTTTTTGGCCATAATTCTCTAGAAACCTCAAGAAAACAAGAACAAGAGAGAGAGGAGAAAAACCTAAGGGCCATTTCGGCCAAGAGCAAAAACCAACAAGAAAATTTACAAATATTCCTTCAAAAATCATTTCCTACCAAGTAGAGGGTCCTTAACAAAGTGGAGTTGTTGTTGGAACAAGAAAAACACAAATTCACAAGTTGGAGTTTCAAACAAGTTGGAGGATCAAAGAAGAAGGTGAGAATTCATTTTCTTTGTATGTTATGGATGTTATGCATGTTGTAGTATGCAAAAGTGAATGAAATTCATGAAACCTTGCACGTTGGTGTTGATCCGTGTGAGGGTGTTGTTGGTCGTGCATTTATGCCTATGTATGTGTAGGAATCATGTTGTAATTATTTCATTTAGTGCTTGGTTGTTGCAATGAATGTTATGTGATAATGGAAGTTGAATGAATTTTGGAGAAGTTGTAGTTGTGCATGCATAATGTTTGAAGCCGTGTGTGCATGGTGTGTGTGTGGCCGTGCATATATGTTGAATTGTGAAGGAATAATGAGCAAGTTTTATTTAGCATTTTAGTTGTTGTGTTGTGGATTTTATATTACAAATAAAGATTTGATAATCTTGGTGAAGTGTTAGTAGTTGGAAGTTGTGTAAATTGAAAATAATGTTCTTGTATGGATGGTATGTAATGATATTGGTATGATGTTGTTGGAATATATATTATAAGATTGTTGTTGTTTTATTGGAATTGGAAAGTCTTGAAGGAAGTAGAATGCTACTTGAAGTGTTGGAATGTACTTTGAGTGGAATATGGAAATTGCTAGTGTGGTTGTTGAGTTATGTTGATAGTTTGGCCGGGTTTGAATTCCCGGATTGTGATTGATTAAAATTTGACTAAGTTGAATGTTGAGGATGTATATTTACAGAGGAAATGCTGCCGAAATTTCGGTAGCCAAGTGTTACCTTAAGATTTCAATTCTAAGTACCCTAATAAAAGTTTTGGTAAATGTGATCAAATTGCAGATTTTGGCGGATTTGCAACGTGAATTCGGAATAGCAAAAGGAGCGGAAAGAGGTATGTAAGGCTTGTGCCTTCTTTCTATGGCATGTCTTAGACGTAATAAGTTGGGTACGAGCCTCGGGGATAACTCTATTCCCCGAAATCCGCACCTAAAGTTTCTCCTTTTTCCATCAGTAGAATTGAACTATAAAGTGTGCGAAATGTTGAAAAGACCTCCTAAACCCCTAGAACTTGCATAGATGGGACCCGACTACCCTAAAACCCTCACAAGTAACGCCATGACTTGTAACATATGCAAATCGTATACGCTACCTCATTCGGGCCGAGGTGGGCCCGTTGCTCTCGGATTTTCCTTATAGTTCTGTTTGACTGACTTGAGGTTGAATCCAAAGGGGTCCTTTGATCCCGATTCCATTACTAAATGATAAGTACTATAACTACTCTAACGAGAATACTTTTATGATGATAATGATAACGACGATGTTAGACAAGAGAATATGCCTATGATAAGTACGACCGGAACGATCCTACGGCTAAGATTTCTAAGTTAAGGATTCAATGTGAGTATGAAAGTAATAAACTAGTTCTTGAACCTTATTTCCACCTCCTAGCTATAACACTATTTTCTAAGGATTCCAAAGCCTATAAGTTGACGTCTATGATGCCCGTGATTTCATTCCATGTTTACCTCTAATGCTATTCTCCGTTGGTAGTCTCGCCTTAAAATACTTGTTCCTTCAAGGCAAGACAAAGCGACCACGATTGTTCCATAATGTAATCGGAGGTCACCGACCTTACGTCACTCCGATGGCTACACGATTTTTCTTTGGGCTCTCTTGAGTGCTTATATGACATACGTATATAAGACATGTAAATGTATATAAGACATGTATATGTATATAAAATATGTATATGTATATAAAACATGTATGCGTGTTATAATTATATGTATATGATAAAAGAACCAGAGCGCTATAGACGCTGATGTATGTACATGACACACGTATATGCATATGATGAAAGAGCCAGAGCGCTATAGACGCTGATATATGTACATGAGATATGCATATGTATACGGGGAAGATGGAGATAAGGGCAGAGCATTATATACGCATATCCACCTGATCAGTTGGCATTACATGACATGATATCGTCCCGGACGCGGGATGTGTATATTTATGGTTAAATGGATCGGCTGCCGACGCCTCAGCAATATGACATGTTCTACTTTTATATATATATATATGAACAAGAAAATATTTTCAAAGGAAAGCTAAGCATGCATGGCATCTGCCCAAGGGCACTTATATGTGCAGGTTATGTTTCTACCTCAGGACATGTGTTATAACTCTTTTTATGTCATTATCCCTGTTTTACATTTTCCGTATATTAATATTCATGCCTTACATACTTGGTACACTATTCGTACTAACGTCCCTTCTTGTGGACGCTGCGTTTCATGCCGCGCAGGTCAGCAGACAGGCGGATTTGGTCCTTAGGAGCTCTACCAGCAGTATTGACAGCGCTCCAGTTATTCCGGAGCCTCACTTCCTTGGTACTATTTTGTGTATATATATTCGGGCACGGCAGTACTCGGCCCTTCCTATGTATATGTTTATTATGTCTAGAGGCTCGTAGACAGATATGTACAGCTAGATGTCTTGTATTTTGAATTGTTCGCGTCTCTGTATAATGTGATAGTAACGCTTACTAGTCTATGTTTATGATGACGCGGCTAATGTTAAAGCTCAGCAATGAAAAAAAAAATGTATAGCACAGTTCCTACGGCCTGCTAAGAGGTAAGGGTAAAATGATAAAGTAAGGGGTGCTCGGTACAAGTATCGGGTACTCGTCACGGCCCCTAGGCGGGTCGTGACAATTTTTTTACACTAAATAAAATTTATACACAATTTATGTTCTATTAAAAATTGAAAATTAAAGATTCTATTTCGTGTCCGAAAATGATCCCGTCTTTAACTTGAGTCGATTCTCTTGCGAATAGCTCGACGGATAAAAATACGAGATATAACAAATGGACCCTCAGCTCGAATACTAACTAAGAAAAGAGAAAGAGGATTAGGTTTAGTCAACTCTCTGTAAAAATAACCGAAAAATAGGAATTCAAATTTGAAGGAAAATAAATTTACTTAGAATTTCATAAATTATGAATAATCTCTACAAATATTTACTGTTACTTTGAATTAGTCATGCAGTGAAATTTCGGTTAGAAACAAAAAAACATCATGTGATTTCATCTATCTAACTTATACTAGTAGGTAACATTATATGATATATACATTAGTTTGATATGAGTTTCTCAAACTGCAACACAACATCAACATCATACCCAGCGTAGTCTCATAAGTGGGTATGTGGAGAGTAGAATATACGCCGACCTTATTCCTATCTTTGTGGGGTAGAGATGTTATTTTCGATAGATCATCGGCTCAAAAGAAATGAAAAGAAGTGAGTTGATTTATTGAAGGTGCGCTTGAGTTGATTTAAATACTTAAAGCCAAAAATATATATAAAGAATTAAGAGTAGAAGCTGAAATTTTAGTACTGTAATTCAGTTGGTTGACTATTTAAATATTTTCCCGCGGGTATAATTGAATACTCCTTCGGTCTCATATTAGTTGTCATGTTTCGCTTTTCGAGAGTTAAGTTGACCAATTTTTAAAGCTAAATTGGATTAGATTAATTCAATATTTTAAAATTATAATTTAGATATTCAAAAACTACATGAAAAGTACTATGAGTTACAATTCTTCTCATATCAATATGATGAAAAAATATATCTCAAAATGTTAGTCAAAATTAATATAGTTTGACTTTAAAAAAAAATAGACAAGTAATATGGGACGGATTTAGTAAGAAAACAAGTGGTGTGGGGGCGTGAGGATTGTTTGAGTTGGCATTGTCCAATAAATGCAAAATCAGAGAATAGTGAGAGAGGGGGTTGGGTGTGCAGGGGAATAAGTAGTACAGCTATTGCCGAAACCAAAAGGGCTTTGAATATTTGCATGAATGAATGAATGGAGATTATAGATAGAGAGGACAAATATTGAAACAGAACAGTGGGAGCAGTATATCAGAGAGTTCAGAGAGACAACCCGAAATCAATGCTTTTTCTTATTTTACCAATCCTTCGTAAGGCGCGCTTGTGTCGGGATATCCCCCTACTTTTAAAACTGTCCCTTGCACTTCATCTCCCCTACATCCCTCCTACTGTCCTACACTTACGTTTTTATCTTTATGTTTGTATGCTCAATGGGTCCTCAATTGGATTCCTCTGGACACGTTAATAGTTAGTTTTACAGTTTGTTAAAGTTATGCATATATTAATAATATATGAATTAGTTATGAGGTAATTTATGTATTATTTTATGTAAGATTTAGTTATTTATATACTAGTTATTTATTTTTATTTCACATTCTATCCTGCATAAAATAATTCATATAATCCCTTATGCATTTATTAATTATAAGGGTTTCTAAATTACAAATCAAAGACTATATTTATCTTATGCATGAATAACTTACTTCCTAACTAGTTACCAAACGTGATATTACTTATGCAGGATTAATACATGCATAACTCATCTACAAATCAGCTACCAAACGACCCCTTATTCAAGAGGAAAGCTATTCAATGAAGTTCATAATCAAGTAAAGTTTAACGTAAGAACCAGCAAAGTGTAGATTTATATATACATTAAGAACTAAACTTTATATCTTGGCCTTATCGTTCTTATGTCTAATTAGTAGACAATGCACTTGTAACAATTCGTCCGGTCATTTTGAGTTTTGGACCTCTTTCACCTATTTAAGACTTTTTGTAGGTTGCTTGATGTTTTATGACTTACAGATATGAGTGGCACGAGTTTCGAGAGGCTTGGTGTGTTTTGGAACACTAGAACCAAAACTAGAAGTTTGAAAAGTTAAGAGTTGACCGTAGTCAACATTTTGGATTAATGGGTTCGGATTCAAGGTCTAAAGGTGTTCCTATAGGTTCATATAGTAGGAATTTTTTGGAAGATTTCAGTTGAGACCGAAGGGTTCGGGTGATGATCGAATAGCGTAAACCAAATTTGTTTGTTGCTGATTTTATTTTTATAGGGGCAACCGCAATTGCTGTTACACCTTGTGGACACCGGATTTGTCTTTGAAGGTATATGAGGGTGGACATGCTTAACTTGTGCTTAAAAGTGTTTAAATTCATGTTTGGTAAGTTACGGAAGGATTAGAGAATAAACGTATCGAAGCGGAAAGATTTGTCAAAAGTTATTTTAGGGAAAAATAGGACATAGGCCGTATAATTGGAATATGGTCCATATTTTGAGATATGGATCGTATTTAAGGATTTTAAAAATTTGCAGAGAAGCAGAAATTTGAGGTGGTATTATATGACCAACTATAGGGACCATATAAGGTTATACGGCCAGAAAGTTGGCCGTATAATGTTATATAGCTAGAGATACGACCAGTATTTTTCAATGTCAGTGGAATGTTTCTGATTTTAAGTATGACGATCCCTTTTCATTTTTAATCATATTAAACATAACCCCAAGTTTAAGAAGGCTCTAGAGACCTCGCCAAACATATTCTAACACTTGTCCAAGCCTAAATTAAAGATCAAAGATAAGATTAAAGTACTTAGGGTTTCGAAGTGAGGTTTAAACTTGTCTCCTCTTCTTGAAGAAGCTTGGGAGAGTATCTTAAAGTGAAGTAATCTTGGAATTGAAGTGTTCTTGAATTTTGAGGTAAGATTTCGTCTTAGTTCTATGCTTATGAGTTTATTTGGTAATTATGGTAAGATTTGAGGAAAAGAAAATGGAGAAAAGATCATAAGGTGTTGTGTTGAAGTAGTTGTTATGAATTGATTATAAAAAGAAGTTTTGGGCTGAATTGAGTATAATCTTTTGATTATGATATTGTTGATGTTTTATCGTGGTTTGGGGAGTTGTTTTGGAGTTGGTGGAAGTAGATGATATAAGGGATACGCTGCCCGACCTTCATTAGCTTACCAATTAATTTATCTTGACTTTATGAGAGTTTCCACGACTTAACCATAGTATCAATCATCTTGAATGTAGATTTGCAAGGTCGGGAGGATAGACGTTGAGTGGATAGATAGACGATGAGGTATGTTAAGGTTGTCCCTTTCTTTCTTAAGGCATGATCATATTGATACAAAACTTATACAAATGATGTCGAAAGTGATTCTATTCCTAGAAATACTAGAAGCCCATGTCTCTTGATGTTCTTATGATATTATGGATTCTTGTCTCGTGATTATTGATCTTATCTTATGGTTATTGATCTTGTTTATTGTCGTTGATCTGATCTTATGGTCATTGTTCATTCAAGGTGAGATATGCTGATGATGTTAGTTCCAAAATGATAATCGGATGTTATCGACCTTACGTCACTCCGGTAGAGTCATAACATTCCTTGCTCTCATGCATGATTATATATATATATATATGTAGCTATTTGCCAAAACCGAGCAGTGCTTTAGTCGGCCGAGTACGACACCTATTGTGCACACCACTACAGTTGGGTACAGATGACACCGAGCCTATTACGGTTGGGTACGGTATTATGATATCAGATGTACTGGTTATTTCTCTTATCTCTTGTTAGTTTTCATATCTTTATTATGTTGTTATTCATGTCTTACATACTTAGTACAATATTCATACTGATGTCCTTTTGTTTGTGGATGTTACGTTCATGCATGCAGTGAGACGAATCAGACCCTTAGGCTGCTTCTTCAACGTTTTACAGGAGCACTCCACTTGTTCCGGAGCTACAGTTCAGTTGGTATGATTTCTTTTGTGTATATATAGGCATGGCGGGGTCCTGTGCCTTATGATGTTATGCACTCTATGTAGAGGCTCGTAGACAGATATGTACGATTAGTTTTCCTACGACCATCTCGGTCATACAATTTTGACAGCCTTGTCAGCGTGTATACATAGGCACCGTGTGATGACACGTGTGTGTGTGTGTGTGTGTGTGTGCGTGTGTGTGTATATATATGTATATACATATATCTCTTGGGCTCATGTCCCTTATAGTTTATGATGATATCTATTAGTTAGCATTGTGGCCCACTCAGATAGGATTATGTGATGCATTATGTCATGTGGTGTTCGGTAGATTAGCTCCGGGTGCCCGTCACGGCCCTCCGGTTGGGTCATGACAAAAGTGGTATCAGAGCAGTTCATCTGAGGGCTGTCTACGAGCCGTGTCTACTAGAGTCTTGTTTATGGGTATGCAGTGCACCGCACTATAAATAAGAGGTTGCAGGACATTTAGGAAGACTGACCTTTCTTTCTTATCTTAGATCGTGTGAGAGAGCCATGTTGTAAGGATTCCCTTTTCCTTCGTACTACTTTATTCAAATTGGTATCTGATCCACTTCTTTTCTCTCACAGATGGTGAGGACACGAGCTACCATCACGAGGGGCGAGGTGCCCGATCTCGCTACAGCAGACACCAGAGGACAAGCACAGGCGAGAGGTCGCGACCGAGCTAAAGGCTGTGGAGTTGCACCGACTAGGGGTGAGGGCCCTGTGGCTGGACATAGGCGAGCACATTCAGTTTCTCTAGAGCGGCAGCTCGAAAGAGCATAGGCAGTCGGGGGAGGTAAGGGAACAGACCAGACTCACCCCGATGCCATGTTTGATCAGACATTCCAGGATATCATGGCCCGTGTACTTCTTCATCTTGACGACCAGCATGTGTGCCACTACTCCAGGTGGTTCTTAGAATCGAGTAGGGGTATAGACTCCCGAGCAGGGCCAGACTGTTATACCCTGCATTTTACGAGCCTGAGCGTGACACGTGCTCCCTCAAACATTGACAATCACGTTGATAGTATTATATTTCGTATTCTTGCACGTCGGTTATTCGTAAGCGGAGGTGGGGCCCACACATCGAGATTTTTTTGGAACATGTGACAAGTTATATGAATCACATATGTGAAGTTAAACACAACTCAAGAAGGACCCTTGAGCCAAATCAAAGTGGGAGCCCCCCAAACAAATATTTTCAAGTTACATTTTTGGGTGATCTGACTTCGGGAGGCCATAACCCCATCAGTGTTAGGGAATTTAGGAAAACTCCTAGAATGAAAGTTGTATAAAATCGAATTAGCCTTCCAACCATAGGTCGTAGGTCCATAGGTGACATCGGGATAAGGAGATACAGACATTTTAAGGCAGAACGGTCAGTGGGCTAGGCCCAATCCGGGCCCAACCGGGTTAGGCCCATGACCCATGTCTATTTAAGTGAAATATCAACCCTTTTCTCCTCAATTTTCATACCACAACACCAGAAAATTCTGGAAAGAGAGAGAGAAGAGTCTTGGAGAGAAGAAAAACCAATTTTGATCAAAATCTGAGTCCCGAATCCCGAAGCCCATGAAGAGAAAAGTGTTGTACGCTGCGTTGTCTTCAAATTGAGCTAAAAATCAACCAAGGAGAAGAGTGATAACGTGGTGGCTGCATGCTTAAGGTATGATTAAGATTCCTTTTCATTGTTAACGAGTTTATTTAGAGTTTTAACAGATTAGCACGGAGAGAATAGCCCGATAAATTCGTTTGTTGGCGTTGTGAATTATGGAACGAGATCTGAAGGGAATTTTGGATGAGAATAAATGTATTTAACTTGTAAAATGTGGATGATGTTGTTATTGATGTTGTAAGTGTTAATTCTAGCTTCTTTACGGAAATAAAATTATTAAATAGCTATATCGCAAATTTGGTGGGTTGAGAAATCTAGAAAGCAGTGTGCGGGATATTTTATGGCATACGTTGGTGTTGGAAATGGTATTACTACTATTGGCATTGTTGTTGATGTTGTTGGCTATTGAATTGGAATCTCGGGCTAGGCATATAAACAGGGGAAATGCTGCCCGAATTTCGGCATAATTTAAAAAGGTTTTAATTAAAGTTTCGAGACGAACGTATGACGATGATCCTAATGATATTATGAATAATTCCATATGTAGATTACGAGGCTACGAATAATTCTTAAGCGAGTTGCAAGACGGGAAGTAAGTTGAAAGTCGAGAATCATCTTCCAGGTATGTAAGGCTTACCCTTTCTTTCTTTTGGCATGTCCTAGAACTGAGTAAGTTATGACATGTACCTTGGGGTAACTCTATTCCTTAATTCCGAGCTTGTTTATGATTCTTATTCACTTCTTGACATAAGCATGCTTAGTATGGTCGAGCTTATTGTATGATTGAATAATGAGCAAAGCATAAAGAGTTCTGTTCCTAAAAGGGTTCTATAAGGATTAATGCCCATAACTTTCATATGCTAACTCGGATTGTTTTGAAACGTTCATAAGGGTTTCTATAATGAATAACGTCCATAACTTTCTTATGCTAACTCGGATTGACTCGAAACGTGTTTATGATCTTTCAATTGTCGATTAGTGTACCCATCTATCGAGTCTTGAAAATTGATTTATATTCATATAGTTTCTCACTACTCTGTTCGTGCATGCCTCAATATATCTTTCACTGAGTCCCGGGCCAGGATACGTTCTCGTGCGCACTCCTCTGCATTGTTCACCTAGTCCCTCACTAGAGGGCCGGGATACGTTATATATATATGTATATGATGATATGATGCCATGATGATATAATGATACGGGGATGGCGGCCAGGACAGCATATGATGACTCCATTCACCGAGTCCCTCACTAGAGGGCCGGGATACGTTATATGTATATGATATATGATGATGACATGCATGACTTTATCCACCGAGTCCCTCACTAGGGGGCCGGGACACGTTATATCTATATATGATAGATGATGATGATATGCATGATTTTCATTTCAAAAGGCAAAGGTACTGATGTTTTTAACAATCATACTTGTTCCTAGTAAAATCTTCATCTCAGTTATGATCCCCTTTACTGTATTTCATGTCTTACATGCTCAGTACATATTCCGTACTGACCCCCTTTTCTTCGGGGGCTGCGTTTCATGCCACGCAGGTATACAGATGAGTAGAGGACATTGCTAGAAGATGACCCAGTTGGATTGGCGAGCTCCATTTCCTTCTGGAGTGTTGCCGAGTCAGAGTATTCATGATTATGGTATCTGGATTGATGTTAGAGACTTTGTAGACAGAGTCACGTGTATAAGATGTCAGTTTTGTAAGCGGCTCTGCAAGCCGACGCGCCATTATGCTTTATGTTCCAAATCCCATATGATTACATATTTTACTTGATTGGAGAACAATGAAAGAATAATTTTGACATGTTTTCATTATTCATTTCACTTCGTAACTTAAGAGTCCAGTGAGGTTATGAACATAACGAGAGTTAAAGGGGTTCGCTCGGCTCTGAGTATGGGGTCGGGTGCCCATCATGCCCTATCAAGATTAGGGTGTGACAAAGACTATGGGGATGGATCCTACTGCTGTTATGGCCCCGCGTTTAGGTGCTCTTCCAATCCCTGAAGGTGCTCCCAGACCCATGGCAGCCCAGCCTTTGACAGTTGAGGATCAGGAGCTTGTTGGGAGGTTCCTGAAGATGGAGTCGCCCATGTTCTTTGGCTTACGTAGTGAGGATGCATACGAGTTTATTATGGAGATGCATGAGATGCTCTATAAGATGCGTATTGTGGAGTCTATTGGGGTTGATTACGTGTCATTTCAGTTTCATGGCTACCCGAAGACTTGGTTGAGGACTGTTATTGAGAGCAGACCCGGTTGTTCACCTCCACTTACTTGGACCCAGTTCCACCAGGATTTCTTGGAGAAGTACGTGCCGCGTGCTGTGAGGGATAAATGTAGAGATGAGTTTCTTCTTTTGCGATAGCGAGGTTGTTACACCTTGGAAATTTCATGTCGTCGCATAGTGAATGAACCAATGCGAGCTTAAGGATAACAGGAAGTTCTTAAGACTGTAGGACAAATGTTTAGTGGTCTTAGAATGCGGACGTTAAGATCTTGGAGCTATATGAATTGATGGAATAAGGACTGATAAGAATAAGTGGAGTATAAGTGAGGTTTAGGAAAGGTTTCGTAAATTATTGTGTTAAGAATTGTTTGGTAAGGTCTTGAGGACGAGTTATAGGGATGCTTATATCATTAATGAAGTATTAAATTTTTTTTAAGAAGGTTGTATAAGGATTGGAGATCAAACGAAACGACGCGGACAACTTCAGAAAAAGCTGTGAGTTCCACGACCATGTTTCACGGACCGTGAAACTTTCCACGGACCGTATACGGGTCCGTTGAATACCCAGCAGAGATGATGGTTTCCTGGTGGTGATCCACGACTAGTTGTACGAGCCGTACAATATTCCACGGACCGTACAAGTGTCTGTGGAAGTCCCGACGGGCTGAATAAGTTCAATTATATATATGTGATTACACTTCATTAATTTCATTTCCCACACACTTCTTCATCTCTTAAGACCTCTAGAAGGTTCCACAAACTTCATCTACAAGAATTAAAGGGAAAACCATGATCAACTACACCAAATCCATGAAAACAAGTGTATGAAACCTAGCAAAAGTTCATCTACACCAAGAAAACTCAAGGGAAGTGAAATAGGGTTTTGGTGCAAAAGGAGAAGTTCCACTCAAGGGCTGTTTATCCATCATCTAAGGTGAGTTTTATGATCATTCCTTGTCTTTTAAGGCATTGAAGGTTGAAAACACATGGATTGTAGAAAGGTATAGGAAATGAGTTATGAAGATGTGAATAGTGCCATTGTTGAATAATAGTGTGGAGTGAATTATGAATGATGGTATGTTGTGATTGTAAGCATGTTATGAATGACCTTTAGAACATGGAATAAGTATTATATGTGAGAAAATGCGATAGTGAACTATAACCACCATTATGGAGAAATTGGAGTGAGATTGTGAATTGCGAATAATATAGATGGATGACGATTGTTGTCTTTTATATTGTGAATGTTGTTATGAATGTTTGGGAGTTGATATAGAATATGGGAAAAGTTATATAAACAAAGGAAATGCTACCCAAATCTTCCTAGAAATAGTAAGCACGTTTAAGTAATCGATTGGCTAACGTTCATGCGACTTCTCTTGAAGGTAGAAACGTGGACATCAAAGGAGAACAAGCAAGTGATATATTAGTTAAACGAAAAAGGTATGTGAGGGTATTCCATTCTTTCTATGGCATGAATCCGATGGTATGATTCTTCTTTCTTCTCCATGAATCTCCTACATTCCGGAAAGCTAATAGTCCATGTTCATGAATAGCTATATGAGATAAGAGATATGTTATGAGCCCAATAATGATGATGATAAGCTTGAGTCTAAAGATTCTAGAGTTCATGATATGATGTCCCTATAAAGTTAATGCTATTGTTTGTTGTACACACTCACCTTACATACTATTTCCTTCAAGGTGAGGCAGAATACCATTGAGCTAATGATATCATTATTGCATACACTCACCTTATACATATAGTTCCTTCAAGGTGAGGCAGAATACTATTAAGTTAATGATGTCAGTTATTGTATACACTCACCTTAAATACTATTTACTTTAAGGTGAGGCAGAGTACTTATAGATGTCCATAATGGAATCGGGGGGTTCACGACCTTATGTCACCTCGATAAAGTATAGCTATCTTGGAGTTATTATACACGCATTATGATGAGTATATGTTGATGATAGGACACCGTACCTATATGGACGGGCAGACACACACCACTATAGTGGGCAGCTTATACCCCGGACGCGGGAGGCCTGGACGCAGGTTAACTATTATCACACTGTACCTATATGGACGGGAAGCTTATACTTATACACTTATACATGTATGCATATATGATATGATGATGATTATGAGTAAGACAGCATGTGTTATTTCTTTTATAAGTGACAGTCATATACAGTTGCTCCTTACTGATGCTTCTTTTATCTCATTGACGTATTATTATTGTTTATGCCTCTCATACTCAGTACAATGTTCGTACTGACATCCGTTTTATTTGGACGTTGTGTTCATGCCCACAGGTAGACAGGGAGGTGATCTTGATCCAGAATCGTAGGAGCTAGTGGCTAAGAGCATCAACCATAACATTTGCCTTTCCGGGGTGATACAAAATATCAACATCGTAGTCTTTCAACAATTCTAGCCATCGTCGTTGTCGCAAGTTCAACTCTTTCTGCTTGAAGATATACTGAAGACTCTTATGATCTGTATAAATATCCACGTGGACACCATATAAATAATGTCTCCATATCTTTAGCGTATGAACCACCGCGGCCAATTCTAGATCATGGGTGGGATAATTCTGCTCATGTTTCCGCAATTGTCTTGAAGCATACGCAATCACTTTGCCATGTTGCATCAATACACAACCTAGCCCGACACCTGAAGCATCACAATAAACAACGTATCCTTCCAACCCCTCTGGAAGTGTCAAGACTGGTGCAGAAGTCAACCTATCTTTCAACTCTTGGAAACTACGTTCGCAAGCATCTGTCCATTGAAACTTTGCCGATTTCTGGGTCAACTTTGTGAGTGGTGCAGAAATAGAAGAAAAACCTTCAACGAACCTCCTGTAATAACCTGCTAAGCCCAGAAAGCTACGAACCTCCGTAGGAGTTGTGGGCCTTGGCAAAGTCTTCACGGCCTCAATCTTTTCACTATCCACTCGAATACCATCGGCTGCCACAATATGCCCTAAAAATGCCACTGAGTTCAACCAGAACTCACATTTGGAAAACTTTGCAAACAATCTCGAGTTCGAAGAACTCCAAGGACAATACGCAAATGATCTGCATGGTCTGCTTCAGATCTAGAATACACCAAAATATCATCAATGAATACGATTACAAATAAGTCCAGAAAGGACCTGAACACATTATTCATCAAATCCATAAATACCGCTGGCGCATTAGTTAGCCTAAATGACATCACCCGGAATTCGAAATGACCATATCTTGTCTGGAAAGCTGTCTTGGGGATATCTTTCTCCCTTACTCTCACTTAATAATACCCGGACCTCAAATCAATCTTTGAAAACCATTTGGCACCTTGAAATTGATCGAACAAGTCATTAATCCTCGGGAGAGGATATTTATTCTTAATCGTCACCTTATTCAACTGTCTATAATCAATGCACATTCTCAAGGAGCCATCTTTCTTTCGGATGAACAATACGGGTGCTCCCCACGGGGATGAACTAGGCCTAATGAAGCCTTTCTTGAGCAGGTCTTTCAATTGCTCATTCAACTCTTTCAATTCTGCGGGTTCCATTCTATAGGGAGGAATAGATATAGGTTTAGTGTCTAGCAACACATCAATGGCAAAATCAATCTCCCGCTCGGGAGGAAGGCCTGGAAGCTCTTCCGGGAACACATCCGGGAATTCATTCACCATTGGAACTGACTATAGAGTCGGTGACTCAGTTTCTACATCTTGAACTCGTACTAGATGATAAATGCACCCTTTTGTGATCATTTTCCTTGCCTTTAGATAGGAAATAAACCTACCTTTTGGTGATGCCGTATTTCCTTTCCATTCTAACACTGGTTCTCCGGGAAACTGAAAACGAACCACCTTCATCCGGCAATCAACGTTGGCATAACAAGAAGCCAACCAATCCATGCCCATAATGACATCAAAATCTACCATTTCTAGCTCATGCAAATCAATCATAGTACGACGATCACAAATCACAATCACACAATTTCTATATACTCGGCTAGCTATTACCGATTCACCCACGGGTGTAAATGTCACGACCCAACCCCGTAGGCCGTGACTAGTGCCCGAACTGGGCACCCGAACACACTCATCCAATCTGAATCACATACAGATAGCGTATACGGGCACAAATATCACACGCTGCCTCAAATTATATCAAACTGTCTCAGACATATTTCAAACACAACCATATATATATATATATATATATATATATATATATATATATATATATATATATATATATATATCACAAGCCGACAAGGCTATCAAATGGCGTAACGGCCCAAAGCATATACAAATGCACGCCGACGAGGCTGCCATGGGAGTGGGATCATACAAACACACCTGTACAGAAGTAGGCACAACCCACATATACGTCTACAGACCTCTAAACAGACCAACCGAATCATATGGCGGGACAGGGCCCCGCCGTACCCCGGAACAAATATATACATATGCAACGAATAAAGATATATACCAAAATGTAGGCTCCGGAATAAGAGGAGCACTCCAACCAACAAAAGAGGGTGTCCTAAACTGGTGGATCACCAAACTGTGCGTCTGTACCTGCGGGCATGAAACGCAGCCCCCCCCCCCCCCCCTCGAAGAAAGGGGGTCAGTACGAAATATGTACTGAGTATGCAAAGCATAAGATGTAGAAATCTAACCATAACTGAAGCATAAGGTACAGAAGGGAATACCGAATCAGTATATCAAAACCGGTACGGAAATCATATGTATAAGTAATGCAAATCAAAATCATGCATAAGGCTCAGGAACGTGGTCACCACTCCGACGCTGGTGCCACAACACAACATAACTCCAAAAGGTTTCAAATCTCCGTACAACCCCGTACATAACACATCATCACAACAAATCATAAGCCATATCACAGCATAACTCCATAAATGGAACCCGGCCCTATGGCGAGGTCTCGGGAACCGTAACACAGCATACTGCCGAATATATCATAGTGCGCACGATCACAAAACCGGCCCGGGAACCGGCGAACGATATCATAATAATGGGCACGAGCAGAGTAGTGCGGAAACTAATGCAATTTACATATCAAAACATTTATAAAACTTGATATAATCATATGACAACCCGTTAGGCAAACTAGTCCGGACAACTGATCAATACGGAGTTTATCTCACAAAAGTACTTCTGAAATCGTATTCATAGTTCAAAATGTAAATCAGAATATCATGGAGTAATCAAAACATCATTCTTTAATAACTAGAGTCATAAGCAAAAGTCTCTTTCCGATATCGTACAGAGTTAAGTTAACTAGGGCAACGAAGGAGACTCGGGGCTAGTGGGCCCACCTCGGTCCAAGTCGAGGCGGCGTACAAATTTTTCAGACATTTGACCTTATGGAATCAACCATGAAAGCTTAGGGGTGATTCGATCATGTTTACGAAAGTTACGAAAGTTTGAACATTTCTTTTCAACAAAGCATAAGTTTCTAATTCAACTTCACTTAATGGAATAGTACTAAAAGTAAACTCGAATTTCTATGAGTAGAATAATCCCCGAGGCTCAAACTCGAACCTAGTGCATCTAGGACATGCCAAGAGAAGAAAAGGGATAGCTTTACATACCTTTCGCACTTCTTATGCTTACCCAAACTCAATCTTCGTTTCGCCCAAAACCTACAATTGGTCATAGTTACCAATTATGAGTTGCAAGCTTTTAAGAATCAAGTCTTAAATTCATATTGTCTACCGAAATTTCGGCAACATTTCCCCTATAAATTCAACATTCCCGAGGGTTAACTCGGCCATAATATATCAACAACAACAACCCAACAATGCCAACAACATCAAAAATCGTCACAAAACGCACTATAACATAAATAGTCCTCTTTTCTACATAAGGCGACAATTTCCATTCCAACTTCACAATATCAAGCTAATATCAACATTCTCATATTCATTTACTAACTCAAGGTTATTCAAACATAATTCAATAACACTCCAATCAATACCCAAGGATTTAAACAATTCCGCCAATTCCATATTCTATCCGAAACTTCAACGAATGCAACAATACTACCAACTCGCATTGTTTTCTTCCAAATTCATTAACAACAACCATAATTCACATTTAGAATCTCACTCTCACAATTATATAAAAATCATATACAAATCACATAATTCCCCATAATAACATACAACCAATTTCAATGCTAACTCAACTCGTTAAACCTTTATCTACGCCATAAATGTCACAACGACACGACTAACCAACTAAATGAACTTCACTTCACCTCCCCTTCACCATACTATGGCTCACGGCCATACACTACTTCACACACACACACGGCTATGCACACACACATCACAACTCCATAATTCCCATCCAATTCTCATCATCATAACATATATACTTATTCCATAACACAAAAGAATAGAAATCTTACCTTTTTCTTCAAACTTCAACTTACCGCAAACGTTGTTCTCTCGCTTAACTAATTATACCACGTCGAAGAGCATCTTGAGCTTATTAAGAATCCAAGAAGAACAAGATTTTTGGATGAAAGTGGAAGAACTAGATTTTTTTTCTTTTGGATAGGGGTTCGGCCGAAGGGGCCTTATGGAGAGGTTCCCAATTGTTTTTTGTTTTCTTGAATCTTCTACTAGAAGATGACTAATGGTCCCTTTATATATTTAACACCTGACTTTGACTAAATTCATGGGCTTGGACCCTTCCTTTTGGGCCATAGCCGGCCAAGCCCCTCAATTGGGCTTCAATTTCTCTTTTATTTGTTGAGCCCAAATCATTAAGATCCTATTTATTGTAATTCCCGAAACTAATTTCAGAAATTCCAATTTTGCCCTTGGCCTTATTCCGCACTTTCGCTTCGATAATTCTCATGAATATCACACATATGTTTAATAACATAAAAACATAGTCTTATTTACTACAAGACAAGATTATTCCAAATTTTTCAAGCGCGCAAAACACGGGATATAACAGTAGACACCTCAAAAGGTTTGATCGACTCCGGCTCGACTATAAATTGACCCGCAATATAAGGAGTAACATATGATAATGTGGAGCCCGGATCAATCAAAGCATATACATCATGAGAGAATACCGATAATATACCTGTGACCACGTCAGGAGAAGACTCGAGATCTTGGCGTCCAGCCAAAGCATAAATGCAGTGCTGAGGACCGCTGGAACTGGGAGCTCTCTCTCTACCTCTACCATGGCCGACTGGCGCATGTGAACCTGGCCCCGTAGGGCGTACAGATGCTGATGATCCAACTGCCGACCGTGATGGTTGGGTCCTACCTCTACCCTGTACTGAGGGGAAATCACGCATGATATGGCCTGATTGACCACATGAATAGCAACCATGCGAGCCCAATCGGCATCGACCCCAATGCAACTTCCCACACTGGGAACATCGTGGTACAGGTGGCCTTGACTGGCCTGAATCATCTCTGAACTGAGGTCCTGAATAACTGGGACTCGGCCCTGAACGAGTAGATCCATCAAATCTCTGGCCTGAAAACCGTGGAGGTGCACTGATCATAGAATAGCCTGAATGCCTGGGGAACTACTGCTTGTGTCCGCCTTTAAACTCGCTTGTCGGACCTGAAGATCTATCTCTCTTGCTGTGTCCCCGATCTTGCTCACGCTCACTTCTCTGCTGTTGTAGGCTTTCTTCTAAGTTCTGAGCATGTGCCTGAATGCGTGCAATATCCATACCGTCCTGAAGGGACGCAGTCAAGCATTTATCCATCAAGTGTGGCCCTAGGCCCTTTACAAATCGGTGTACCCGGTCGCCCATATCCGCTACCATGGCCGAAGCATACCTAGCCAGGGAGTTAAAGCGGAGGCTATACTCTAGGGCACTCATACTACCTTGCCTCAAGTTCAAGAATTTATCGGCCCTAGCTCGCCGAACTTCCGGAGGCATATAATGACGGAGAAAGGCATCAACAAACTCTTGTCATACCGGGGGAGGTGCATTGGCCCCCAGTGAAGCCATCCACACCGTATACCACTGGTTCGAGACATCTCTCAATCTATATGACGCTAACTCCACTGACTCGGTGTCTGAAGCATCTATCAATCGGAGTGTCCTCAACATACCGTCAATAAAGTCCTGAGGGTCCTCCTCCGGCTTTGACCTAAAGAATTCCGGAGGGTTCAAAGTAATGAAATCACGAGCCCTCGCACTAACAGCCCTATCACCACGCCCTGAACTTTGCCTCTGAGTCTGGGCCGCAACCAACTGAGTCAACAAATTAATGGCCTCTTTCACATCTTGGCCAGAAGCACCCGGTGGAGGAGCTGGAGGTGTTGGAGCTGGGGCTGAGGCTCCCTCACGCTCCCCAGTAATAGGCACTGTCTGGGAGGACTGAGATTGAGCCGCACTCTGGGACTCACTTTCCTCTACTACCGGTGGCGGTGCTCTTGCAGCCCGCTTTTCTGCCACCGTCTTGCCCTTTTGGGCCGCTGTAGCCTTTTTCTTTTTAGTCATCTCTGAAATACACAACGCACGATCAAGGAACAAGAATTTATTACATCATAGCTCTATCGCACGATTCTTATGAAAAAAGAAGGTCATTTATTCCTAAAATATCTACAGCTTCCTGTTTATAAGTGTGGCGCGCAACACACCCATAACCAAGACTCTACTAGACACGGCTCGTAGACACACCCTAGGACTGAACTGCTCTGATACCACTTTTGTCACGACCCGACTAGGGGGCGGCGACGAGCACCCGGTGCTAGCCCACCCGGGCACCCCTTAGCTTACACTTAGACTTGCATCTAGGTGAGCCACATCATTAATCATACATTTCTAGGTATCGACCATCCTAGTCCCATTGGACGACAACACCTTCAATCATCATAGGCATCTATGCCACAACAATGTACATGGGCCGACGAGGCCAACAAAATGAAATAAAAAATATAGGCCGACAAGGCCAGACATATCTATCCATATACACGTGACTACGAGCCTCTAAGAAGAGTAAAACATATCACATGAGCGGGACAGGACCCCGCTACGCCCATAATTATATACACAAAAGAATAAGTACCAAAAAGTTATGGCTCTGAAGGAAATGGAGCTCCGCTATGTAATCTCTGAATAAGCAGCTACGGATCAAGTCTGTCTCCCTGTGCACCTACGGGCATGACGCAGCGTCCACAAACAAAAGGACGTCAGTACGAAGAATGTACTGAGTATGTAAAGCATGATCAACATCAATATAGAAGCATCATAGACAATATATGAAGTGGCATAGGAGGGACGACAATAATATTATCATCATGGCACTTACCTGCCTTTTATAGGAACTTTCCATTTCTCATGCGTATCTCATAATAGTGCTCGTATTCGTATACATGCCCCTATTCGCATTCATATACATTGTCTTTTCACATTCATATTCATATTATATACATAGCCATACACTTATATACATACATAGCGTACCCGACCATAAGGTTCGGTGTTTCATACATACTTGGCCAACCAAGGCTCAATGTTATTTCTACCTGGCCCTACCAAGGCTTCAGGGTTATTCGTACCATCTGCAGATGTGTGCGCGCGTTACGTAATCATATACATACATATATACATCCATATACATATATTCTACCCGGCATTATAAGCTCGGGGTTCGTTATAGCCCTGTATAGGCACACATACGTATAATAGCCCATAGGCACCTTTAGCATCATCATTATTATCGTCATCATTACTATCCTCTTCATTATCGTTACATCTAGATCATGGGCCTACTCGTCATACGAGGAGCGTAGTGCAATCATAGTATGTATCAAGGATCGTGAGCTTACAAGCTCGGAAGATTTATCAATTGAAGGCAACATACGCGTATAGAGGATTTAGAGAATTGGCCAAAGAACCATGCCTTATGAAAGAAGGGTTAGCCTTACATACCTTTTCATCGGACTATTCTACTCTTGCACGTCGCCTTCCAATGTTAGCGTTTCTACCTTCATTAATATCATAACAATGGCCATTAGTCATTCACATTATCCACATTATCTAGATTTCTCAATTTGTTTCTAATTCACCCATGTTCAAGGTCATAACACCCAACTTCGTCCATTCGCCTAAAGTTTCTAGTTCATGATCTTAAAACCATTTATAACATGTTCATATCACAACACACCAACATTCATGATTCAATTCAAACTATTCCTCAAAATGTCACTATTCATCATTCATAACCCATCTTACCATATTTTCTACAATCCATGTATTTTAATTCTCCAATACCTTAAACATCATGTAATAATCATGAATCTTACCTTAGAAGTTGTAGGAACAAGCTTTAGTTGATAATACCCCACTTTGAGCAAAACCCTAGTTTATCTCCATTTGGATTTCTTAACCTTGGATCACCCTTGATGGTTTCCTTACTCTTGATTCACTTGTTTAATGTTGTTGATGACTTATAATCCTTGAAAACTTGTATAATGGATGTAGAGAGATGTTTTAGAGAGAAGGAGTGTAATGTAGAAATGAAATAAACAAGTCTTGGTCCCCTTATTTAATGACTTAAAAATCTGTTTTGAAGTGAACAGTGGTCGTAAACCATGGTTTACGGCCCGTATTGCAGTTTATGGACCGTCCCTCGTGGTCGTCTTTAACCATTTCCAGAACCAGAAACTTTAGACTGCAACCATGGTGATTTACGACCATGGTTTACGGGCTGTAAATCACTTTACGGTCCGTAAACCAGGTCGTATTTTACCATTTCCTCAACTGGCAGAAAGTTGAAGTTTTGCATGCCAGTTTACGGACCGTATACCATTTTACGGTCCGTATTTGCACTTTACGACCACTGGGCAGATTGCAAATCTGCAACTTTTCATATTTCTTAGGCTTTTCATTCCAATCATCCACATCCATTTGCATGCATTACTCACCTCATACCTTGCCTTATCTTAGCCAACTTTCTCATCTTTCGTCGGATACCTTTGAAATCTCGCTTAAGGTCATCAAACGTCGTTTCTTGCTCATGGACATCATACACCCATACTTATCACTAGTTCATTCACTTGCGTACCAACGGAAAATTTTCCGAGGTGTAACAGGAAAGCATATACAAATGCTTGCCATACCGGTGGAGGTGCGTTGACTCCTTTAGAAGACATCCAAACCGTATACCAATGAACCGCAACATCCTGAAATCTATAGGAGGCCAACTCTACCGACTCAACATCCGAAGCATGCATTAACCGCAGTGCTATCAAAATTCTATCAATAAAGCTTTGAGAGTCCTCATCCAGTTTTGACCCAAAGAATTTTAGAGGGTTCAAACTAATAAAATCACGGGCTCTGGCACTGACAGCTCTATCACCATGACCCGTACCTTGCCGTTGAGCCGGAGGGGCGACTAACTGAGTCAGCAAATGGATGGCCTATTTCATCTCTTGGCCTGAGGTATCTGGTGGAGGAACTGGGGATATTGGATCAGGGGCTGAGGCTCCCTTATGCTCCTCTGAAACGGGCACTGAGTGAGAGGACCGAGATGGAACCTCATTCTGGGACTCACCCTTTTCTATATCTGTCGGCGATACCCGTTCGGTTCTTTCTATCTGCCATTGTCTTGCCCTTTTGGGCTGCTGTAGCTTTTCTTTTTATAGGCATCACTGAAAACATAACACACGGTTAAGAAAAAGGGAAATTCTTATATCATGGCTCTATCGCATGATCTATGAAGAAAGAAGGTCATTCATTCCTAAATTCCCCTAGCCTCTTGTTTATAAGTGTGGCACGCAACACACCTATAAACAAGACTCTACTGGAAACGGCTCATAGACACACCCTAGGACAAACTGCTCTGATACCACTTTTGTCACGACCCAATCGGAGGGCCATGACGGGCACCCGGAGCTAACCCACCGGGCACCTCTCATCATACCCCACTGGGCACCTCTCATCATACTCTCATAATCATATCTAGGTGAGCCACATGACTAACTCATAATTACCATACACCAATTCCACAATTTCCATAGGCGCCTTTATATAAACATCAATAACTATGCCCATATATATATATGCACAAGCCGACAAGGCTATCAAATTGGTATACAAAGTACGAACCGACAAGACTAAGGGATGTCTACCTACAAACATCTATCTACGAGCCTCCACAAAGAGTATGTGACATCATAAAGACGGGACAGGGCCCCACCATGCCAATATAAATACACAAAAGAATAGTGTCAACTGCTGTAGCTTCGAATAGAATGGAGCTTCTATAGGCATTCTCTGATGAGCAGCCCAAGGGTCGAGTCTGTCTCCCTGTCCAGCTGCAGGCATGAACGCAACGTTTATAAACAAAAGGATGTCAGTACGAATAATGTACTGAGTATGTAAGGCATAAGTAGTAACATGATAAAAACATGAAGAACTATTTATACCTCTTGAGTCGTTCATCATACCAACTTCCTTTGTTTCTAAAGAAAACCTCCCGTACACACACACACACACACACACACACACACACACATATATATATATATATATATATATATATATATATATATATATATAAAATACCATACCCGACCATGTAGGTTCGGTGTCATCCGTACCCGGCTATAACAAGGCTCGGTATTGTCCGTACCCAACTTATCAGTGGTGTGCGCGCAATAGATATCATACCGGGCCATATAGGCTCGGTGTCACAACATAGGTTTATCTATATATATATATATATATATATATATATATATATATAAATACATAAGTAAAAGAAACATCATCATCCTCATCACTATATCTTTCCTTAAAAGATCAACTATCGTAGGATGAGATCAATGATATCATAAGAGTATCAAGAACTAGGAGCTTTAGCACTTCTAGGAATGGTCATCATGGAAGACATTATGAATTCCATGTATAGGTGCACAACAATGGAATCATGCCTTAAGAAAGAAGGGTTATCCTTACATACCTTTTTTGTCTTTTTAACTACTTAGCGTTCTCCTCCCGAGTCCGAAAGATCTACATTCAAGAGGATTCACACCAAGGTTAGGTCTCAAAGATACTCTTAAGTTCAAACTAGTATAATTTGTGAGCTAGCGAAAATTGAGCAGCATTTATCCTATTTAATCTACTTTTACCAAATTCCGAAACAACTCTCAATCAATAATGAAATGATCAACAATACCATAATTAAGAGGCTTCATTTAAGTTATGCTCCATTCAATCCCCAAAACTCCCTTTAATAATCACTCATAACAATAATTTCAACACAGCCCCATATACACTTGTATACAACACTTCCTCATCATCATTATTACCACCCACAACAATATTATACTCATAACATGCCAAAAATTATAACTCAAGTTAATTTATAGCTCATAATATCCTCAAATTCATACTTGAACTCTCTTTTCATTTTTCCTACTTCAACCAAATTGTATAACAATCAAACAACCTTAACTATATGTAATATATGTGCTTACCTTAATCACATAAGAACAAACCTTGGATCAAAATACTCCACTAGAGTGAAACCTCCAACTTCAACACCAAAGGAATTCTTGAGCTTCACAAACCCTAGTAAGCTTTCTAGCAGTTGAATCTTTTGATCCTCTTGCGTTTGGCATGGATTGGTACATAAACTTGGGTAGAGGGTTTGGAGAGCTCTAGGGTCTGAAATGGGAAAATAATGAATCCAAATGGGGAAAAACGAAATATATAACGTTTCACTTAAAATCCCGCCGGCAACTTTGACCCATTTTGACGGACCGTCAAACGTCGTCCATCAAATGGACAGTCAAATATGCCCAACTAGATAGAACTCTCTGTGACCGTTTCATAGTGGAGGCTCCACCATTTGACAGGCCATCAAACATCCTACGATCCATCAAATGAACAGTCAAAATGCCCTTTCCGATAACTTGCTCCCTTTGATTCGTTTGACTTCCAATCCTTATGTAACCTTCTTGGTACTTTTACAAAACTTTATTAACCCTCTAAGGGGCCCTATATCTCCCCCTCAAGGCATTACTAAACAATTTATAACTCGATTGATGCGAAATCGTCCCGAAACATGACTCAAATTCCACTTCCTTCGACAAACTTACTTCCATCGATTCATATGACTCCAAAACCTTAAGGTACGCACTTAAAGTTATCAAATACCCTCCTTAACCTTATAAGGACTTCATGTCCACTTTAGGATTGGGTTAGTCTACTCATAATGCAAACGACTTGAAATTTCCAAGATGTAACATTACCCCTGTTGGCCCTTTCCCTAGGTCATCGGGCGGGTTTTGGAGTCACCATTGCAGGTTTGAGCCTCAAAGTGGAATCCGTTTGACCTAAAGTTGACTTTTGAGTAAACAAATATTTTTTGAAATTTCGTCTATTCTGAGTGGTTTGGATGGTTATTTGTGACTTGGTAGTGCATTTGGTTCGGTTCCTAATGCAATTGGGAGCATTTTGGAGCTTGGGTTGGAAACTTACCTTTAGGCAATTGGGGGTTGACTTGGTCAAATAGATCTCCGTTGGGAAATCCGAAGCGGATGAGTTCGTAGAGCTTTTATGTGTGTTTACATGTTTGTTTTGTATCTGCAAGGCCTCAGGTGATAATCGAATTTCGGGTCGAGATTGGTCAAAACTAGAATCTTTTGATAGCTGGTGTAAACGCTGTAGCAGCCTAGAAACTATCGTGGTGATCCCGCTATAGCGATAGGCCAACAACCATAGCGGTTTTGTTGGTTTGGTGATGAGCTTCCATAGAGGTCATGCCAACCGCCATGGCGAGCTCTCAGTAGCGGTATCCTTACCGCTACAGCGACTTGTGAGTTTTTGGGATGGTTGCCATTGCAGGCCATGTGGCGCCATAGCGCGTGCGCTGCGGCGGTTCCTCTGACAGCCATAGCCAACGTCGGGCAGAATTCTATTCTTTCTTTAGTTAAAACCCTTAAACCCTATCACTTCCTTTTCATCACTTTCTAAGCAATCTTTGGGAGAATTGATCAACTTGAGGGTTGAATCTTCTTGGAGGTAAGATCTATTACCCTCGACTTCATCATTACCTTTCTAGAACCCTAATCCATGCTTAGATTCACTAGAATCAAAATAGAGAAGATGAGTCTTATGATAAATTTCTTGAAATGGGTTTAGACTTCTAAAATAGAAATTTATGGTGAAATTGACTAGTATAACCATAGAATTTGATGAATCCTTGTTGTTAAGCGTATTTCTTCCTTTATTAATAGTTAATTTGAGGATTGAAGAATTAGGGTCCATACCCATATTTGGGGGTTTTACTTTAAATCTTAATTAGGCTTAATCTTGAATTTTTTTAGCAATTGAGCAGTGAGTTTGATCACCTAGAGCTTGAATTGCATGGTCTGCCTTTCAATTTTCCATTTTACCCTTGTGGTTTTGTTTCCCCCAAATTCCTTGGGTTAGATTTTGACCTAACTAGAAGTATAGCAATATGGGTGTCGTTATTCGTGGTTTTTAATATAGAATTCGATTATGAATAGACTTTGAGTACTTAGAGGCGCTACAAAAGGGCAAGGCTAAGGTGTGGCAGTTTGTGGCTCCTGCTCGGCTTTCCAGATAGGTTACGACTTACCTTTTTTGTTAGACTTCAGTTAGTGAGACATATGTAGAGTTAGTGATTGTTGAAGAAAGTATGTAAACCTTTGGGTATGAAGTTGGGATGGAATACTTAGGTTGGTATTGTTGTTGATTATGGCTTGTTGCCTTCTTGTGTTATGTTGATTGTTGCTTATCTGTGAGTTGTTGGCTTGTCGCCACGTGATTGATTCTTGAGTGATGATTAGTGATTATTCAATGGTTTGGGGAGCATATTTATCATGGTTGAGGTCATTGAAAAGAAAAGAAATGTTATGAAATTGATATTGTGAGTCAGATTTGTGTCCATGAGTGGCACATTGATTCATATATTCTTATTGGCATTGTTATTATGCATTCACTCATTTATACATATTGTTGGGATTGGGTTGGGCACCACAACACTTATTTGGATCGGGTTGCACATACCGCAACACTGCATGTTCCGCAACACCGACTATTGGATCGAGCTGTGCACCACAGTAGGTACATGGACTTAGCGGTCCCCCATGGGTCTTGACTGTCGAGGTGACGAGATATTTCGGCCGAAGCTGTGTGTATCATTGCATTTACACTGCATATCTCATATTTACTTATGGCATTGTATTGGACTTGTTGGTCAATATTTGGTGATACGTGTACTTAATAGTGGTTCTTGAGATAGTGTTTCAGACTTATAGTGAAGTTTGAGGTGATATACTAGATTTGGTGATTGGTATTGAATTCGATATTTGACTGTGTTGAGTTTATTTGATTGTGAGCATGCCTACTTTTCCAGTCTCTTTCTTATATATATGATTAGAATTGCTTTCGGCCTATGATGCCTACTCAGTACTGTGGTTTTATACTGATACTACCTTGTTGTATTCTTTGTATGAGTGTAGAGTACGCTGTTGGAGAGTCGTCTGTCCCTCGAGGCTGATCTCGAGGCTTCCTATCAGAGTTTTTAGGGTGAGCTTGCTTGATGGATTCTGCAACCCGGAGATTCTTCTACTTACTTGTCTTTTGTAGTTTCAAGATAATATTTCTATTATGAGACATGTTGATTATTACTGACTTTTATTATTAGTAGCTCTTGTGCCAATAAGACCACATTTTGGGATTCATGTATTTCCGCACTTGTAGTATTTCCTATTTATGCTAGACCTAGTATGTTATTATTGGGTGTTTAATTTTCTGTATTGCTATTGGTTGTTGATTAAGGGATGGGTTCGCCTACTGAGGTGGCAATGGTAGGTTCCCGCACATTTCCCCTAGTTGGGGCTTGACAAATTAATTGAAGATTTGAACTCATGATTGTTTGTATAATGAAAAATATTGTCAATGTTACAATTTTGACCCCGGAGCTCGGGTTTGAATTTTTGGGCTGACTTTTTAGTCCAGTTATTTGTATTGCAATATGGATATCATTGGACTCATTTAACACCGTGAAGTACAGTTTTGAATAGAATTGGAGAATTGAAAGGCTTGAAAAAGGAAAAAGTTGTTCGTGGAGTGTGAAAGGCTTTGCATTGAGATAAGTTAAGACTTTGACGGGAATATTTGCAAGTAAGAAATTAGCGAAATGAACTAAGTGTAATGGTTGAATGTATAGGCTAGGTGAGTGACACTTCTGCGGGTACCAAGTGCCATGTTCCATTTATTTTTAGATACTAAACCTATTCTTCTGTGCAATTACTTAATTGTTGAATGCTTACATGAGCATACTTTATTGATTGAGGAGATACTTGTAGCATTGCTTCACATGCTAGGCACTATTTCGAATATTTTATGTCCTTTATGTTACATGGACTGCATATATTCACTTCATCCACTATTTAATGCCTTATCATTGCATACATGATAATTCATGTTAATTTCAGGTTATACATATTAGTTATGTTGAGGTAGATTGATGTGATTACGGCGTGATGGGATCTTCTTCGAGGCGGATGATGTGATTTAGCCTGATGGAATCTTGTTCCGAACGAATTGATATGATTATTGGCATGATGAGATTTTTGTTATGTGTAGTGTATAGACAAAGCGGTTATCCCCAATAAATTTTTGCCGAGCTACCCCTAGCCAGATCAGTTTGCGAGCAGAATGCTGAAAGCATTGGTTGAACAATTTTTGTACAGAGCATCTTATGCATTTCATATTTGATTCTTATATGTGCATATCAGTCATATGCCGTATCCTTATTACTTTGTTTTTGGATGAATTTGCTTTTATGAAGTTATTTTGTTATCTGTTGAGATTATATGAACTGTACAGGTTAAAAAAGCAAGTATTTTTAGGACCAACCTTCACTATTATCTTGTTTGGGTAGATCAATGATACTTGTTGAATGTGTGTTGATTTTTATACTCATACTATATTTTTGCTACTTTTTTTGTGAAGATTTTGATCTGAGTTAGCGGCATCTGAGACTGTGTCTAGAGAGCTATTTTGGAGTTTCAGAGTGAGCTGCTTGGCAGATCCGCAACATTGGATTCTCTTCCTATCTTGTCATTTCCATCTTTCTATTAAGATAGTGTACTTGTTATAGCGGTTGTATTTATTTCTTATTTTGTAGAGATTTTGACTCATATCGCCAGATTTTGAGGTTTCTGTTGTATTTCCCCACTTATGTTATATCAGACTTATGTTATGGTAATCACTGCCTTCAGTTAATTTCAATTATATCTGTTAATGAAAGAAATTAGTTAGAACTGAAAATTAACACACCTAAAGGGTTGGGATGTAGGTGTCATCATGATTTATGTGACTTTTGGATAGTGAAAACACTTTTGGAGAGTAAAAATCGGGTATAACTTTTCTAATATGATCTCAAAGCGGTTTTGACAAACTAAATCAGTATAAAAATATTTGAGGTTTTTCAAAAGAACAAGATATCATTTATTGCTTTTATTTTTATTGCGGTATAATATCTTGATATTATTTGGTAGCATATTTGTAGGAAGAGAATTACCATATATTAGTTAGTTTCCTTGTTTCACTAAGATCTTAGTTTCCTTATTTCACTAGGATATTAGTTTCCTTGTTTCACTAGGGTTCAAGATTGTATCATATATATATTCTCTCTTGGTGAATGAATGGGACAAGTCAAGATTGTATAGTTTCTACATGGTATCAGAGCCACGCGGTTTTTTTCTTCTCTTCATCGTAAATTTCCATGGCCGGTGACGTCGTACCTCCTCCACCACCACCCAAAATTGAATCTAATTCTCCCTATTTTCTCGGTCCTCAAGACCGACTCGGGGACTATATCACGCCTACTCGTTTCAAGGGCGACAATTTTGATGAATGGGCAGCCGACATACAAAAGGCGTTGGAGGCACGACGTAAATTTGAGTTCTTGGACGGCACTATCACTGAACCGCAGCCTCCTTATACAAAGTCTGATTCGACTGCAATTAACGCAATGTTAATCTCTTGGATCACAAATACCATTGATGCTGATGTCAAATCTTCCTTGTCAAAATTTAGGGAGGTCAAACCCTTTTGGGATCACCTTAAAAGGAGGTTCGCGCAGACTAATGGACCACGAGATCAACAGCTTCGGTCTTCCCTGGCTAAATGTGAACAGACCAAAACCATGTCAGTGTCCGTATATTACGGAAAATTACATGCTCTATGGCAAGAATTGGATCATTATGAGCCCCTGATTTCTTGTACTTGTTGCTCCGTCACACGTTTCAATATCTTCACAAGTGGCAGACATTTTTACCAAAGCTCTCGGCAAAACTCAGTTTGACTTGCTTTCCAAGTTGGGCATTTTTGATTCCCATGCTCCAACTTGAGGGACAAATAAAAAGAAATCAAGAGAGTAGAAAATAGATTTTATGGACTGATAGAGAGTAGATATTTTGACGTTGTGTACTAATATTATCTGTTAAGTGTCAATTCAATTCTATTTGTAGTCCTTTTTCCTCCGAACAATTAAATCATCTTCAATCTATTTTCTAGATCACCAAATTTACAGAAAACCCGCTAAAGTGAGGTTTAACCATTAAATTCATCAGATACCCATTGAATTGATTGTCAATGGATTTTGATATATCTTCTCCTCATAAACATTTGGAATATATAAAATTTCTCTGAAGGGCACTCAATTATGTGGAAGTATTTAGTAAATTTACTTAACTTAATTTTGTATCAATAAAGTCACTCAATTTTTTTTATTTTCTCTTACAAAATCACTCTAGTTGGAATTATCACTTCTAGAGTTCTTGTCATAAAAAAAAAATGACTGGACTAAACAAGCTTATTTTTTTATGTCATGAAAATCTATACCTCACACTAAACAATACAATATCAAAAGACCCATAATCTATTAGGATCGATATACCTTATATGGAAGAACATGTTGTTGGATTTAAGTTAACGTGAATGGGATATGTTTTATGAAAAGTTGCAACTTTTGAGTTGCACATTTTCACTTAACTCTACCCAATGGCTATGTAAATTTGGCCAGTTCATCAAATTTTCCTGACGAAAAATTCCGAATCTCCATCCTTTTTTCTGCACTTCAATTATTTTCTGTGTGTGATTTCTATCGTCTGTTGCATTTGTCATTCATCAGGATTTGAGGTACCGCTATGTTGATGAGCTAATTCATTCTATCCTGGGACGATATATGTCATAACCTCGGGTACATTGAGGGGAATAATTTCCTTAAGGATGCCTGTGAATTCAGTGGGCTCGAATTTATTTTCCTTTCTTTCCAGATTCTGTTTTTGAGTGTTTCCTTTCTTTCCAGATTTTGTTGTAGATTCTTTTTCGAATACTGAAGTACAACAATCTTAAGGAAATTATTATTTTTATATATTCTGTATTCTGTTATTCTAGTAGAATCTTTGATAGAGAAGAAAATAACCTTTCAGAAATAAAAGTACTCTTTTCTGAGATAAAAACAAATGCTATTTTCAAAAATAAAAAGTACTCTTTTTGGAGACTAAAACCTTTGTGGTTTTCTACTATGCTATTTGGAGATTTAAATCTACGTGATTTTCTACTCCAAGTTGCTACTCGGTTCAAAGAAAATAAAAACTTTACCAATTTAGTAACTTTTAATTGTCTTGAAGATCTGAAATCTTTGCGAGTTCTCATTGTTGTTTATTCTGTTTGAAGACGATAAAAACTTCAACGTTTGACTTAAATTGTGTGTGAATTTTCCCCAAAAAAAAATATGGGAGAACCAACGGATGTTGCTGGCACAACTCAAACTGCGGCAACACAACCACCAGTGCCAACTGTGGCTATTTCTAGTCGTTCTGGTCCGGCATTGCCACCGGCGGAGAAACCCAAGCACTTGACCATCGTGAATTTGCAAAGGTTCATAAGGGAAGATGCTACAGTTCTTTCAGAAGGAGTACCGAACAACAAGCATCCGTGGTTATTGAGGCTTGGAATCATTCAGACTTTTTGTGCAAGAACTACATCCTTATTGGTTTAGAGGATGACTTGTACAATGTCTACAGTACTGCTAAGACTTCAAAATAGTTATGGAACGCTCTAGAGAAGAAGTATAAAACTGAAGACATTGTTTGAAAAAAATTATATTTGCAAAATTTTTGGACTATAAAATGATGGACAACAAATCTATCGGAACCCAAATCTAAGAGTTTCAAGTCCTTATCCATGATCTCCTTGCTGAAGATATAACTCGTGTTAATATTTATTGCAAGCTCCTTCGTGGAAGGACTTTAAAAACTACTTGAAACACGAACGCAAGCAAATTACGTTAGAAGATCTTGTGATTCGTCTAAGGATCGAGGAAGACCACAAATCTGCAGAAAGGAAGGCTCGTAGTAATTCAACAATATTGGGAGAAAATATTGTTGAGACTGCTCCACCAAAGACTAAATCATCCGGGCTGATGAACAATTTCAAGAAGAAAAAGTTCAAAGGAGACTGCTATAACTGTCGCAAGATTGGACATAAATTTAAAGATTGTCGTGCCCGAAGGACAAAAAGAAAAAGAATCATGCAAACATGATTGAATGGAATGAAGAAGAGTACTTGCGTGAAATGTTCTCCTAATGCAATTTGGCTGGAAATCCAAAATATTGATGGATTTATTCTGGCACCAACCGCCATGTTTGCTCCAATAAAGAGATGTTTATCTCATATGATCCCGCTGGGCCCGAAGAGACTATATTCAAGGGAAATTCTACAATAGGTAAGGTTGAAAGCGTTGTAATATTACTCTCAAATGACTTCGGGCAAGGCATTGACTTTGAAGAATGTTCTTCATGTTCCAGAAATTAGGAAGAACGAGTTTAAGCGTGTTTAAGTTTAAAATTGTAATAAGTTAGAAAGATATGTATGTGGTAAAAGGCTACCTAACTGAACGGGTTTAAGCATGTTTAGGTTTAAAATTGTAATAAGTTGGAAAGATATGTATGTGGAAAAAGGCTACCTAACTGAGGGCCTTTTCAAACTCAATGTTATTGATAGCAATATGAATAAAGTTGAAATTTCGTCTTACTTACTTGAGTCAGATTCTTGATGGCATGAACGTTTGGGACATGTCAATTATAAAACTTTACGGAAAATGATCAACTTGGAAGTATTGCCTAAGTTTGAATGCAACAAATTAAAATGTCAAGTTTGTGTTGAGTCTAAATATTCTAAGCATCCTTACACACTAATTCATTAGACTTAATTCATACGAACATTTGTGATATGAAGTCAATATCATCTCGTGGTGGAAAAAAGTATTTCATAAGTTTTATTGACGATTTGCTATGTTGACATACATTATAGCAAAGATGAAGCAATAGATTCATTCAAGCAATACAAAAATGAGGTTGAGATGTAGCTTGAAAAAAAAAAGATCAAAATGATAAGAAGTGATTGAGGCGGTGAATATGAATCCCCTTTCGAAGAAGTATGTTTGGAATATGACACTATTCATCAAACAATTGTTCCATAAACGCCATAATCCAATAGGATTCTAGAAAGAAAGAATTGAACTTTAAAAGAGATGATGAATGACTTATTAATAAGTTCTGGATTACCGCATAAATTGTGGAGGGAAAGATTTACTTACATCTAACTGAATACTCAACCAAGTACCCATAGCAAAACACAGTCTATTCCATATGAAATATAGAAAGGAAGAAAATCCAACTTGAAATACTTCAAAGTGTGGGGGTGTTTGGCAAAGGTGCAGGTTCCTAAACCCAATAGGGTAAAAATAGGACAAAACTATTGACTGTGCTTCTGTTGGATATGCCAATAGTAAAGCATATCGATGTTTGGTGTACAAATAATTTTTTTTTTATATTTATACCAATACGATAATAAAATCAGATAATGCTAAATTTTTTGAAACTATTTATCCGTATAAAGGAGAATGTGAACTATCGGGCGAAGGATCTAAGTGACCTCGGGAAGAATCAAGGGAAAATGCACCAAGTGACAAAAATATAAGGCGTAGTAAACCTCAAAGGATGTCTACATCCTTTGGACCAGATTTTATTTGACATATTTGTTGGAAAACAAGCCTCAAAATTTTTAGGAAGTTCTGAATTCTTCGGAAGCTCATTATTGAAAAGAGGCAGTTAATTGTAAAACTGAATCCATATTGAACAACCACACGTAAAAATTGGTTTATCTTCCTCCCGGAAACAAACCTTGGGGTTCCAAATGAATTTTTAGAAGGATGATAATAGATGATGGCACTATTGACAAGTATAAGGAAAGAATTGTTAAAGGATTCAAACAACGAGAAGGTCTTGACAATTTTGACACATACTCGCTGGTAACAAAAATAACATCTATTCGGGTGTTAATAGTCTTGGTCGCGCGTGTATGGTCTTGAAATCCATCAAGAGGACATTAAAACAACCTTCCTAAATGGAAATTTAGATGAAGAAATCTATATGGAACAACCTGAAGGGTTTGTAGTTCCCGGTAAAAAAGAAAAAGCTAAGGTATGTCGACTTGTAAGTATCTTCACGGACTAAAACAAGTACCTAAACAATGACATGCAAAATTTGACCAAAAAATGTTAACCATTGGATTCAAGATTAATGAATGTGATAAATGTATTAAAATTAAGAATACTCAAAATCATGTAGTCATTGTTTGTCTATATGCTGATAATGAGTAAAGATATTGTTGTTATAAAGGCTAATAAGCGTATGCTTGCCAGCAAATTTGATATGAAAGACTTAGGAATTGCAGACTTAATTTTAGGAATTAAGATCCTTAAGACCCTTCTGTTAGGATTTGAATCCCAAATCCGACCTTTGTAAGCAGGTTCCCAGGAAAGATTGGAGGGTCACAGCTGGACCACTTAAATACCAACCTCCTTAGACAGAACCTACTTACGTCGTGATGTAAGCGAAGAATAAATAGCACACACAGATTTATAGTGGTTCACCCTCAATGTGAGAGCTACGTCCACGTTGCTGCTGCAGATCTTATTAATGAAGAAATATTACAAGTGTTTACAACACTCAACCTCACAACCCCAATCCCAATTACACTCAAGAATTTTTACTAAAAATTCTCTCAAAGACTTCTCTTACTTAAGCCTTTCACTCTTAAATTTTTTTCTCTCTATGGGATGTGTTGTCTTCTTCAATTTTTGGTGTGTCTAGCAAATGAGAAAGATTCCCTATTTATAGGTATGAGATGAACCTATTGATGTCATTAGTGACTCAAGCAAGCACTTGACAATTTTCCAAAGACAAGAAAGATGTTTTCTTCCTCAAAACAAGGGAAGTGTTTTCTTCCCTAAAATAAGGAAGGTGTTTTCTTCCTCAAAATAAGGGGATGGACCCAACAAATCTCCCACTTGAAGACTAATTTTAATTTGTCTTCACACTTTGATCGATGCAGCAGCTCTTTCCTAGTTTCATACTTCGTGCAGGCCAACTGAAGCTGAGCATAGCTTCAGTTTGTCTATCGTCACTGCCTTTGTCAGCATGTCTGCAGGATTCTGACTCCCTGCGGTCTGCTCAAGCACTAGCGCTCCATCTTCCAAAGCTGATCTAATGAAATGGTACCGGAGTTGTATGTGCTTTGTTCGAGCATGGTAGACCGGGTTCTTTGCCAAATGAATGGCACTTTGGCTATCACAATATAGCACACTTCCCTCGTGATCCTGATCCAATTCCCGCATAAAAGATTATAGCCACATCATTTCCTTTATGTCCTCCGTCACAGAAACGTACTCAGCCTCACAACTAGAGAGAGCTACTATCTTTTGCAACTTGGAAACCCAAGAGATTGCAGTACCTCCGAAGGTGTAAACATACACGGATGTGCTCTTTCTGCTATCAACATCACCACCGTTGTCAGCATCAACATACCCTTGCAATCCTATTTTTGATTTTTGGAAATACAGAGCTGAACTCGAGCTGCCTTTCAGATATCTGAATATCCACTTCACAGCCTCCCAGTGTTGCTTTCTCGGATTTCTCATAAATCGGCTAACAACTCCCACTGCATGTGCAATGTCTGGCCTTGTACATATCATTGCATACATAAGACTACCGATTGCAGATGCATAAGATATCTTGTCCATCTGCTTCTTCTCATCCTCGGTTGTCGGCGACTGATCCTTTGACAACCGAAAGTGTCCAGCCAAGGGAGTGCTGACTGGCTTGGCATCATGCATGTTGAGCCTTTTGATAACTTTACTCACATATTCTTCTTGTGAGAGTTTGATGCCCTCTTTGCTTCGATCGATTCTCATCCCAAGGATTTGCTTTGCAGCTCCCAAATCCTTCATTGCAAACTCTTCCGATAACCCTTTTTTCAACCGATCAATCTCCTGTAGGTTTGCTCCTACGATTAGCATGTCGTCAACATAGAGTAGCAGTATCATGTACGAGTCTTCAAATTTCTTGAAGTAACAACAGTGATCTGCCTCACACCTTGAAAAATCAGCTTTCTTCATAAAGCTGTCAAACTTTAAATACCACTGTCTTGGAGCCTGTTTTAGTCCGTACAGACTCTTTTGAAGTTTGCACACCAGATTCTCCTTTCCTTTGACTTTGAATCCCTCCGGCTGTCGCATGTAGATTTCCTCATCTAGATCACCGTGAAGAAATGTAGTTTTCACGTCCATCTGTTGCAGATGTAGATTTTCCTTTGCTACCAGTCCAAGAACAGTTCTGATAGTCACCATCTGGACTACGGGAGAGAAGATCTCCGTATAGTCGATGCCTTCTTTCTGTTGAAATCCCTTTGCAACCAGCCTTGCTTTATAACGCTTGCTTCCATTGGGTTCTTCCTTTATCCGATAAACCCATTTGTTTTGCAATGCCCTCTTATCCTTTGGCAACTCGGCTAATTCCCATGTATGATTTGCCGATAGTGAATCCATCTCATCTTTCATTGCCAGCTCCCACTTGGTCGATTCATCGACTTGCATTGCTTCTTCATAACATTCCGGCTCCCCTCTATCAGTGAGTAGAATGTAGTTGAGGGATGGAGAGTACCTGTGAATCGGCTTCCTGATCCTGGATGATCTACGTAGTTATGTGATTGGTGTCTGCTTATTTGTTTCAGAATCGACACTTTCATCAGCACCGGATTGTTTGTTCCTCTGCCTCGGCTGTACCTGGCTGCGGCTCAAGTGTCGGGAAGTCCCTCAAATCGCCTATTTCTGATTCCTTGTCCTGACATTTTGAATTTTTTTGCAACTTGTGTTTGTACAGTACCTCTTCGTTGAAGACAACATTCCTGCTTCGAATGATCTTCCGATTTTGTTCATCCCAAAATCGGTAACCAAGCTCGGTGTCACCATAGCCAATAAAGTAACACTTCTTTGATTTTGGATCAAGCTTGCTTCTAGCCATATCATCATTATGAACATATGATAAGCAGCCGAACACTTTCAGAAATGAAAGATTTACCTTCTTGCCACTCCAGACTTCTTCTGGAATTCTGAAATCCAAGGGAATGTGGTCCTCGGTTAATTAAGAAGGTCGCGGTATTGACTGCATCTGCCCAGAATGTCTTGGGCAGTCCAGAGTGTATTCTCATACTCCGAGCACGCTCGTTCAACGTTCGGTTCATTCTTTCGGCTATTCCATTTTGTTGCGGCGTTCCAGGAATAGTCTTCATCATCTTGATCCCATTATCGGCACAGTACCGTTTGAAATCACCATCAGTGTATTCTCCGCCGTTGTCGGACCTCAAACACTTCAACTTGAGGTTTGTTTCATTCTCAACCATGGCTTTCCATCTTTTGAATACACTAAACACATCGGATTTATTTTTCATAAAGTAAACCCACACCTTCTTGGTTGAATCATCAATGAAGGTCACGTAGTAGTGTGATCCTCCAAAAGAGGGGACGGTGGTAGGTCCCCACATGTCTGTGTGCACCAATTCCAGCTTCTCGACCTTCAACTCCCTGCCTGCATTTGAGAAGCTTACTCGCTTTTGTTTTCCGAGAATGCAGCTCTCACACGTATGAAGGTCCACCATCTTCAGCTCCGGAATTAAGCCATTTGTCACCAACAGCTTCATCCCCTTCTGGCTGATATGTCCCAGCCGACAATGCCACAAATCTGTCTTCTTTGTGTTGTCAACCACAGCAACAGTATCACGACAGCTAGTCGTCATGTAGAGAGTGCCAATCTTCTTTCCTCGGCCAACTACCATAGCACCTTTCGCCACCTTCCAAGACTCATTACCAAAGTTGAGATCATATCCCTCATCATCAAGCTGACCTACTGAGATCAGGTTTCGCATCAGCTTTGGAACATGTCTAACTTTTGTAATCTTCCACGAGGATCCATTTGACATCTTCAAATTAATGTCTCCCGTGCCAACAACGTCTAGCGGCTCTCCATCGGCTAAATAAACTTTGCCGAGATTCCCAGCCACGTAATTTGTCATTATATCATGATGTGTGGTGGTATGAAAGGACGCTCCTGAGTCAAGCACCCAAGAGTCTATCGGGCTGTCAACCGATAGCAACAACGCATCGCCAATGTCTTCCGTAGCAGCGTTGATTCCAGCCCCTTTGTTGTCCTCCTTCTTTGGCGCCCTGCAGCTCTTTCAAGGTTTGACATTGTCTCAATCTCATTACATTGAAAGGTTACTTGAAAAGTTCAATTATTTAAACTTTAAAATGGCAAAGATTCAAATTGACATAACCATTGCTCTTGAAAATAACAAAGGTGAAAGTGAGTCTCAATAAGACTATGCTCGAGTATTGGGAAGTTTGATCTATATTATGAACTTTACAAGACCAAATATAGCTTGTGTTATAAGCAAACTAAGTCGGTACACGAGTAATCCCGGTCAAACGCATTGGATGGCAATGAAACAAGTTCTTGGAAATTTGAAATATAGCCAAAACTTTGCCTTGCATCACAATAAATATCCCGCAGCTACTAAAGGATACAGTGATGCAAATTGGATCACCGGATCAACTTAATCTAATTCCACAAGTGTATACGTGTTTAGCATTGGTTGAGGAGCAATGTCTTGAAAATCGTCCAAATAGACTTGTATCACTTGCTCTATAATGGAGGCTGAGTTCATAGCTCTAGACAAAGCCGGTGAAGAAGTTGAATGGCTTCGAAATTTCTTGGAAGATATTTCATTTTGGCCCAAACTTTTAGCACCAACATGCATACATGGCGATAGCCAAGCGATAGTAGGAAGGGAAAAGAGCGTTATGTATAAAAAGAAATCTCCTCACATATGATGAAGACACAATATCGTTAGACAACTACACTCTAGTGGATTTATCACTATTGACTACATAAAGTCAAGAGATAACGTGTCAGATCCACTTACAAAAGTCCTAACTAAAGAGACAATTAAAAGATCATGAGAGGAATGGGTTTAAGGCCTAGGACAAGTCATCATGGCGGTAACTCTACCTAGTAGACTAGAGATCCTTAGAGTTAGGTTCAAGGAAATAAAAAAAAGTTAGGAATGACAGTTCAACATTGTCAAATAACTCAACCCATTCTCATGGTGAAGAAAATTTTAAGAAATAATGATAAAACTATAAGACTTTTAATGGATTCAAAGTTTGGAAGATATGACCAAATAGTGTATCTACGGGTTGACACATTTAGGAATCACCTATGTGAGTGTGAAGTGTAAGCCCACTCATGAAACCAGGCAGTGTTCATGACTGAAACTAACACAACACTGAGAACCAAAACGGTTAAGAGTTAATTGTGTGACTTATGTTGTCTTGGTATATACGAAAGTACGATGGTTCAAAGATATCAAACTTTCCGATTGACCGAGTATATCCGATATATGTTCACTACGGAAAGTTCAAAGGGAAACCTACTTATCCAGATATAATTAATCTTTACTTGTATATCACACACTTGTCCATGCATTCCTTTATCATATAGTCATTCCCCATTCATGTGAGGGATTACTGGGTTTAAGTTAAGGTAAATGAGAAATATTTCCGAAAAGTTGCAACTTTTGAGTTGCACCTTTTCACTTAACTCTACCCAATGGCTATATAAATCTGGCCAATTCATCAAATTTTCCTAACGGAAAATTCTGATCATCTTCTTTCTTCTTTCTGCACTACAATTATTTTCTGTGTGTGATTTTTGTCGTCTATTGCGTTCGCAGTTCATCAGGGTTTGATTTATCACTACACTGGTGAATTAATTCATTCTATCTTGGGAGAATATATTCCATAACCTCGGGTACATTAAGGGGAATAATTTCCTTAAGAACACATTGTGAATTCAGTGAGCTCGAAATATTTTCCTTTCTTTCCAAATTTTGTTTTCGATTGTTTTCTCTCTTTTCAGATTATGTTGTAGATTATCTTCTGAATACAAATTCACAACACATATATAGTCCAAAAATACTTTTATATACCTCTTGAAATTTGAAGATATTACAATCTTGGTAACTTGATGATACCTTGAGAAATTCGAAGTTTAAGTTTGATTCTCGATAGAAGTAGGGTCCCGTACATAAATCTTTAAATATGAACTACTCCAATCCAAAATAATTGAGGATTTACCCTCTAAAATTTGGTCCAAAATAATTGAGATTTTAGTCTATCAGGAAGGTATTTTATTCTTTTTCCAAATTTACCCTTGACACATTCTTAATTCAAAAATAAATTTAATGCTTGTTATAGTTTCAAAGTCTATCTTAATTAAGGGTATTTTAATCAATACACCTCTTAATTTTTAGGAGTAACTGAATTCCTTAACCCATGTATCCAAGTCTAAAACCTCAATTATTTTGGGCCGAAGGAAGTAGCGCTCGCCATACGTAGAATTCTTAAAACTCGTTAATTGGAGAATTTAGTATGTTCCTGAAATGTAAATGGACCCGACCTCATCAGAATGAGATAAATATGATGATATTATTTGAAAGGGAGAATAATGTATATATACGTAATAATAAGATATATTTACGAAATATGATGATATTTTTCAGTTTACAGAACATAACGATAGATTTCTTACAAAACATATGTGAAAATTTCTCTCAAACTTGTGTATGAAAACCGTGTGAAATGTGTATATCTCGCTAAAAGCTTAAAAATTAAGCTCAAAATTTTGTGTATGAAAACTTATGAAATATGTATATCTCATACAACACTTAGAATTCTTACATTTTTCCTATATGAAAACTGTATAAAAAGGTGTGAAATATGTATACAACTACGTAAATTTTGTAAAGGTTCACGTGAGTGTGTTGGAAATTTAAAACAACTACAATAACATTTTATACAACATTCATACAAATTTAATACACGTACAACAACATAGAAAACTTAATATACAATTTTCATACAAACTCAGCATATAATTATCATACAACTTTAATACAAATTTGAATCTCGCTTCGAAATATGAAAAAAAAAAAAACACACTTTAAATCTCGCGTAGGGCTTCAACTATCAAATTATAAAGCTTTATCACTGCTACCCCAAGAAATAACTGAATCCAATGAATTGTCATCAACCAAATTAAAAGTCTATGACAAAAATGGCGGAATTAGAGTTTTTCCAGATTTGCGTTTTTTCAAATCTGTGCTCTTCGGATACCGCCGAAGCGTAGATGAACTCACAAAAGAAGACGTCGGATTTAGGGTTACTAATAATCAATCGCAATTGGAATTCTCCTTTTGCGGAGTCCTCAGTCCATTTAACAGAAATGGAGAAAGGTGAGAAGGAGAAGTGTCACGACCCGACTAGGGGCCGTGACGAGTACCCGATACTTGTACCGAGCACCCCTTGTCTATCGTTTTACCTTTACCTCTTAGCAAGCCATGTAAACAGAGCCATTTTTTTTTAACATTAACATTAGCGGCGTCAAAACACCATATACCTAACTGTACTTAACTGACTGTACATATCTGTCTACGAGCCTCTAGACATAGTACACTTATACATAGAAAGGGTCGGGTGCTGCCGTGCCCGAATATACATACACAAAATAGTACCGCAGAAGTGAGACTCCGGAATAACTGGAGCGCTGTCAACACTGCTGGTAAGGCTCCTAAGGATCAAATCCGCCTGTCTACTGACCTGCGCGGCATGAAACGCAGCGTCCACAAGAAGGGACGTCAGTACTAATAGTGTACCGAGTATGTAAGGCATGAATAGTAGCATACAGAAAGTATAAAACGGAAATAACGACATAAGAGAATAATAACACATGTCCTGAGGTAGAAACATAACCTGTATATATATATACCCTTGGCAGGTGCTATGCGTACTTAGCTTTCCTTTAAGAATCTTTCCTTGTTCATATACATATACATATAAAATAGGGCATCTCATATTGCCGAGGCGTCGGCAGCCGATCCATTTAACCATAAATATACACATCCCGCGTCCGGGCATCCCGCGTCCGGGACGATATCATATCATGTAATGCCAACTGATCAGGTGGATATGCGTTCATAACGCTCTGCCCTTACCTTCATTTTCCCCGTATACACATGCATATATCATGTACATATATCAGCGTCTATAGCGCTCTAGCTCTTTTATCATATACATATACGTGTGTCGTGTAGGTACATCAGCGTCTATAGCGCTCTGGTGCTTTTATCATATACATATACGTGTATCATGTGCATGTATCAGCGTCTATAGCGCTCTAGCTCTTTCGTCATGTGCATGTTTTAAAAATATATACACATATCTTACATACATTTACATGTCTTATATGCATTTACGTATCCTATATACATATGTCTCATAGGCACGCAGGAAAGCCCAAAGAAGAATCATGTAGTCATCGGAGTGACGTAATGGTCAGTGACCTCCGATTATATTATAGAATACTCGTGATCGCTTTGTCTCACCTTGAAGGAACGAGTATTTTAAGGTGAGACTACCAACGGGGAATAATATTAAAGTAAACATAGAATGAAATCGGGGCATCATAGATGACAGTTCATAGACTTTGAATTCTTTTAGAAAATAAAGTCATAGCTAGGAAATATAAATAAGATTCAAAAATTAGTTTATCATTTTCATGCTTATATAAGATACTTAGCTTAGTCATCTTAGTCATAGAGTCGTTCCGGTAGTACGTATCATAGGCATATTCTCTTATCTAACATCATTGTTATCATTATCGTCATGGAAGTGCCCTCGTTAGAGGAGTCATAGTATTTATCATTTGGTAACGAAATCGGGATCAAAGGTTCCCTTTGGATTCACTTCAAGTAAGTCAAGCAAGACTGTAAGGAAAAATCCGAGAGTAGCGGGCCCACCTCGGGCCGGATGGGGTGACGTATATGATTTACATATATTACGTGTCATGTCATTACTTGTGAGGGTCCTAGGGTAATCGGGTCCCACTTATGCAAGTTCTAGGGGTTTGAGAGGTCTTTCCATCATTTTCACACTTTTTAGTTCAATTCTACTGAAAGAAAAAGGGGAAACTTTAGGTGCGGATTTCGAAGAATGGAGTTGTCCTTGAGGCTCGTATCCAGCCTAGTATGCCTAAGACATGCCATAGAATGAAGGGTGAAGCCTTACATACCTCTTGCCGCTCCGTATGCTATCCCGAATTCAAGTCGCAAATCCGCCAAAATCTACAAATTGGTCATGTTTACCAAAACTTGATTAGAGCCTTTAGAAGTTGATTCTTTAAGGTAACACTTTGTCTGCCGAAATTTCGGCAGCATTTCCCCTGTAAATATGCCACCCCCGAAAATATGGCTCGGCCCAATTCAACAACAACCCAACCAATAACCATGCTATAACTTCAATAATCAATTCAAGAATGCCTTAAACGATCCACACAATTTTCAAAATAGCCCACTAATATATCATTCCACCCAAAATCTTTCCAACTTCATAAGAATAACAATAACAATACCAACATCAATAAAAATCATTTCCCATATCAAATTATTCCATAAAGAAGTTTAAATTAATACTAACATCCTACAAGATATATATATGTGTATTTTCATCCAATTTCTCTTCAAATCTCAACCCACAAATCAACAACATCAATACAACAAACTATCACCTTATTCTTGCCATTATTTCTTAATTCATATTGATAGAGATAGAGATTCAACAATTCATACCTTGTTTTTCATGAAAGTAGCCAAATCTTCAAAATTTACTCGTTTACAAGCCACTCCAACTCCAAAATGAAATCATATTTGTGACTATGCGTTGCCCGGACTTCGATTAGTACTTCGTAGCTTCAAATTTCACTCAAAATCCTCAATTTTATGAGAGATTTAAGCCCCCTTTTTGTGTAGAATTTTCTGGAAATTTTCAGAGCATTTTGGAAGGTTTTTTATGAAGAAAAATGGGGTTTTAACCCCTTTTTATAATTGGGTCGGCGGTACTGTAGCTACAGTACTGCTTCAGTACTGTAGCGGTACTGTAGCGGTACTGTAGCAGTGCTGTTTCTGCGCGACAGTTCAGTTTGTAACGTCTATAATTCTCTACTCCGAGGTCTTATCAACAAGAGATTTGTTGAATTACAAACTAGACTCGATGAACTTCATTTTAGGCTTTTGAAACGCCTTAAAACTCCAAATATACATGGATATATACCCCTCCAAATCTGACTAAAAATCTTTCCAGCATTTCTCAAATTTTTGTCGAACTTATTTTCTTCAATTCGCTCGATCTCGAAATATTCCGAAACTCTCCATACATGATATTTATCACTTATTATACTAATAATGGCCATGTTCTCGTGTTTCAAAATACTCTTTCCCGATTACGACTTACGAGATCGTAATTTGTCTTTTTATTTTGTTGTTACATACTTCCCATGGCCTGTATCTTCCAAAACATCATGGGACATCTCTGATACTTCGTTGCTACGGTGATGTACATGTCATTATCATTTTTTGAAAGTGCGGGGTGTAACAAGAAGGGTGGATTAAAAATAAAGACAAGGACAAAGAGGATTCTCCTTGTCTTGTAACCCTTTGAAACTTGAAACACCCAGTGAGAAAAACTAAGAGGAGGAGATGTTTTGAGGACAGTGGACTTCTAGGAGGAAATAGAGAGAACGGGAGAAGCGGACATAGGGTGGAGGGCAAATCTGTTCCGTATGAAACATAGAACATGAAAGGGGGGGGGGGGGGGGGAAGGGTGGTATATTTTGTAATTTTATTGGTATGTTTTGCAAATAAGGAAAAATATCTTTATGTTTTGTAATATAGAGTCTTAAGTAGTATTATTAGGTTATTCTCCCTATTTGAAATGCACTTTCCCCAAATAATTTTCTCAACTATTCAACAATTTATTAAATGTTGATTTCTAGAGAAAAGAAGAAGAAATTATACCAATAATGTATGACCAATTAATTTATATATAATATAAAGCTAGGTATAGACAAGGTGATGTGACACTTCTCTATGCCCTCCATTCCTATTTATCTTTTTTCTCGTTTTTTTGGCATTTTTCTACATAATTTAAAAGGCCTCATCCATATACCTTAAATATTCCTTTGCCCACGTACATCACTACACCTATGAAATAAATCTCAATTAAACCCTTGAATTCAGACCACGTAGCTACATTGGCAAAAAACCGTTTTCCCGTGTAATTAATCACCAATAATTACCCAATTTGTTCATCTACTAATTGATATCCTATTTCGTGCCCTATATATATACCGCTTCCCCCATTCTTTCTTTTTGGGTATGCCATCCATCATGCATTGTGACCTATTGTGCATTTTTTACTTAGTCAAAATTATTTAGTAATAAAAATATTGTGTATGATCTTACTTTCTAAGATTTTCATTTAGTAAATTGGTTTTTGGTATTCTATATTTCATTCTAAGCAAGAACCTAATATATAGGCTTTTAATTTATCTTTTTACACTTCTTATTTGTAGTACATCAATTTTTGCGATGTGTCATTTGTTTCGGGGATAAGTAGAATATCAAATGGCGGACAAATGAAATTAAAGAAGACTAGAAGATGACTATGGGGAGATTTGAGGAGAAGGACAAAGGCATTATCATCACTAGCCATTTGACATGAATATCCGATTTGGTAATGCTTTTTCTTTGTTACATTTAAATAGTTTAGATTTAGTATTTCTTAATTACTTTGCAAAAAAAAAAAAAAAAAAGATTTGATGACATCTTTTTCACCACATGCAATGTATCTAATTTTCTTGTAATCAGGATATTTAAATGGCTTAATTTTATTTATGCTGATTGTTTATTTACTCTTTTTGATTCTTTTTTTCTTTGGATTGAGCTCCTCTTTGTTCATTATTTTAGCTAGATAACTACTTTTTTTTTATTTGTTTTGATAGACAGTTACTGGAGATGTGATAAACTGTCCAAAGAAAAGGAACGTTGAAAAAATTATCTACAAAAATTTGTTGATGAGTTGTTTTGTCGCTATAATTTTGCATGCTACAAGGTTGATTTTAGTTTTAACAGATTATGTCAATAAAATTTAATTCTATTTCTCCATATACAATTAAAAATTAGATTTTGTATGGTTATTTATAGCTATATAAAAGATGAAATCTACGAAATTTTACTTTTAATTTTAGTAATCCTTGAAACATTCTTATACAAAAAGTTAAATAAGTTTTATTGGGTAACTACATTTAATAGTATATGTCATAATAGTATATGCTCCAAATAATATAAATGTATGAATTAGCTAATGAAGTAACACCAAGGGATGTTGGTAAACAAAAAGATAGTATCTAAATTTAATATTAGGAACTAGCAATCTTTTCATAATTTCACTAATATGCTATGCTAAGCTTGTTTCGGTTTTCTGTTTGTTCTTCTTTTTCTCCTTTTTAGCCTTTTTTTTCATCCTTTTTTTTTCTGTTTAATGCAGTTCAACTTAAATTTAGAAGGGCAAAGGCTCAAATATGCCCCTAACCTTTGCGAAATTGTACACATTTTCCCGCCGTTAAAAGGTTGGTGCAAAGATGCCCCTAACGTTTTTTTTTTTTTTGCCATACATGCCCTTGAGTTAACGAAAAATATTGGAGGGCATATTTGTTCAGTTTCGCAAACGTTAGGGGCATATTTGAGCCTTTGAAATTCTTGAATATTATGGTACAAAATATCATTGCATTCCAAAACATAAAAAAATATTTGTAATTACAATCCATCCACCATTGCATTACATCAAAAGTATACAACTAAAAGAGCAGATGCAATTATAACCATCTTTTAAAGATTGTTTTTACAAACAAGAGCACCATTTCCCCTTTTCAAAAGATTTTTTTTTTTTTACTGATGATAATACCATTTTTATTTTTCAATTTGTTGATGATCTGGATAGTTCTTTGTGGATATTTTTTTGTCTTCTCAGTCCCAATATCTACACAATAATGGGTGCAACAATTACCGCAATAAAACATAAACATAAAAAAGGAGATAACTTACATTAGACTTATGACACATGAAAAACTTTCTCCCGCAGTGCTCAAAATTTTGATAATAATAATAGAAAGAGTATCACATTTTAAGCATTTATACGGTTTCTTACATAACATTCAATGTGGTTTGGCCCTTTCGTGAATTTCACGCATGACCGAAATTTAGTAGAATTATTTGAAGTCCATAAGTGAGATGGAGTGCAGTAACTCCACGTCCACAAACCCTTCCACAACTCCACATCCACAAACCCTTCCGCAGCCATTTGAAGAACTCGAAGCTTCCGATATTTCATAAACAAGTGAAAGAATAAGAGAGAAAAGTGAGGGGTTGTACGATAAGTGTGAAGTTTCAAAATGCAGTTGCAATAAATCATTGGCTAGCATAAAGTGCACTACAAAAAAAATCTGAAAACTATTTGTGCCATAATATTCAGGAATTTCAGAGGCTCAAATATGCCCCTAATGTTTGCGAAACTGAACAAATATGCCCTCTAATATTTTTCGTTAACTCAAGGGCACGTATGGCAAAAAAAACGTTAGGGACATCTTTGCACCAACTTTTTAACGACGGGCAAATGTGTACAATTTCACACAGGTTAGGGGCATATTTGGACTTTAACCGAATTTAGAATACGAAAGTCACAATCGAACAAGCAGCCATTTGCTTTCATTAGTAAAGTCCAACAAATGGTTGTTTTCATTTTGCATCTTATTTGATATTTCAAGAGTCTCTATTAAAGAAAAAGCCTTGTATTAAGAGCTCAAATTTAAAATGTAACGGAATGCTTCACATATTAACAATAACCGCGGCATCAACATTTTCGACATTCTATATATTAATATTGACAATCCTTTTTTTTTTATTTCCATTCAGGTTAACATATAGTGATATATTTCATACTCGGTCTTGACGTCTTTAACATATTCTTTCAGTCAAAAGATTATATATAACTTAACCAAAGAATCATGAATTAAAAAATAGTAGAATAATAAAAAGGGAAAATGTGCAAATATACCCCTCAACTTTATAATTTAGAGCAGACATACCCCCCCCCCCCTTCTCCCCCCTTATAAAAGTGGTGTAAGTATACCCCTGCCGCTACAAAATGGTGCAAATATACCTTTTTGCTGATCGATTTTTTATTATTTAATTTTAAAAAATACCACGTGGCTTTAAAAAAAAGGTTACCAATTTTATTTGAGTAGACATATTTTTCTAAAGCCACATGATAATTTGTTTTCCTGGTAGGTCGGGTCTGGTTTGTATAAAAAATGGGAAGACTTATTTATTTTTTTAAAACCACGGCGGCTTTAATAAAAAGTCTACTCATTTTTTTGAGTAGATATATTTTTCTAGAACCACATGATATTTTTTTTCCCAATGGGTCGGGTCTGGTTTGTATAAAAAAATGGGTAGACTTAGTTTTTTATAAAGCCACAAAGATATTCTTTTAAATGAACTAGACCCGACCCACCAGAAAAAAAAAATTACTATGTGGTGTTAAAATATGTCTACTCAAAAAAATGAGTAGACTTTTTTTTAAAGCCACATGAATTTTTTTTAATTAAAAAATAATCTAAATGAGTTTTTTTTTTTTTAAATCCGTTAGTGAAAAAGGGTATATTTGCAGTATTTGTGTAAGGGGAGGGGTATATTTGCACCATTTTGTAACGACAAGGGTATATATATACCACTTTTAAAACGGGGGTATATCTGCTCTAAATTGCAAAGTTGAGAGATATATTTGCACTTTTACCCTAATAAAAAAGATGTTTGATTAATAAATATTGTTTCTTACTTTAAAATTATAACATTACTATTTGCTCATATTTTATATTTTTTCACGACCGCGCGAAGCGCGGACGAGTCCATTAATTATTTGAAAAATATAAGGTCTTCAAAATTTACAATTTTGCATGTGCTAAACAAAGGGGAAAGAGGGCTTTTAAAATGGGATTGTTACCATCTATGATAATTAGGGAAAAATAATTACCTGGTTTAGCCCATGTATAATTTGTTAACCGATTTAGCCATCATCAGCTCCTTCTCCCCAACTTCCCCTCACGATTTCACTGCCACACATTTCGCCATTGTGTCAATATCCTCAGCGACTTACTGCTGCATCACCACTACCCTCAGCCATAAAATCGTCAGCTACTTACTAGGACTTCTGCTTATTCTCCTTTTTTCATGATTTATATTCATACCGGTAGAAATTACATGTAAATCTAGTTTTTTCTCAAAGGATATGTGTCGATTTGAAGCTATTCGAAAAAGATTTGACTGATTTGGATGAAGTTCCATAGTTGAAGTTTGTAGCAGATCAAAATCAATTTTTATATAATTTTGTATAATATTGTAAAAGTGTGTATAAACATCTCTTATACACTTTTATACAAGGTTGATCCACTGTCTACAGTAAGTGTATAAAATTATATATTATTGTATAATGCTGTATATCATGTGTATAAACATTGTTGTGGAAAATGTTGGCTATACGTGCGTAAATTAAAAAGATGCCTCCAAGGATGTAATATATTTTATTGGATTGTATACAATTTTGACTACTGGGCCAGGTGTTTTGATATGGTATTAGTGTGGGGTTTATGTTTACATTTTTTTGCGCGTATTGCCCTTCTTTTGGTGTATCTTTAATTTTTGCTCTCAAATGGGTAGTCTTCAATTTTTGCCCTTCGCTTAATACCCCAAGGTTTTGGATTTCGAACCCCAACTCAGTTAAAAAAAAAAAAAATTCACAAGGTAGAATTTTGCCTGAAATTCTGCCTTAGAAGACGATTTTATAAGGCCTTTGAATCTTGTTTCTCGTGGTGTCATCCACTGAGAACAAGGCTGCTGCTGTGCCTAACTGATATCAGAGATGGAAATTCATGCTTTAATCAAAGCATGAGATGTACATTCACGCAATCTCATCTGGATATACTTCCTGGAAGCGAGGTTATTGAAGAAATGGCTTATAGATAGTACAAGCAACCCTTTAATTTCACAACAAAAATCAACTGATGATCTTCTTACAACAGTAAGTAATAGTAGTAGTTAAGTCCATACAAGTTGGTCCGTAAGCAAAACCAAATAGCTCATATATTAAGGCAAAATTTTACCTTCCAACAAAATTCTGCCTTATGAATTTTTTTAAAATTTTTGATTGAGCGGGGGTTCAAACCCGAAACCAAGGGAGGTTCTAACGAAGGGCAAAATTTAAAGACCACCAATTTCATGGGAAAAAATTAAAGACCACTCCAAAATAAGGGCATTCATGCTAATTGCCTCATGTTTATCTGGTGTAAGCTTGCATGATTTGCCCTTCAAATGGGCCGATCTTAAATTTTTGCCCTTTAAATGGGCTGGTCTTTAATTTTTGTAAAACTTACACAAATAACTACCTTTTAATAGTTTCTAACAAGTTATAGCTACAAGTTGAAGATTTACAATTCGTAGCTGCTTTTGGCTATATTTCAGTTGTATCTCTCGTTTTTGAAATACAGTGAAATACAACGAAATATAGCGACATACAGCGAGACTTTTGAGTAAAAAAAATGCTATATTTATGACAATAAAAATCTTTTTCAAATTATATGGTAATTTGTATTAATGGTTCCATGATTCACGCAAACCTCATGGGGTTCCATTACAGCTAACGTCTCTATATCAAAATCACTCCATTCAAAAGTTTTTTTGCTGGTTTTTGTTGTATTCGGTTGTATTTCACGTTTTTGAAATACACGAAAACGCAAAATTTGGCAGAGTAAAAATAGGCTGTATTTATGGAACATATTCTCTTCTTTCATTTTAAATGGTATGTCAAATTAAATCAATCATGTATCACGCATAACGGCAGAAGTTCCATAAAAACCCACGTTTCTCTCTCCAAATTACTCCATTCCAAACTTTTAGAAATACTTCCAAATACAGAAAAATATACACTTGAATACAATGTAATATGGTTGATTGTTTAAGAAATATAAAATTGTAGTATGCGTATATACAATGGAATACAATTAAAATGTATCAAAAACTGTTTCGTAAATTAGAAATACATTGAAATACATTGAAATATACTGAAACAGTACACTAAAATATATAGAAATATACTGAAACAGTACATTGAAATACACTAAAAAAATGACGAATATACATTTCCTCATTCGAAATACAAAACGAATACCAAAACATACATTATAACAAAAAAAAAAAAATACAACCACAAACCCTACCGAACCACCACAACAACTGGAAAAACCCTCCTCCTTCCTCTGCCGCCTTTCTTCCGATCCACCATCCTGCTCCACTCCAAAAACCCTACCGAACCACCACAACAAACTGGAAAAAAACTCCTCCTTCCTCCGCCACCTTTCTTCGATCCACCACTGTCCTCCTCCACTGCAAAACCCATACCGAACCACAACCAAAAACCATTAATACATGAAGCATATAGAGTTCAGATTTGAAGAACTAGAACCTTAAGGTTTTTTTCGAGTTTGAAGATGGAGATGGTAGTAATAGTGGTGGTGGTGGTGGTGTTGACGGCGGCGTGGGTGGTGCAGATAGAGAAGGGAGGGAGGGGTACGTGAGGGGCAGGAGAAGAGAGGCCAGAGATAGAGAAAGGGAGGGAGAGAGGCGGCAGTGAGGGGAAGGGGAGAGAGGAGAGAGAATTTTTTTTTAGGGTTTGGAGAAGATGATAAATTTTAAATGTGTAGTGAGGGAGAATGGAGAGGTACATGTATTTCAAAAGTTACTGGACCAGTTATGAAATGTAATTTTGGAAAAATAAAGCTACAAAAATTAAATAAAAAATAAGGTAGTTATTATTCATAAATAAGTCTTAAAGATAGTTATGGCAAGTAAATTTTCCTTAATTTTTTCCCTTCAAAGTAAAACTTATGCCTAGCAGGACATGAGTTCTTTAAGGATAAAATCATAACTTTTGGGATATTATTATGCGAAAATATAAACATATGCCTTGCGAATAAATTGTTTGACTTGAGGGGAAAAAGTGCAAATGAGCCATAAAAGATTAGCTTATTTTGTTAAGTCAGTTTCTTTTGATGATTGGAAATAACAAATTCAACTAGAGGGACTTTGTAAGAAAAAATTCAAACATTAAATGACTTTATTCATGCAAATTAAATCAAACGACTTTACAAAATAATGCAACATAATTGAATGACCTTTTAAAAATGGGTAACTTACATAAATGACTATAGTTTCTAGGCTTCTAGCCAATCGTAGCTATTTTTTTCTTAATTACATTTCATAGCTGTATTATAGCTATTTCACGTGTATTTAAGCGTAGTGAAATACACAGTTTCGCGAGTATTCGGGTGTAGTCAAATACGCAGTTTAAAATACACTCACCCAAATACATATGTATATATATCATCCAAACAACAAATACATACATCTAGTTTGCCCAAAAATACAATCAGTCAAATACATATATCTTATATTTACACTAAACAAATGACGAATATACTCAAGTACACTCAGATCTGGAGAAATAAAATACACTCAGATCTGAGATACAAGAAGGATAACAAGCCATGAATTCCGGCCAGAGATGTAAAGTTCCTCTGGAAATGGAGCAAATACACTTAGATCGACAAATTCATGAAAATATTTATACTCAAAAAATGACGAATACACTCAAATACACTCAGACCTGAGATACAAGAAGAAAACGAAGAAGCCGTGGATTCCGGCCATAGATGTAAAAGTTCCTCTAGAAATTGAGAAAATACACTCAAATATTTACACTAAAAAAATGACGAATGCAATCAAATATAGAGATACAACAACAACAACCCAGTGAAATCCCACAACGTGGGGTCTGGGGAGGGTAGAGTGTACGCAGACCTTACTCCTACCAAGGTAGGACGGCTGTTTTCGAAAGACCCTCGGCTCAATAAAAAACATAAAAAGAGGTCAGATAAGTCTAAGAGATTCAAAGCGATATGGAAATGAAGTAACGCAAGCGACACAGATAACATAGAATAATCAAAGCACAGGAAATAACAGATAATAGCATAAATCAGAGCACAAGAAATTATACTACGATAATGCGACTACTAATAAGACAGGATAATGAGACTATCTACTAGCCTTCTACCCTAATGTGGGTCCTCCAAACCCTCCTATCTAAGGTCATATCCTCGGTAAGCTGTAACTGCGCCATGTCGTGTCTAATTACCTCTACCCAATACTTCTTTGGCCTACTCCTACCTCGTCTGAAACCATCCATGGCCAACCTCTCACACCTCCGCACTAGGGCATCTGTGTCTCTCCTCTTCACATGCCCAACCATCAAGATAAAATAGACTCATATTTGAGATACAAGAAGGAAAAGAAGCCATGGATTTTCAGCTAGAGATGTAAAAGTTCCTCTGGAAATTGAGCAACTACACTCAGATCGACAAATACACTCAAATACATCATCTTCGTCTAGGTCTTCTTCGAGAAAAACATCATCATCTATGTCTTCTTCTTCAATGGAAGCATGGTGTTTATACTATTGTTGATGCGACAGAGTTGATCGTCATTGTCTGGGTCTTCTTCGAGAAAAACATCATCGTCTAGGTCTTCTTCTTCAATGGCGGCCTGGTGTTTATGTTGTTGTTGACACGCCAGAGTTACCCCCCCCCCCCCCCCCTTGCCTCCTAGGGTTGCCATTGTTCGTGGCTTGTTGCGTCGCTGCTTACGGACAAATACACCAACTCCAACGAGGCATTAATGGTGAAAACGGGGAGAGGGAGGGAGAGAGAGAGAGAGAGAGCGGTGGGGGGTGGGGGTGGGGGTGGGGGGGTGGGGTGGAGATGAGAATACACAGGATCTGGGAGAAGGGTAAATACAATATAATTATAAGCAGTAAATTAAATGCACAATATAACTATGTATTGTAATTTATTTAAAGTGTAGTTATTATATTTAAATACCTCTTATAGTTAGCTACAACATGTAAAATATTTTAAAAAATTTACGCCTAATATATGGAGTGGCAAATTCTTAGCTGCCCAATAGAGTAGGGCCAGTTACTTTGGACGTGACCCTCTTTGTTTTTGTTCTAGTCTTAGCTTTACAAGTGATGTTCCCGTGGAAATGTTGTCTCCAAAAGAACTAGCTCAATAGTTTTGAAGGTACCATTTCCCTTTATTTCTAGTTTGGTCGTTATCGTGTGCTTTGTACAACTGCATAGAATTGTCACCATACATATTATTGGGAAAAAATCACTATATACGTGTAACAAGGTGAAGTGAAAAGTATAACTAATAATTGCTCTATTAAAATGTCTAAGTTACTCTATATACTCGTGTGATAGGACTGAGACATCGATTGCTTATTTCATAATCGAAAACTTAAAATGCTACATAATAGAACCCTACACAACTATTGTAGCTATACTCCAAATTTAGTTATTCACATAGTTAATCCCATATATAATGGTGAAAATAGTTTTCATCTCCCAAATTTTCCTTCAAAATCAAATACCTTCCTAAACATTAAACAGTTTACATTTTCATCATCTTATCTCAACTTCCAGCCTTGACCAGTAAATTTAAAATAGTTGACTGATTACCAAAGGTGCGAAATGTAATTCTACTTATTATTTTCAATTAATGGGTTCCCAAATTAATAACTCTCTTTTGAAAGGTTTTTTTTTTGGGGTGGTTGGGGGAGAGGGGGGGGGGGGGGTCTCCCCTAGTTATGCTATTGGCAAAACATCCTAAGACTCACGTGAGGTTTACCACCTACGAGCCTGATTTTGCATCCAACCACGCCTAACACTCGGCGTTCGGTCAAAAATTTCTATCGAAGTCATGTGTCAAATTTTCTAATTAGTTTTGTTGACCCTCAAATTCTTTAACAAATGAATAAAAGTTCAATCCATCTATTAAAATATGGAGCATAATTACTAATAACATTGTGAGGATGAATATCTTTACATATCCTTCTGAAAATTGCTAGACAACACGAAATATGTATCTTCATTTTCTATTGATCTTCCCGTCTTATTCTTTGTCTCTCAAAATTATCAGACTTTTATTATTTTGCTATTTGTAAGCAATTCTATATATATTTATGAAAGAGTAATATTGAAAATTATAGTACTAATAATGTTTATTGATTATTTACTTTGAGGAAGGTAATATGTGTAGTTTGATTATACCTTTTTAGCACACTTTGGAAACCGCTGGCACTTGATTCTCACTTTAATTCCTTAACTTCACTTGGGGTTTGATTACGTATGTTGGAGAGGGTTTCTAGAAGTGTTAGAGATTAGGAGAAATATAGAAAATGAGATAAAATGAGGAGAATATGAAATATATACTAAAAGGGCTGCCACCGACTTAATTTTATGGTCCCATTATACGGACCGTAAAAATTATACGATCCGTATAATTGGACTGTAAAATGCCAACGATGGCTTACCCCCACTGTTATCAAAATACGGTGGGTCAACCAAATATACGGTCCATAATTTCCACCCGTAAAACCCAACTTTTTTCCAAACGCATTCTCGTCGATTCATTTAACCTCTAATCCGCCCAACACATACTAAGGATTAACTTAAACCCTTGTATACTCAAGATGAACACGTTTAATCTTATAAAAACTCAAAGATAATTCCACTTTCCAAATCTATAACAACTAACTCACGAAGTTACTGAACGTACAAAAATACGAGGTGTAACATCCTCCTCCTGCCCCCTAGAAACTTTCATCCTCGAATGTTAAACTTTTAGAAGTCTACAAAAATTTCAGCTGAGTTTCATCAGTAATCATACTACTACCAACCTGCCAGACAGCCCAACAACATAGTGGAATGCCACACAGGGCAATAATAAAAATGGCCTCACACGGCCAACAAAAATAACCGATAATATAATGCATACCTGAAGATGATGGTATCGTAGCCTGATCCTGCTCTAGAATCGGAAACAAATGACGATATCTAGACTTCATATCTTCTTCGACTTCCCAAGTCATCTCCTTTGCATTCTTATTCCTCCTGATTACTTTTACAGAATCTACATCTTTGGTTTGCACCTGTTGATCTAGAATAGCAATAGGGACTTCCTCATATGATAACTGCTATGTAATCTGGACATCATCTGCGGGTACAACTGTGGAAGGATCTCTGATGCACTTACAGAGCATGGATACATGGAAAATCGGATGTACAAACTCAAAGTCTGAAGGTAAGTCTAACTCATAGGCTACTTGGCCTACTCTACGCATAATCCTGTAAGGGCCAATGTACCTAGGGCTAAGCTTGCCCTTCTTACCAAATCTTATGACACCCTTCATAGGCGATACCTTCAGGCAGGGGCGGATCCACCCTTTAGGGTGGGGGTGGCATGGCACCCCTTAGATTAATAAATTTTTTATATACTTATGTTGTAACTTGCTTAAATTAGGTTATATATTTGATCCTGCCACCCCAGCCTTAAATTAGACAAAGGTGCCACGACTGGTAGACACAAGTTTGAATCTATCTTGAATATTTTTCGACTCCCGTTTTTCTTTGTGCTTTTTTACTTCCGTTGTACCACTAATTCTCTTTTCGGCTCTCCCAATTTTCTATTTATCTTCTTATTATTTATATTGACTTTCCTCTTTTCTATTATTTTATCTGTGAGCTCTAGCGAGAACACACAAATAGAAACTTCAAAATCCCTTAAATTAAACATTTCTGTTAATCTCAATTCTGTGAGTATTTAAATCGAAAAAATTGGCTCTCAATGGGAATTTTGGATTGAGATCAAAATTCATTTTTTTTTTATAATTTCTTTTGTTTATTACTCCCTCCGTCCGTGTTTACTTGTCTATATTTGACTTGGGACACTCTTAATAAGAAATAAATAAAATGAGAAATGAATTGAAGTACTTAATAATAAGAGTAAAATAGGTATAAAATGAAAAATTATGTCTTGGTTTTTCAAACTATATAACTTACGACTAAAAGTGGACATATATTTTTAGTATAATGGACAAATAAAAATGGATGGAGGGAGTGTATTATATAAATTTATGCTATTCTATAATTGTTAAATTCAATTTAAATCACTTTACTACTTAAATTGGGATGGAAATTTCGTAAGCACTGCTTAGAAAAAACATGAAATTTATGATTTATTTTTTAGAACTTGTAGTTTATCTAATTCTACATTTACTTATGGGGTGTATTTACCTATTGAAGAGTTTTTCTATTATTTTTCTTATTTTGATTGGTGTAATTCCCTTGAAGATGTTATTTTACTTGTGCAAATTCATATTTTAATATACATCAGAGATGCAAGTCCCTTAGTGAAAATGTTAATTTTACTTTTGTTGTTAATGAGTGTGATTCCTTGTTTAAGATACTAATTATGTTCATTTCTTGATTTTTGAGATGCAATTTTCATATTTGCAAATAAAAAAAAGCCTATTAAGTTGACCTGAATAAACTAAAAAGAGATGGACCCGACCCAAATACACATTCCTAAAAAAATGTACATTGAAGAAAATTGTGGCACCCACCACCTTCAAATCCTAGATCCACCTCTGCCTTCAGGAACACCAAGTCATCTATGTGGAACTCCAAGTCTCGTCGTTTATTATCTGCATAAGACTTCTGGCGACTCTAAGCTGCTAGTAACCTCTACTGAATGAGCTTAATCTTCTCCACCGCTTGTTGAACCAATTCAGGTCATATCAATCTTGACTCTCCGACCTCGAACCTCTCGATAGGAGATCTGTGCTTCCGCCCATATAGGGCCTCATTTCGGGCCATCTGGATACTAGAATGGTAGCTGCTATTATACATGAACTCAATAAGAGGCAAATGATCATCCCAGATACCTCCGAAGTCTATCACACATGCTCGTAGCATATCCTCGAGCGTCTGAATAATACACTCAACCTGATCGTCTGTTTGGGGATGAAATGTTGTACTAAGGTTCACCTGTGTCCCCAATCCCTTCTGAAAAGCTTTCCTGGAGTTAGTTGTAACCTGTGCACCTCTATCCGAAATAATGGATACTGGAACAACGTGAAGTCGCACTATCTCCTTAATATATAACTGCGCATAATCCTCAGCGGAATAAGTAGTCCTGATAGGTAGAAAATATGCTGACTTTGCAAGTCTATCGAATATCACCCATATCGAATCAAAACTGTGCTGGGAATGAGGTATGCCTATAATGAAATCCATATTAATCACCTCCTATTTCCAAGTTGGAATCTCTATATCCTGCAACAATCCACCAGGCTTTTGATGCTCAACCTTTATCTGCTGACAATTTAGGCATTAGGCCACCAAATCTGCTATATCCTTCTTCATACCATTCCACCAGTAAATCTCTCTGATACCATGATACATCTTCGTCGACCCTAGATGAATAGAGTAGCGAGAATAGTAAGCTTCTGCCATAATCTACTCATGTAACCCAGCAACATCCGAAATGCATAATCTGCGTCGTTACCTCAAGAACTCCGTCTTTAAAAATCTCGAAGGGTGACTTTTTTTTCGATGGAGCTATCTCCCTATACTGAATCAAAGAAAGATTCTTATACTGGCGTTCTTTAACCTCAGCTACTAAGGATGATGAAGTTGTTTCCTAAACTGTAACTCCTGCATCACCTGAGTCTAATAAATGATCTTCTAAGCTGGCTAACTGATGAAGCTCATGAGCTAACTCCCTTTTATCTGCTCACAAGTAAGACAAACTACCCATAGATCAGCGGCTAAGGGCATCGGCTACTACATTCGCCTTCTTTGGATGGTATTGAATATCAACATCGCAGTTTTGTAACAACTCTAATGATCACCTCTGACATAAATTTAACTCTTTATGTTTAAAGAAAAACTGAAGGCTTTTACAATCTGTGTAAACATCAACGTGGACACCATATAAATAATGTCTCCGAATCTTAAGTGCATGAATCAATGCAGCTAATTCCAAATCATGGGTTGGGTAGTTCTTCTCATGCTTCCTCAGCTGCCTCGAAACATAAGTGACAACCTTACCGTGCTGCATCAACACACAACCCAATCCAGCTCCCGAGGTGTCATAATAGATAGCATAACCCTCTGATCCCTCTGGAAGGGCCAAAACTGGCGCTAAAGTCAATCTGTTCTTCAACTCCTAAAAGCTCTGCTCACAAGCGACTGTCCACTGAAACTTTGCTGCTTCTTGAGTCAGGTTTGCCAGTGATGCTGAAAGACAGGTGAAGCCCTCCACATATCTCCTATAATATCCTGCCAACACTAGAAAACTACGAACCTCCGTTGGTGTCGTGGATCTAGGCCAAGTCTTCACAGCCTCAATCTTCTGAATGTCAACTCTGATGCCTTCATCTGTCACAATATGTCCGAGGAAAGCCACAGAGTTTAACTAGAACTCACATTTAGAGAACTTTGCGAACAATTTCTGTCCTGAAGAACTTTGAGTACAACACACAAATGATTCACATGCTCAGCCTCTAATCGAGAGGAGCCTAGAATATCATTAATAAACACAATCACAAATAGATCTGCGAAGTGTCTAAATACGCTATTCATCAAATCCATAAATACTGCTGGCGCATTAGTCAACCCAAAAAAACATCATAAGAAACTTGAAGTGACCATATCTAGTCCTGAATGTTGTCTTCGAAATATCTTTCTCTCTGACCCTGATCTGATAATAACCTGATCTTAAGTCTATCTTTGAAAAGCATCTGGCACCTTGCAACTGACCAAATAAGTCATCAATCCTCGGGAGAGGATACTTGTTCTATATCGTCACCTTATTCAGCTGTCTGTAATCTATACACATCAGCAACGAGCCATCCTTCTTCCGCACAAATAAAACTAGTGCTCCCCACGGTGACGTACTATGCCTAATAAAGCCCTTCTCAAGAAAATCTTTCAACCGCTCTTTCAATTCCTTCAACTCAGCAGAGGCCATCCTATAAGGGGGAATATATATCGGCTGAGCATCTGGTAGCATATCGATAGCAAAGTCAATCTCCCGCTATGGCGGAATGCCTGGAAATACATTTGGGAATTCATTAACTACGGGAACAGACTGAAGGGTCAGTGGATTTGCTTCTGCATTCTGGACTCGAACAATGTGATAAATACAACCATTTGCGATCATCTTCCTTCCCTTGAGATAGGAAATAAGCCTATCTCTTTGTGAAGTTGTATTACCTTTCCATTCCAGCACTGACTCTTTTGTAAACTAAAACAGAACCATTTTGTTCTGCAATCAATGTTAGCGTAACAAGAAGCCAACCATTCCATATCCATAATAACATCAAATGTACCACACCAACTTAATCAAATTTTCTACGACATGATGATTACAGATTATAACTTCACAATTCCTGTATACTCGTCTAGCTATCACTGGGTCTCCAATAGGTGTAGACACCTCAAAAAGCCTAATCATCTCAGGTTCTATCCCTAACTTACCAGCAATAACAGGAGTGACGTATGATAAAGTAGAGCCTGGATCTATCAATGCATACATGTCATGGGAGAAGATTTATAGTATAACTGTAACAATATCGGGTGATAACTCAAGATCTTGCTGACCAACCAATGCATAGATGCGGTTTTGAGGATCACTCAAGCTGGATGCTCTACCACTGCCTCTACCCCAGCTAGCTGATGTCGGAAAACCCTGCCCAAGAGGGCGTATAGATGACGAAGAATCAGCTGCAGATCCTGTCAGCTGAGCTATACCTCCACCACCTCTCAACGGACAATCTCACATAATATGGACTAGATAACCGCAAGTATAACACACATATGATCCTAAACGACACTATCTAGTGTGCAACTTACCACACTGAGTGTATCATGGAAAAGATGGTCTCGCCTGATCGGAATTACCCCTGAACTAGAAATCAAAAGACTTGGAACTCTGGCCTGAGCTAGAATAAGTGGATCGATCAAACCTCAATCCTGGAAACTATGAAGGCGCACTAGCAGCTGAATAGGCTGGACGCCTAGGAAACTGCAGCTTATGATCACCCTGGAACTAGCCAAAAGAACCAGAAGATCTAGCTTTCTTACTTTGGCCCCTATCACACTCTCGATCAACTCGCTGCTGCAGCTTCCGCTCTTTTAGACCCTGAGCATATGCCTGAATATAAGAGATATCCATAACCTTCTCAGGTGACGCCGTCATGAAATCATTAATCAAATGCAGCCCAAGTCTAATCACAAACCTGTGTACCTGCTCCTATGTCTTAGCTACAATCGTGGGGGAATACCTAGCTGTGAGTTAAAGAAGAGGCTATACTTCCGCACGCTCATACTCTCCTGGCGTTCATTTAGAAATCTATCAACTCGAGCCCGTCAGGTCTCCGTTGGCAAATAGTGTCTAAGAAAGGCCTCTGTTAACTCTTGTCATACCGCTGGAGGTGCATTAGTCTCTGTCGACAACTCCCAAGTCTTATACCACTGGATGGCAACATCTTGCAAATGATAGGAAGCTAACTATACTAACTCAGTGTCAGAAGCATGCATTATTGATAGTTCTAAGTGCATTGCTGTTTTGATAATTGTCAAACTATTTCAGAACTAGATAGAGACCTGGTCTGTAATCTGCTCTTTGCGCACCTTGCACTGCCGGCAGAGACAACTGTAAAGCCGAGCCACTTACTGCACACAAGTAGGGCTATGAGTTGGTCCATGCTTTAGGTCAAAGTGAATGAGTGGTCTCTATTCATCCCACATGCTCCCACTATATATACAACGTGATGGCAATATATTGAGTAGACCTGAAAACCTAATCTAAATCGTGCAAAGCTGCCGACATAAGTTCTCAAGATCTCTCAAGAACAAAGTCACCTACAAGTTGAAGAACCTGATCCATACATAAGATTTAGTCTAAGTTCTTTATATTCTTGTGATTCTTTGTTCGTTTGTGCTTAAATTGTAAACTTACTCTTCTGTGTTAAGAAGCTATTTGTAGGTGTTTTGAAAAATCTCAAAGTGTACTTGCCAGAAGTGTGTTTCCACAAGCTTTTGAGTGGTACACTAGGCTAGAGTTATTCTAGGTGTATTAGTGCTCTTTGTCTAAAGTTCGTCAAGTGGAGTTGCTTGCAATCGAAGTATTGCAAGTGTTGAGGGACTACGGGGGTTAGTTCCTATGCTACAAAAGAGTCATTGCAAGGGTAAGGGGTTATGGGAGTTAACTCTTAGCTTACAATCGATTGTAATATGAAGTTTCTTGTGTAGTGGAGTTGAAATCCTACTGGGGTTGGTCGTGGTTTTTAATCCTTTGAGCAAGGAGTTTTGCACGGTAACATCCTGTGTCCTTTACATACTGCATTGCATAAGGGAATTGGTACACAACCAGGTCCCTCCATACTGTGTTTGGTGGATGTATAGCCTTTGTCAATTGGTATCAGATCAGATGCTTTCTAAAAGGTCAACACCTAGAAAGAATTTGTAAAATGGCAGCCCTACCAAATATGGAAGAAGGACAGTCTTTCACTAGGCCACCCAGATTTAATGGAAAATATTATGGGTAGTGAAAGACAAGAATGCATGAGTTCATCATGGCCGAAGATTCAGAGCTTTGGGATATCATCGGTGATAGTCCCTGTTTCCTAGTTCACACAAGCAAAGAAGGTAAAAAGACCACTGTCAAAACAAGAAAAGAATACAATGAAGTAGGAAGAAAGTGGAGAAGAACTATAAAGACAAAAATATTCTTGTGTGTGGAATAGGACAGGATGAGTACAATCGAGTCTCAGCTTGTTTATCAGCAAATGAAATCTGGGAAGATCTCCAAATTGCTCATGAAGGAACAACTCAGGTAAAAAACTCCACGATCGACATGCTCATCATTGAGTATGAGATGTTCAACATGAAAGAGAGTGAATCCATTCACGAAATGCGCACCAGATTCACCTCTATAATCAATGAGCTCCACTCTCTCGGAGAAGTCATCACAACTACCAAGTTGGTAAGGAAGATACTTGGTGTATTACCTGACTCCTGGGATAGCAAGGTAAATGCATCTCTGAAGCTAAAGATCTAGATACGTTGACTGTCGATGAGCCTATTGGAAACCGCAAGACGTATGAGATGAAGATGACCATGAAGAAGGTAGGAAAGAATGAGGTGAAGAAGGAGAAGAGCCTGGTTCTCAAAACTGCAAAAGGAGAGTCCAGTGATGATGACCCCAAAATGAATTATCTCACACGGAGGTTTCACAAGATGATAAACAAAAAAGACATGTTCCCCAAAATAGGAAACCCAGCATAAACAACTACACTTGTCACAAGTGTAAGAAACCTGGTCATTTCATGATGATTGTCCTCAAAATAGGCAGGATAATTGTAACAAGACTGCCAAGAGGACCCAGGTCCCCGACAGGAGTTTCAAAAGGAAAGAGGCTGATGATGAGATTGTGAAGTAAACACTTGCAACCTAGGAAGACTCCTCAAGTAAGTCTGAGGATGAAAATGACAAAGGGGACTTGTCCTTGATGGAATTTGATGATGGAGCAACTGAGAATAAGTCGGACCTTGCACTCACAGCTGAATCTAACATAGGTGACATTGATGATGAGAACAAAAAGGTAAATTTCTTCGATGTAAAGAAAAAAACTAAGAGATTGCTCTAAGAAAAAACTCATATCACTGTCAAGTGTGTTAATTAATGCTTATCATGCTCTGGTTGCAGATAGAAAGAAGCTGAATCTTGCTCTTGATGAAATAAAACTGATAAGGAAGACATGTGTGTGATAACAAATGAAATGGAGAAACAGGTGTTTGAGACAAACCAACAAAATATTTTGTTGGAATGTCAAGTGAGAAAGGAGATAGAAACCTCCTAAAAAAGAAGAGAAGCAACAAGTGAGACTTCTTTAGAGCTTGAAGCTGAACTAAATAAAGTGAAGTCAAGTCTTGCTATTGAAATCGAGAAGAACGAACTGCTAAGAAAAGATCTGGAAAGGACTAAGTTCGACCTTGACAAAACTCTCAAGTGGACCTGGTCTTCTGACGCAATCTTCTCCAAAAATAAGAAAAATGGAAATAGAAAAAGAGGACTTGGTTTTGAGAAGGAGAAGATGCCTTATGATCTCCATAGCAAACATACTCCCACAACCAAAGAGCAGACATTTCCTCTTTGCGGGCAAACAAGTCGTCACCAAGAGTCCTACAAGATAAAGGTTGACGTTGTTCAAAAGAATAGAAGTGTTGTCAAGAGGGGAACCAAAGTAAAAGGAGCAGGTCCTCAAAAGAAAGGACATTTGAAGAAGAGAAGGAATGTGTTGCCCGTATGGGCTAAAAGGAGTCTTAGTCACCCCTTCTATAACTATAAAGGACCCAAGCTAGCTTGGGCTCCCAAATTGAATCACTAATATCGCTTAATATGGTGGGAGAAAGAAGGAGCAATCAACATAAACTGATGAACTGTGACAGCTCAAACATAAAACTATGGTTAAGAAGTCTCAAAGCCCTTATAGCAGGATGTGTGCGGTGTGATGATAAAAGGAAAGATCTCTGATGAACAATGCTGTAGAAAGGCATCACTCAAAATGGCTACAATAAGTGAAAAGGTACACTGCTGACAAGTGCTTTTGGCTATATCTAACTCACTTCCATATCGTTACAGGTATACGTGCATGGAAGGATCAGGAGAATTCAAGCATAAGCAATTCTACGCAGTTCATAGTGATGGCCTAATACTTCAAAAATTCTGATTCGAGACCAGGTCTCTATATCTTAGGTCAGTAATTCTTTCAGTACTCATAAATGTATTTGAACTACGAAAATTGCCAAATATGTCTTGTGTCTTTTCCTCTTGCAAGAAATCTCAAAAGAGTGTCTGTGCAAAATCGTCACTTCCTTGTTGAACAAATCTGTTGTTCCCTGTTACACCTATCCTAAAGTGCCAACTCTGCCTCTTTAAAAGACATTCCTCTTCATCTTTTTCTCTCTTCAGTTTCCTAAATCTTTGAACTTCAGGACTTCATTTGTACATCTCTCTCGTGCAATACTCACCTAAACTCTTCACATTTCTGTCCTATCACCAAGTGCTTATCAAACATCACCAATCCTCATCAAGCCTAAGCAAATAGAGTCCAAGTCATCACCCTCAAGGCACTCAACTTCCTCCGATCATGGCATAAATGAAGCAACTTCATCCTTCCCTGTACTCGTTCCTTCAAAACCCAGCAAGTGTAGAACGACTAGGTAATTTGCATCCCTGTCGGCTATCTTTGGTCAAAATGAAACATATGATCATATAGGTGGCAAGAATGGAAAATTAGTCAAAACAAAAAAAAAAAAAGGAAACTATGATGCAGGAAAGCAATGGGCTGAGAAAAGGAAATTGAGGTCACTCGGTAGTGATTCAACTGGATCTAATGACTTAAGCTCTCATTGTACCATAAAAATACCGAGTTTTGAGGACTCTAAAGATGAAGAGGAGACAACTTTGATATGAAAAAATTCAAAGAAAAGAAATGGTGAGTGAAAATATGCATTTGCTTGACCTAAAGTTGGAAGGCGATATGAGTAAAAATGTGGGTCTTCAATGCCCAGAAGAAAAGAGAGAAGAGGAACCCAGTGCCCTATCGTTACTTAAGAAAAACAAGATGAGTACAAGTGAGAGACCAAGTTCCTCCAAGAGGAGAAGTAGTGAAGTAAAAGGAAGAAAGAATAAAGAGAACCTACAAAAACAAACGGTTCTCTTTGGAAGAGTCTTTGATGTCAATATAAAAGAGGAGTCTTGCATGAAAGATGATGGAAATGGTGGAGTTCCAGAGTGGAGCCATCTGTTTACTCAACCACCACTATGTGTATATAAAGCCAAATTGGTTGAATTATATGCGAATTTTTTCTGTATAAATGATAATGCTCTGACCCTAACAATGAATCTGACAGAGTTTGTGCTTACTGAGTCGGTACTTGGGGAAATCTTGGGAGTAAAGATAGCAGGACTAAGAGTTGTAGTAGACAAGAGATCTCCATATTTCAAAAAGTTCATAGTCAAATTTGCAAAGTCATCAGGAAAAGCTAGTCTTTGTAAGAATGAGCTTAAGACAGAGCATCAACTAGTCTTTGAGTTTGTCAGCACAGTGCTTTTGCTAAAAATGGAGGGACGATCTACCATCACGGTGGTAGACTTGGTTATAGTGGAAGCTCTTACATTTTTCGAACCAATCAACTTGACGGCTATCATGATCAAGAGAATGAGTAAGGTGGTGCGAATTGTGCAAGGAGAACCTGGTCTCCCGTATGATTTTTTCTTAATGAAAGTCCCTGCGCACTTTAATGTAGGAACTGGTAGAGCCTCTTTGGGAACTGTTACATCCCGTGTTTTCATATGTTAGAAAGCCTGCAAGTTAAAAGACATAAGTAGGGGAAAATGAGGTTACCCCCAAGCTTATAGGTGGTTAGTATGAAGTCCCAAAATTATTTAAGACTCGAAAGTGGAATGACAGTTATTGGAAATAATATTTTGTGTGTACCAAAAGGGGTTATGGACTAGTGCTATGTAACATAATCATGACAATGAGTATATGAAGTGTATTAAAAATAATTACTACTCAAGTGAATTGAGATCAAGAAATTAATTATGTGTGTAATTGGTTAAATGGAGGATTGTAGTGGGAGACAATAACTTAAATCATGGGATAAATGGTTGTGGACATAATCCACGTGACCACCTTTCTAATTAGGCACTTGTTGGTCCTATTATATATAATATAATATGAATAAGGTGCTTGGGTATCAAGTAGTTAGGCTAAGTGTTGGGAATGGACCAAATGAGGCAATGTGTAAAGTGAAGGAATACATGTAATCTCTTATCCCACTTCATTGAGATTTAATGAGAAAAAAATGGACAGCATACATTCGTAATAGAAATAACGTGTCACTGTAATTTCATGCCAGCAACATTTTATTTCAAAGTATAATTCTTCTCGAGAACAACATATGGGTTTTGCTCACCGCTCAATCTCGTTGTTCGGTTTAGTCCCGTTGTTGAATTCGGGCTTTCTGCGAATGAAGTAAGGTGGAAGAAGAGTAGTTCTTGGCATATAAGGTAATAATTCTCCTCTACTAGATATATTTAAGTTCGCCCAAGTCATAGCTAAATTGTTGGATGAGAAATACAGAATTAATAGCGGGAAAATTTATTTTGATGTTGTTGTTGTTGTATGGACTGTTTGGTGATTTTTTGAGTTGTGTTGTGGTGTGGATGGAATTTGGTGGATTGAGTATGATTGTTGTTGTTCTTGATATTGGGAACTTCGAGGAAGTAGTAGGAATGAGGGAAATGCAGCCCGATTCGTTATAGAACAAGTTTGTCACTTAATATACATGATTTACGCAAGTATATCCATAGACTAACAAGAGACGTTATTGTTTTTTTCTGTTCGAGACGCTAGAAGAGCTACGTGTTAGGGCCGCTAAGAGGTCAACCAGGGATTTAAGGTGTCTGTTTCCCTCTTTCTTTGGCATGAATCCAACTAGAACATGGACACGAGCGTTCCATAATAATTCACTCCATTCCTATGCTTTGTACTTTAAATTTTAATGCCTTAATTATCTGATTGATTCGGGTTATGATAAATCACCTTCACTAAGTGTCTTCTTGATGTTGATATGAGTTTCCATAACATTATTCGGAGGTTATCAACCTTACGTCACTCCGGAAGTCCCACATGTCATTTTTACTAGTTCCTCATGTATTTTAATTATATGTATTCATTATTTTACTACACCGCGATGCGCTATAGTCGGCCAGGCAGGCACGTAGATGTGCACTCCACTACAGTGGGCGTGTTATGATGATGATGCTCCCCAGATCCAGGTTGAGGACGATATGATGATGATGATGTACTATATGTATAAACTTGGATATGATTTTTAAACTCATGCATTGCATACTACACGTCCCCAGATGGCTCAGGTTACTTCTATTCTTTTATATCTATGTCTTACTTATATTATTGTTTCCTGCCTTACATACTCAGTACTTTCATCCGTACTAACATCCCACTTCACGGGATGCTGCATTTTGTGCTGCAGGTCCTGACTAGTAATTGGAGGACCATTTGGTTAGGCTTGCACAGTTGAACAGATAGTCTGCAAGCTCCACTTGTTTCGGACTTGCTTGGTTTTGGTATGCTACGATATACATGCTTTATTAATATCTTTTGGGTATGGCAAGGCCCTGTCCCGTTAATCTAGCTCTTAGAGGCTCATAGACAAGTGTTATATGTATAGATGTTATATGCGGCCTTGTCAGCCTTAGTTTGGTACTGATACTGTTGTTGTGGCCTTGTCGCCCGTGTGATCTTTTGTAGACGTTAGTAGCAGCCTGGTCGGCTTGCGTGTATATATATAAAATTATTGTTTTGGGCCTTTTCCGCATGCAGGTGATCCCTTTATGTTACACATATGTCATATAGTTCCTCGTAATTGTTATAAGTTGAGTATGTTGAATGTACGCTTGGTGGTACTCGGCCGGTAAAGCCGAGTGCCCGTCATGTCCGTCGATTTGGGGTGTGAAAGGTACTAAGGATCATGTGTTCTCTCTGGACACCTTGAAGGAGTGTAAGTTTGTGCCACAAGGACCAGCTGCTGGAATTCCATCCATTCTCTCAATTCTAATTGAAGCTCAAGAAGCAGCAAATGCAACGATTAAACAACTCATGGAGGAAAATGCCCTTCTAAAACCCTAACTGGCTGAATGATCGAAAGAACCAAGTTGAGGTCAAAATGCAGAAGAAGAAATTAAGAAGGTACGGGGGAGAGGGACAAGTTGAGAACTCAAGTGGACACAGTCAGAGATGAGATGATGAAGGATCGTTAAGCCCATAGAAATTGACCTGTACTTGTTTAGCCCCTTCAAGTCTTTACACTTTCCAGAAAATCATTCCTATCCCCCATCCCTTTTGCATAAAATTAAAGTCAACTTTTCCTAAATTTTGGCATATTTGTGGCTTAACTATTATTTACATATACTGAATTAATTACTATCTGCACCTGTTCTGATCTATCTATTGGCATATTGTTGTGTTCCTGTGCATTATTTCTAGCTTGCTTTCCTCTATCTTACTTATGATTATGTTGCCCCTGTGGCTCTAAGTTAATATATCTGCACTTCTTGTTGGCTATGCTTTAAACTTGTTGATGATGCCAAAAGGGAGAAGATATAATTGTTACTACACCTCAAAAACTTTCACGTCATTTGCGTTGTAAGTAAACTAATGTAAGCCCGGAGAGGTTATAGGGCCCTTGTAAGGTTAAGGAATACTTTTAAAAAGTGTTAAGGAAGTGTCTGAAGGTTCCGGGATCAATCGATTGAAGGAAATAAGTTTGCCAAACTTTTGGGAAAACTTGGCAGAATTTTGGACAGAAGTTTTTGTTCAATTTGAGAGAGGCATATCTCCTAGAATATAAGAAGTTGTGGAATGTAAAATATGTAAGTTCAAGTTCAGCGAGTCTTCTTTCCAATGCAACTAACAAATCACAATTCTGAGAAGTACGGGATAGAAGTACAACCCATTCTTTGAAGTGTGGCCCGTACTTTGCCCAAAATTCTAGAAAGTTTAAGTTGGTGGACTTGGCCTATAAATTGATTTCCACGACCTTGGGTAATAATTTTTAACCAAAAACAGATCCTACTAGACCCCTAAGCTCTCCCAATCATTTCTAATCATCATAAACCTTTACAAAAGTAGATCAAACTTTGAAAACCTAAGTTAATTTATGGAAGATGGATGTTCTTTGTTTCACTTGGAGTTGTGGTGATTAAGTATTGGAAAGAGTTGTGTGGGTTGAAATTCTTCAAATATAACGTATGTTCTTCATCTTATCTCTTATGTTTAGTTGATTTGAAGATTTAGCAAGTTTTAAAAGTGAAAATAGTTATGGGGGAAAGATCATAAAGTGTTGTGTTCTAGTTGTTAAGTTCATGGATTGTTTTGAGCATCTTATGGCTGTGTTGTTGAGCTAATTTCCATGTATATGGATAGTATCCAATGTTGTTGGTGTGTTGATGAGATTATGCTTCTTGATTGGGAAGAAATTAAGTGTATATTGTTATTGTATATTTATATACTCTGGCTGTTTGGTGTATATTCTTTGTATGGGCAGTGAAGGAGTATTTAAGGACTTTTGAAGTTTGTTGTTGGTATTGTGGGTTGTTGTATATGTTGAGATGATTTGAGAGTAAGGGGAAATGCTGACGATGATGCTAACTGATACGATCTGATGGGATGCCTACAGTGGCTAGACAGGCATTACACACACACACACACACACATATATATATATATGACCTCATGCATACATGCACAGTATTTACACATATCATTAGCCCTCAGAGGCAGTATAGATGCACAGTGTTTATGCATATCATTGGTCTATAGAAACTGCTCTGATGTTTAGGTTTATTTTCTCTCTCATTTTTCATATTACTCTCATGTCTCTTGTATGCTATTTTTTATGCCTTACATACTCTGTACATTGTCGGTACTGATGTCCTTTTCTGGGAGTGCTGCGTTTCATGCCCGCAGGTCTTGATATATATATATATTGACGGATCTCTCAGTAGGATATCAGCTCAGCAGACAGTGTTATGGCACTCTGCTTGCTCCAGAGTTGCTTTGTGAGTTAGATTGCATATGCATTTGCACGGGGATGGCGGGTCCCTGTCCCAGCCATGCTTTGTCATGCACTCCAGTAGAGGCTTATAGACAACATGTACAGTTAGATGTATGTAACAGTCTTATCCAGCTAGTATACTTTGTTATAGCTTGATGATGTATGTCTTGTGTCCCCTACAGCTTATGATATCTATGAGTTATCATTATGGCCCACTCAGATACGACTATGAGATATGTATGTTTAGTGGTGCTCGGCAGGTAGGGTCCGTGTGCCCGTCATGGCCCATCTAGCTTGGGTGGTGACAAAAGTGGTATCAGAGCAGTTCTATCCTAGGGTTGTCTACGAGCCGTGTCTAGTAAAGTCTTGTTTATGGGTGTGAAGCCCGCCACACTTATAAAAAGGAGGTTTCAGGGCATTTAGGATGGTTACCCTTCTTTGTATCTTAGATCGTGCTATAGAGCTGAGTCGTAGGGTATAAATCTTCAACCCTGACCTCCGTTGTTCTACAGTTGATGATGATTCCTTCAGAAAGGATTACGGTGATTCGAGGATTGTAATGATGACAGGGGGGAGGATTAAGTTACACTTTGGAGGAGAACCTAAGTGAGGATGTACCCTCCATTGAGATAGAACCATTCGAGATCATGTCCTCTATGGAAATAGACCCGTCAGAGGTTCAAGGTGAATCAGTGCTACAGGTATCATTGACTCTGATAAGAGTAGAGGAGCCAGGAAAAGCTCCGATGTTGCCAGTTTAACCTTTGACAAAAGCTGGGCAAGGAGGGGAAAGGCAAATGCTGGGAGTTGATCCCTATCCTTCGGATTATGGTAGATCAGCGGAGAGTGCAGGTCTTTCTGAGGAACCGAAGAGTTTGCAGCCTGAGGACCCTATAAACCAAGACTTGATGGTATCTTCGTAGCAAGGTTCAAATGAAGGTGGTGGCCAGACCGCACAGGTTAGTATAATTGGTACATTTGTAGATGTTCCGGGTGGCGGTGTACATCTAATAAAGAGACAACAAGAAGAAGAATTTTTCCAGCCCATGTTAGAGCTATTCGTGCCATATCAGGGCTCTAGAGTAAGGCCATGGAAGGTCCCATATCTGTCGGAGTTTCAGGACCAGAGCAACCAATGATGGAAGGTATATTTATCGCTTCGATAAGGTGTTAAAATTAAGCAAGGATGATTTTGAAATGTTTTATGTTATGCAACGATGGTAAGTCATAAAACCCCGATGATTATGTCAGGGAAAGGAAATGAGTAATGTTGAAGAGGAACCTAAAGTGAAGTTTATGCTTAGACGATGGGTTTAAATTGTGAATATATTGAGAGAATAGTGGAAAAGATATGTTGTGGTAATAAGGCAATAGTATGATTAATTAGGAAAGGCATGTGTGGGGAACATAGTTCGACGAAGAGACTGTAACAACAAAATTATGGATGATGGGTATTAAGAGGAATTAGTCAGACACGAATGACATGTAAGTAAGGGAAAATAGTATAGTACGAGGGGATGAGTGATGACGTTAGGTACAATTATTGTGGTAATATTGTTTATACATCTTTGAGGGTAGTATTGATATATTATATCCAATTTCGTTAAGATAACTTTTGGAGTATTACAGATGGGACTTAAAAAGAAGAGAAGTTTGATGGGATTTTTGTCATGACCCGACCCAGGGGTCGTGCGGGCACCTACCATATTACTACACTAGTAGGGGAACCCTTACCAACTAACCCAACATTTAAAAAGTTGTGACAAAAATCTTTCAAAAATCAAAAAGTAAAAGTAAAAGCTTTGTACAGACAATTCCTGGGATCTTGTCTAGATAGGTACAAGAGCTCCTACTGTATAGGAAGACAAAATAAATGACACAACCTCTACCTGAAGTAAGATGAGTGAGGCTATAGGAGAATGCCTGATAAATCACACGTCGAAACTCAACTAAAACCTGCATCATATCTGCACCCAAAAAGGGCGTAGCAAGAGTAGTATCAGTACACCACACATACTGGTAAGCATCATAGGTCGACTAAGACTAGTTCACACAACAAAATATAAAGTCAATAAGATAAACAGATAGGTATATGAACCTCAAGATTCTCGCTAAAGATTATTTCCCCCTCACTTCCTCTCTCATCTGCTCGCTTCTTTTATCTCCAAGAATTACAGGTGTTCTACTTAATCACAACCGCTCTCTTCCTTTCATTCAACGTATTGACTCTCGTCTCCACGCTTATCATACTCTCTAAGTCCTACCCTTAACTGTTCACAATGTTCACCTACACAATTTTAGTTACTACCATAGGATGCACCTAGGGAATGGTTCACTATTCGAAGTCTGCTACTACCTTTATCTTATATTAACCACCCCTCATCACATAATTTCACGTAAATCATAAAGCTAAGTAAACAATAACAAGGACAATAATCCACACGTGCATAGTATAGAATTATGAGATTAGTGCAATGCAGAATGCAATTCAAGGGCCCAACTACACTGTACATACATGCTAACTGATGTCATAGCTCAATAGTCATGACCTGCAGAGGACCCATGGTGTCCATGAACCACTCTTTCCGGATTCACTCCTTAGACCCGAGCCATAAATACTCCGCTCCGGAAAGAACCTCAGACGCGGATCCATATCACATAGAATACTCGTATTCCACTCAACAGCCAAAAGACCAGATAACGCAATTTCCCATATTCAACCTTTTCTGCTACTTGTATTTCTTTAGAACCCGTGCAATGCAATGCTATGATGCAATAAGTCAACAAGTCATAGATTATGCCCTTGATGGGGCCGCGCTAGTCCGACTTACTCGGGTCTCTCAACGCAATTTCTTAATTTCAAGAAGGATAACCATATGAATAATTCAATACAATCGGAAATAAAGAAGGAAATCACCCACTCCTAGGGATAAATTAAACATGAATCTCCCTCAGTGATAATAGTACTCACATCAATAACCACTCATTGTTACCCTAGCCACTATCCACACAATATTTTAGTTACATGATAGAATATGTCCAACCTAACTCCATGTCCGAAGACCTAATCATGCAGTCTCCCGTCAACTCTAAAAGTGTATATGATTCACTAATCAAAGTCTAACTCAAGTAAACCATAACCTACCTCGTTAGCAAACAGCTAATTGAATCTCCATGAATTGCTCGTCTTCCTAGCTTTCATCCTAATCCTTGAGAGGTAATAGTCGTAGGGAATGGTGGAGAGGAAATTAGAAGGTCTATTTTTCTTGGTACAAGGGTTTTCTTTCATATGGAACCCTAGGAAAAGCCTTTGGGAGTCTTTTTGTTTTTAAAAAAGGAGAGATAAATAAACTAAGTGACCAAAAACGCGGTCACTGTTTCGCGTGTAGCGCTGCGGCGGTCAAACATCTGCTATAGCGGTAACGCTATGGCGGTCCCTTGATTGCTATAGCGGTCCGCGTCCTTCCCTGGCCCACACATTTCTAATTCTTCCCGAAATTGATTTTTCCCACTCTTAACCGTTAAATTGCACCATCGAGCTTATTATGTATGACCCAAGACCTAGATTGGGCATGGGTTCATAGAAACATTATTTAATGACCGGGTGGATAGTTACATTAGATACCAATTAAACTACCGTTCATCCCCGAACGGGGTGGGGTGAGGTCAGGGTCATCTTCCTAGGCCCCACACCATAGGAGAGAGGATTTTTAACTATTGACATAGGGATAAGCAAAATTCTTCAACACAGAATAAAAGAAAAGAAATTTTTTCCAAGGCCACCGCTATAGCGATATCGCTGCAGCGGCTGAATTGCCACCCACAGCGGTCGTTGGCCTAAAGAAAAAATAAATGGGGTGAACTGAGTTCACCCCTCCCACTTCCCACTTCCCACTTATCCCCATAGACGAAAACTTCCCCTCTTCCCACGAAAATGCTTCCCCCTTATACTCTACTCAACCCCCTCATCTCCCTCCCTTCTCCCTTATAACCACCCTAACCCCTTCCACTTCCCAAAACAGATAAGAAAATAATGGTTTTCTGTACACCCCAAAGTTCACTTTTCTTGCAAAGTCTGTCTTTCGCCATTTCAAGGTATGGGCTCTCTTTCACTGTCCTTTAACTTGTCTATGGCATTCTATTTCGAAATTTTCATGATTAACTTGCTAGACTAGGATGAAATTCGGTTTTCTAGACAAAAAAGGTTCTTGGGGAAGGCAGTTCCTTGGGTCATGGAGGGTTATTTCACGTTCATAATGTTTTAACAACACTTTGTACTGAAGATCTTCTCAATATGGGGTAGTTTCAGGTTGGGGTGGAATGTTTTGTAGTGGTGCAATTTTTGACGCACTTGCTCAAAATTCGGTAGCCATGGTACTTGAAATAGGGTAGAATACATTGTAAAAGTCATGCATTCCATCATACTACTTGATCTTTGACAAAAATGGAAAAATCATGATGAAAATTTTGAGTTTTCAAAAGATTGGGGTAGGAAGTTTTTGGACTGGAGAAGGTGGGACCGTTGCGGTGGTCCTTCCACCACGGAGCAGATGAAAAGTAACATGGAGACCCAGACCAAGATAGGAGAGGCTGTGGATGCCTTGCAGAGTTCCTATAGATCCTTGGCTCAGGCCCATGTGGATCTCCTGGATGACTTGAACGAGGAGAAGAAGAAGAAGAGACGGACTAGGGACAAGCTATTTTTGAATATGTGGGAAGCCATCAAGAGTCTCTTGAAGGCCCTAGTCCCAAAGGTGAAGCCTCTCAAGGTGACTACCAGAGATGTCTCCCAGTTCTCCTTCCTTAGCGAGTCCGGACTTGGCAGCGAGGACTCTAGTGACTCGAAGGATGGTGGTGTCGAGGCGACTAGCTGAGGAGTGGCTTAGAGCTCCCCCTTTTGTTTTTCAGCTTTGGTTGGTACTTGCCCTTATAGGGCTTTGATGTTCAGACAATTTACTTGCTTTTGGTTGTTTTTGGGATGTTTGGATAGTTTTATTTTGTTATTTTAGTGCGAGTGCCCCGTTTAAGGGTGCTCGTAAGACAATTGCCCTAGTTAGGCGGATGCTTCTATGAATGTATTGCTTTGGAAATCGATTTCTTCTTGGTCTGTTGATGAACTAATCAAATTGGCAAAACAAGGGAGGAAGAAAGAGGCTACTAGTCAAATGGTACCGCTGCGGTGGTCACTTGACCGTTACAGTGATACCGCTATGGCGGGAAGTATGTCGCTATAGAGGTCCCTTGTAGAAATTTTGGGTCCGCTATGGCGGTCCAATGCCCGCCGTTATAGCGAGCCTACTGTAGCGGTCCCTGTACTGCTACAGCGGTGCTACAGTTCCAGTGGGCATAACTATTGCCCTCCAGCTCGGATCGCGTAAGGGTTTACTTAAATGATTAGCCCGTAAAAACATGGTTTTCACCTATAAGTACGAATGCGCTAGTAACTTGCTAAAATTCCTAAAATCGGTATCCAGTCTATAATACTAATATTATCACTAAATTTTCTTTCGTTCACACAAATACTACACACCTGCTACGGAAAATCTTCCTTGCGTCAAAATAGAGAGACACCAATTGGAATCGACATATACCAATTAGCCCGTCAAGATACCAATTGGGATCATCTAGATACCAATTAGATCCAACTAGGAGATGGCGGATTTGAGGCGGCACGATGGAATGAATGAAGGGGAACTTCTAGATGCCCTATAGCCTCTTATGGACGAGTACGGACGTCATCGTACCATTCCACAAGACTCTGGTAGACATTTGCTCTTGTACTTGTGAGATCGGTAACCTAGGCTCTGATACCAACTGTCACGACCTACACGAGTCGTGCGGGAACCTACCATATTACTACCCTAATAGGTGAACCCTTACCAACTAACCCAACATTTAAATAGTTGCGACAACAGTCTTTCAAAAATCACAAAATTAAAGTAAAAGGCAGACTCTATTTTGAAATACAATAGAACTGAAAAGAAATTCTCGGGATCTAGTCTGGACAGGTACAAGAGCTCAGGAAGACAAAATAAATGACACAGCCTCTGCCTGGAGTGAGATGAGCGAGGCTGTAGGAGAATACCTGATAAATCCACACGTCGAAACCTCAACTAAAACCTGCAATATATTTACACCCTAAAAGGGTGTAGCAAGAGTAGTATCAATATACCCCACGTACTGGTAAGCATCATAGGTCGACTAAGATTAGTTCACGCAACACAATATAAAGTCAATATGGTAAACAGATAGGTCAATGAACCTTAAGATTCTCGCTAAAGATTATTACCCCCTCACCACTTACCTTTCCTCTCTTAACTGCTCGCTTCTTTTATCTCCAAGAATTACAGGTGTTCTACTTAATCACAACCTCTCTCTTTCTTTAATTCAACCTATTGACTCTCCTATCCACGCTTATCATACTCTTTAATTCATACCCTTAACTGTTCGTAAAGTTCACCTACTCAATTTTACTTACTACCATACGATGCACCTAGGGAATGGTTCACTATTCGAAGTTTGCTACTACCCTATCTTATATTAACCACCTCTCCACACACAATTTCACATAAATCATAAAGCTAAGTAAACAATACCAACGACAATAGTCTACACGTGCATAACATAGAAATATAAGATGTAGTGCAATGCAGAATGAGATGCAAGGGCCCAACCACACTGTACATACATGCTAACTGATGTCATAGCTCAGTGGTCATAACCTGCAGGTGACCCATGGTGTCCATGTACCACTCGTTCTGGATTTACTCTTCGGACCCGAGCCATAAATCCTCCGCTTCGGAAAGAACCTCGAATGCGGATCAATAACACATGGAATACTCGTATTCCACTCAACGGCCAAAAGACCAGATAACGCAATTTCCCATATTCAACCTTTCCTGCTACCTATATTTCCTTAGAACCTGTGCAATGCAATACTATGATGCAATAAATCAACAAGTCATAGATCATGCCCTTGATAGGCGCTGCGCTAGTCTAACTTACTCGGGTCTCTCAACGCAATTTCTTAATTTCAAGAAGAACAACCATATGAATAATTCAATACAACCAGAAATAAAGATGGAAATCACCCACTCCTAGGGATAAATTAAACATGAAATCCCCCCCAGCGATAATTGTACTCACATCAATAACCACTCATTATTACCCTAGCCACTATCTACACAAGATTTTAATTACATTATAGAATATGTCCAACCCAACTCCATATCCGAAGACCTAATCTTGCAGTCTCCCGTCAACTTTAAAAGTATATATGATTCACTAATCAAAGTTGTTATATCCCGTATTTTTGCACGTTGGATTATTCATAAGCTTATTGACATAAGTCCAAGGACAAGATTATTTTGAGACAAGGACTTTTAATCCCCAATTTTAATAAGTGCACGATTTGCTTGTAAATTACAATTAGTGTAGAAATATTAGTGGATATTAGGGATTAATTAACCATGATTATATTATTAAGTGGGGATTAATGATTAATTAAGTTAATTAGTGTAATAAATGGACCCTACTACAACATGGCCGGATCTGATTGGTCCATGCCATAGTGGGACAGATGTCATTGTGGCTGGTGGCATATATAATCTTGGTGATGACTCATTTAATCAACTTCATCTTCACAAAGTCATTTGAAGCAAGAATTTCACACAGCCATGGCTGCTCTTGAAGCTCACGGCCAGCCCTCTTCAAGATAATTAAATTGCTAATTTTCATCTTGGTTTGGAGGTTTTATTTATTAGAGTTTCGGGAAGTCTTCTCTATAGTTCATCCTATTCTCCTTCTTCAAAGAACTAAGGTAAGAATTCAACAATCCTTTTAAATCAGTTCAACTTTAACTTGGGGGAGATTTCACCTTAAGTTCTTCTTAGTGTAGAAATAAAGGTTCATGTAGTGTATTTGAGGATGATCTGGTTGTGTTGAAGGGATGGAAATATAGTTATAAGGATGTGTATGTGTCGTTGTTCTTGTTTTTCATGGTGGTATTATACTCTTTTCCATGTATTTGTGATCTTGCGAAGTAAAGGTCGAAAATTGTATTTTCGATGTTGTAGTTCGGTGGACTGTTTTGAGCTTGTTAGTAAAATGATATTGAAGTAGTTTTCTTGTATATGGATGGTAGTTGATGTTGTTGTCGTGTTGTTGTTGATATGGCTCATAAATTTGGAAGAAAGAAGTGTATAAGGTATCGTATATGAAGCGTATGTTGGCCTGTTTGGTGTATAATCTTAGATGTTAATGATTTGAGTTGAAAAGGGATTAAGAGAGGTTATTGGGTTGTCGTCGTTATTGTTGGTTTTGTTGATTGAGTGGTGGTTGTTAAATATTAGGGGAAATGCTGTCCGTTTCATTTTTGAACCGAATCATCATTGATGTACACAATATACGAAAGCCCTCTAAAGTTGTGTACGTATTCCTATGGTTATAGATTTGGAATACTAATTGTGGAAAGTTCGTGATTAAGTTGAGTTCCTAGGACGACGTAAGGTATGTAAAGCTAACCCTTCTTTCTTTTTGGCATGATCTATGTGAGACAAACAGACGACGAATGTATAAACTCCAAAGAAGCTCCTATTCTTAGAGACACTAGGATGGCTAATGTTCTTGATTTCCAGAAGCTATTTCATTATGTCTTGATACGTGTCTATGATTCCTGAAGTTCTATTTGATATAATCCATGGTGATATTCGAGGGGTACTTGACATGATTGTTGTCTTTGATTCTCAAGTGTTAGTTTATTCTAATTATTCTATTGAGTCTCAGATGATGATTTAGTTTTCATATGGTTGCTCATTATTCTGCTCGTGCATGCCGTTAATATATCTTTCACCTAGTCCCGTGCCGGGTATGTTTTCATGCACAGTTTCACTGCATTGTTCACCGAGTCCCTTACTAGAGGGCCGGGTACGCATGTATGATGATATGATTATGGCACCGAGTCCCATGATGGGCCGGGTATGGTATATGATGACTTTATTCACCGAGTCGCATAATGGGCCGGGTATGGTATATGATATAGACATGCATGATTCTCATCTCGTATGGCACAGGTGCATTGGTATCTTTGATTATCATACTTGCCTCCTGTAATCTTTTATTCAGTTATGATTTTCTTTATTGTATTTCATGTTTTATATACTCAGTACATATCTCATACTCACCCCCTTTCTTTGGGGGGCTATGTTTCATGCCCGCATGTACATACACTCGGTTTGGTGATCCTCCAGCTTAGGACTTCTGCTCAGCTATTTTGGAGAGCTCCATTGTTCCGGAGCCTAGATTATTTTGGTACATATCTTTTGATGTAAACTTATGCATATCCAGGGGTACAGCGGGGCCCTGTCCCGTCATATTTCACTTGTACACTCTTAGAGGTCTGTAGATATATGTGGGTTGTATCTGACTGTGTCGATATGGTTTGTTCTGGATATTCTCGTATATAGTGGCAGCCTTGTCGGCTTGCGTATTGTGTTATGCTGTGGTTAGCCGTGACTCCTCAGGAGACAGGTTTATGATATGTGGCATTATGAGTCTTTCATTTGTTTTTACATGTTTTCATACTGTCCTTAGTTTCAATCTGAATATATCTAGCAGGTTCGTATACGAGTGTCCAGTTCAGGCACTAGTCATAGCCCATGGGGTTGGGTCGTGACAAAAGTCTAACTCAAGTAAATCATAACCTACCTCGTTGACGAACAACTAATTGAATCTCCATGAATTCCTCGTCTTCCTAGCTTTCAACCGAATCCTCGAGATGTAATAGTCATAGGGAATGGTGGGGAGGAAATTAAAAGGTCTCTTTTTCTTGGTACAAGGGTTTTCGTTCATATAGAACCCTAGAAGCAGCCTTTGCGTGTCTTTTATTGAAAAAGGAGAGAAAACTAAACAAAGTGACCAAAAATACGGTCACTGTTTCGTGTGGAGCGTTGCGGCTTTCGCACAACCGCTATAGCTGTACCGCTATGGAGGTCCCTTGATCGCTATAACGATCCGCGTCCTTCCTTAGCCCACGACTTTCTAATTCTTCCCGAAATTGATTTTTCCTACTCTTAACCCTTAAATTTCACCATAGAGCTTATTATTTATGACCCTAGACCTAGATCGAGCACGAGTTCGCAGAAACATTAAATAACGACCTGACGGGTCTTTACAATTTTTAGTTGGGCAATAGCAAATGACTGTGGTTATACTGTGAGTGGTTAGCAACCTTAGAAGTGTTTTGTTAATAAGACATCGGTATGATTAGATGGGAGTTGTATTTCCCTCAAGGTAAGACGTGAAAAGGATACGCATGTGTTTAGATATGCCCCTTGAGTGTAAATATGCCAATGATTTACGAGTAGAAGAAGGTAAAACAGCAAATACGGAAACGAAAAAGAGTATCAGTTATAAGGAGGATGAGGCTTAATGTCTAAAGGGGATAGGATATGGAATGCAATATTCGCCAAAGATAGTTATTGTTTTGAATGTTAAAAAGAGATATGATTGGTTAGAAGAGGTAAAAGAACAATGTATGCTACTCAATGAGCTAGATGTTGACGAGGGCCTTCTTATCGTATAGAGTATATTGGTAAGGACGTTATACAGAGGTACGAGTATAAGGATATATGAATAATGAGTGGACCCGCTGGAATGTATAAGACAAAGGTAGGACCAAGGTACGGAAAAGTTTCCTCTAGAAGTTTTAACACCACAACATTATTGAGTTAGCAATACAAGGGTGAATAACTAATGAAAGAACTGAATGATGTTCTGAATGAATTAACTATATGATGAGAAGTGAATGAATTTGAAGTCACTAGTTGATACAAAATATACACTTCATTGATGAGATGAATTTGTAGTCTAAAAGAGATTTTCCTAAAGAACGGGCGTGTATGCAACGAAGAAAAGGAGGAATACTAACAATCAGAATAGATTTTGAGTACAGAATTTTGTGCTAGATACCATTACAGTAATGAAAGGGGAGAGCAGGTAATAGGAGAGTGATGATTTCTGGAAGGATGATAAGGAAAATTGTGAAGATCACTTCAATGGACGATTAGACCCATCCAGGGCCAGTGCGTCTATGAGAATATGCGACCCTTTACATGAACATGCGACTGACTAGATAGACTTGGATGATGAACAGTTACAGTTAAGATTAGTTGTGGATTCACTTGGAGTATGTATTTGTAGGGAAAAAAGAAGAATAGGATATTAGGTATAGAGAATTAGGTTACTAACTTAAGGGGGGAAGACGAGACGACGAATATTGGATCAAAAGTATGCCTTGTGAAGATGGGAAGATAATAGCAAAGAGGAATTTGGGACCAACTCAAAAGGATACTACACAAGAAGAGCAATAAGGTACAAGCATGATTTAATGATAGACGCAGCCGGATAGTCATACGCATATCAAGGTAAAGGTTGGGATATAGGAATCCAAGGAAGGTTTTATTCAAAGTTGCAAAATTAGGGAGTTATGAAAGATTCGGTAAGGAAGAAAACAGAGAAGGATTGAGTATGAAAGCACTCGAAGCAAATAATGGACTAAGATAAGAAGTTAAGTGAAATAGCCATCGCGAGCTAATCGCGTGGATATGAAGTTCCAATGTCGCATACCGGTTGGAAAAGTATTGTACAGGGAAAGCCTCAAAAGCAAAAGCATTCAAGTTAGAATCTAGTAACGTCTTTGTTGAGGGAAAGATACGGAGTTGACAATAGAAGAGAGCTGAAATTAAAATGAACCATCCGAAGGAACGCAAATAGTTGACGACAGTCTATGATGAAAAATAATAAATGTGTGTGAGTATATGGAAGCGAAAGCTTATGATCATACGAGAATTCCAGGCATAGAATATTCAAGATGTAAAAAAAAAATTAAGTTGTGTTGTAAGTGAATGGAATAAGATGGACCTAAATGAGGAACTAAAGGCTAGTAGCTGTAGTGAAGAGGATGATAAGGAGTAAGTTCGTGTAAGATAGCTTTATGGCATTAAGATTAATAAGGAAGGATCTAGAACCGGAATGGATACATTCATGCTGAAAGGTAACAGAAGGATATAGAATAATGTATCGCAGAGATGATATAAGTATATGAGAAGCTCGCCAAGATCGTTATAGAACTTCAAATTGTGAAGTGTACCATAGCCGAGGATAGCAATAGCAAACTATGGTATATATCGAGAAAACCTGAATAAAGACATAGTATCCTAGATATGGTACGTTTTTAAGAACCAAAGCTTGAAAGGGTATTCAAGAAGGAGTATCTCAGCAAGGTGGATTCCTATGATATCAAAAACCAACTTTATGTTCAATATAGCAAGGGTAGATGACCTCTTCAGAGGAACCAAAGATGTATCATGACCTTGGTAGATGGATAAAAAGGAAATATTACAGAGTTCTCGTCTGTTAATAAATAAACGGAAGCCTAAAAGACTGAGGAAACATATGGATATGTCATTCAGAAATGAAGGAACGATCCGTATGGATTTTATAATTGTAAGGAATTATGTAAGTTATATACGAAATTTTCCGATTACCTAGTATCTCTGCTTATCCAGGTAAGATGCCTAGTCCTCTATTAACGCTTGAAGATCAGTATATTCAGAGAAACGTAAAGAACATAGATTACCCAGTATTGCCCTCCATCTTGAGATAGATGTGTAGGTAGAGCACACTTTTCAGGCATCTCAGAATATATTATGAACATGTATGCTAGACCTTTAAGAAAGTTGGGATGACTAGTTAGTGTGGCTTGAATTTGCATATCCAGATGGCCCGTATGAAGCTCTATAAGAATGGGAGAATGTCAGATTGTTAAAATTTGGAACCTCATCCTAAAGAGATTTATGGGAGGTAATAAGAAGGATAAGTCTACCATTGGATACTTTAGACTTCACAAGATGGTAGCCGAATAGCCTACGAGATTTATCCTCAGAATTGGAATCTGTATATCCAGTCTTTTACACATCTATGCTCTCCAAGCGTATTGAGAAATTGTCACACCCTAATCTTGATAGGGCATGATGGGCACCCGACCCCATACTCAGAGCTGAGCGAACCCCATTAGCTCTCGTTATGTTCATAACCTCACTGGACTCTTAAGTTACGAAATGAAATGCATGATGAAAACTTGTCAAAACCGTTCTTTTCGTCGTTCTCAAATCAAGTAAAATCTATAATCATATGGAAATTGTAACATAATGCATAATGGTACGTCGGCTTGCAGAGCCGCTTACAAGACTGACATCCTATATACGTGACTCTGTCTGCAAAGTCTCTAACATCAATCAAGATACCATAACGTGGATACTCTGACTCGGCTACACTCCGGAGGGAAATGGAGCTCGCCAATCCAGCTGGTACATCTCCTAGCAACGTCCTCTACTCATCTGTATACACCTGCGTGGCATGAAACGCAGCCCCCGAAGAAAGGGGGTCAGTACGGAATATGTACTGAGCATGTAAGGCATGAAATACAGTAAAGAGGATCATAACTAAAATGGAGATTTACCAGAAACTAGTATGACTGTTAAAAACATCAATACACTTGCCTTTTGAAATAAAAATCATGCATGTCATCATCATATATCATATACCGTACCCGACCCATTATGGGACTCGGTGGATAAAATCGTATCATCATGTCAGCATACTATCATATCATCACATATATATACCGTACCCGGCCCTCTAGTGAGGGACTCGGTGAATAATGCAGTGACACTGTGCACGATAACATACCCGGCCCGGGACTCGGTGAAAGATGTAACAACAGTATGCACGAGCAGAGTAGTGAGAAACCATATGCATATAAATCAATCTTTGGACTCAATAGATAAGTACACTAACCGACACTTGAAGGATCATAAACACGTTTCGAGTCAATCTGAGTTAACGTAAGAAAGTTATGGACATTATTCACTACAGAAACCTTTACGAACGTTTCGAAGCAATCCGAGACCGCCTATGAAAGTTAGGGACATTAATCCTTATAGAACCCTTTTAGGAATAGAGACTCTTTATGCTTTTCTCGTTATTCAATCATACAATAAGCTCGACTATACTAAGTATGCTTATGTCAAGAAGTGAATAAGAATCGTAAACAAGCTCGGAATTAAATAGAGTTACCCCAAGGTGCGTGTCATACCTTACTTAGCTCTAGGACATGCCAAAAGAAAGAAAGGGTTAGCCTTACATACCTGATCCGCCTCTTATTAGCCACACCTATTCGTCCAAACTCGTAAGTCTACATTTAAAAGGATTCACACTAACGTTAGACTCTTTATTGCACACTTGTTCCAAATTTCAAATCAAACTATTCTATATTCTGCTGAAAATCGGGCAGCATCTCCCCTGTTTATATGCCTAGCCCAAAATTACAATTCAGCAACCAATCAACAACAACAATAATACCAACATCAACAACACTATTATTCATACCAATATATATTCCATGAACATCCCACACGATGTTCTTCAACATACAACAACAACATACACTTTCTTCCATCCCAATCAAGGAATATAATCTCATCAACACACCAACAATGTTAGATACCATTTTTACACGCATATATCAGTCCATCCATACAGCCACAACATGTTCAAAACGGCCCATGAACACGACAACTATAACACAACACTTTATGACCTTTCCTCCGTAACTATTTTCACTTTTCCGGCTTGCTAAGCCTTCAAATAAACTCAATATAGGAGATAGGATGAAAAAACATACCTTATACTTGAAGAAAAACAGCCACACCAACTCTTTCCAACACCAAGCTCAAGTAGAAGCAATAACAATCACCTTTCACGGACTAGTTTGGCGTAATCTCGTTAAATTCTTGATTTATCGGACTATAATGCTTGGGAGATGTTTTGAGAGACTTCTAGGACTTTTTGGAATGTTAATATGCTGAAAAAAATGAGTTGATGGGGGTATTTATATCCCCCCTAGGTCGGTTCCACCGACTTACCCATGTGGGGCCCGCGGAGCCCTTTTTGACAGCTTAGGGTCTTGCTCTTAAAAAGGCCATAACTTTTTATCCCGACATCGTGTGAGGGCCCACGACCTATGGTTGGAAAGCTAATACAACTATCTACAACTTTCATTCTTGGTGTTTTTCCAAATTCCAAACTTATAATATCTTTTTGGCCTCTCGAAGTCGGATCATCCGAAAACGTTTCCTTAAATCGTCCTTTTAGAGGGCTTATGCCCATTTTTGGCTTATGGGTCCTTCTTACGACTTGCTCAACTTTCTATATACTACTCGTATGTCTCTTCATATTTCCTTTATAACACTCCGACGTATGGGTCCCACTTAGCTTACCGCGACGAGGGCTTTTCATCAAGTACTATATGAACCAATTCACCCCATAGGGTCTCCAGATGTCATATATATGTTATTATTACATTCTTATAATATAACCTCCATCCCGACTCTGAGCCTCAAATTTTGTTCAGCGCGTTCGCACCTCATAGTGGCGCGTTCGCGCTGTATTGGCCCTAGGCCTTCTGCGCGTTCGCACAGACCATTTTTCCTGGTCTGCCAGCCCGACTTGTAACGTCCATACCTCCTTACCCCGATGTCCGATTGAGGAGCGATTTGTTGCGTTGGAAACTAGACTTCCCAAACTTTACCTTAGACTTTTGTTTCACTTCAAAACTCTTAATACACTAAAACATATTCTTGCCCAACTTTCCTTCAGAGCCTCGGAAGCTTGATCTGCTTAGTTCACTGGTTCTCCAAATCCTCTTATAACACCTATGATCTTGTATCTTCTAGACAATAACTCCAATGTCTGCAATTGAATAGCTAATACCTCACGAATCTCAAAGTACAAAAGTTATGGGGTGTAACAGATATCCCCCACAGTTGTACCGGTTGATGATATTTGGAGTACAGAAAAATTATCGTATGAGAAAGTTCCTACTACCCTCTCAGATCGCCAAGTTCTAGGGCTTTGGATTGAGAACTAGAGATGTAGTTTCAGTAATAGTACTATGAAAGAATGTGAAAGTAGAAGAGATGACTTGAGAAGCTAAGAAAGATATGAGATCCAGATAACCGCATTTGTTTCCATTACCAAAGGAGATCTAGACCAAGACATCATAACGTTCAGGTATGTATATGTTGTTAGTTACTGTCATTGGTCATGTGGGGCTATTGTTATTACTGACTTTTGTAGCCCTGGGTGGCAGTGTGTTGCTGGGTTACTGTGTGGAAGTTGGTAGTTGTATAGTTACGGAGGAGACACTGCCGAAATTATTGTACCCCTAAGAATCTAACTTTCAAGGACAAATGTTCCTAAGAGGGGGGGGGGGGGGGGGGGGGGAGGACGTTATACCTAAGAAATTTTCGCATCGTTTGCGTTGCAAGTAAACTAACATAAGCGTAGAGAGGTTATGGGACCCTTATAAGATTAAGAAATACTTTTAACAAGTGTTAAGGAAGTGTTTAAAGGTTCCGGGATCAAGCGAATTGAAGGAATTAAGTTTGTCAAAACTTTGGGAAAACTTGGCAGAATTTTGGATAGAAATTTGATCCAACTTGAGAGAGGCATATCTCCTAGAATATGTGGAGTTTATGAAATGCATAATATATAAAAATTCAAGTTCAGCGAGTCTTCTTTCCAATGCAACTAATAGATCACAATTCTGAGAAGTACGGGATAAAAGCACGGCCTGTTCTTTTAAGTGCGGCCCACACTTTTTGCCCGTACTTTGCTAAAAAAATCAAGAAAGTTTAAGTCGGTGGACTCGGCCTATAAATTGATTTCTACGACCTTAGGAAATCATTTTTAACTAAAAACAGATCCTAAGCTCTTAAACCTAGACCCCCTAAGCTCTCCTAATCATTTCTAATCATCTTAAACCTTTACAAAAGAATATCAAACCTTGAAAACCTAAGTTAATTTATGGAAGATGGATGTTCTTGCTTTCACTTGGAGTTGTGGTGATTAAGTCTTGGTGCAAGTTGTTTGGGTTGAAATTCTTAAAATATAAGGTATGTTCTTCATCTTATCTCTTATGTTGAGTTGATTTGAAGGTTTAGCAAGTCTTAAAATTAAAAATAGTTATGGGGGAAGATTAGAAAGTGTTGTGTTGTAGTTGTTAAGTTCATGGACTGTTTTGAGCATGTTGTGGCTGTGTTGTTGAGCTAATTTCCATGTATATGGATAGTATCCAATGTTGTAGGTGTATTGATGAGATTATGCTTCTTGATTGGGAAGAAATTAAGTGTATATTGTTATTGTATATTGGTATACTTTGGGCTATTTGGTGTATAATCTTTGTATAGGCAGTGAAGGAGTATTTAAGGACTTTTGAAGCTTGTTGTTGTTATTGTGGGTTGTTGTATGTGTTGAGGTGATTGGAGAGTAAGGGGAAATGTTGCCTTTTTTTCCTTAGAATCAAGTTATTGTGGATATATGTGATGTAATAGCACCATCTAAGTTTATATATTTATTCCTTGTTATGGATTGGCGTGCTAGTTGTGATTAGCCCGATTGTTGGATTGCTTGGGTGACTTGAGGTAAGTTAAGGCTATCCCTTCCTTTCTCTTTTTGGCATGATCCTTTTGAACAAGACATATACGTAACGTTAATCCATAATAATTCTACTCTTAGAGTTAGGAATGATCCATTTGTTTCATGTTCCATAATGATATCTTCAGAAAGTCTCTCTCTAGATCTAATATGGTATTTAAAGTCACTTGTACTCCTATTATGTTTTATGTGTTATATTGCATTTATATATACATATGCATATACGAACCCGAGACCTCTCAGGCGCTATATGCGCATATATTATGTATTATATATATATATATATATATGTGTGTGTGTGTGTGTGTGTGTGTGTGTGTGTGTGTGTGTGTGTGTGTGATCAACTAGTCATATGATGATATGATGATGATGATGATGCTAGCCGATACGATACAATGGGATGCCCCATAGTGGCTAGACAGGCGTTATATATGCATATATATATATATATATATATATATATGATATGTACAACCTCATGCATGCATGCACAATATTTAGGCATATCATTAGCCCTCAGAGGCAGTACAGATGCACAGTTTTATGCATATCATTGTTCTATAGAAACAGCTTAGATATACAGGTTTATTTTATCTCTCATATTTCATGTTACTCTCATGTCTCTTGTATGTTGTTTTTCATGCCTTACATACTCAGTACATTGTCCGTACTGACGTCCCTTTCTAGGGGCGCTGTGTTTCATGCTCGCACGTCTTGATATACAGATTGACGGATCTCTTAGTAGGATATCAGCTCAGCAGACAGTGTTGTGGCACTCCATTTGCTCCGGAGTTTTTTTGTGAGTCAGCATGATTGTACATGCATTTGCACAAATATGAGGGGGGGGGGGGGATGTCCCGACCACATTTTTTCATGTACTCCAGTAGAGGCTTATAGACAGTATGTATGGTTAGATGTATGTGAAAGTCTTTTCCAGCTTGTATACTTTGTTTTAGCTTGGTGATGTATGTTATCTTGGGGCTTGTTATAGCTCATGATATCTATGAGTTAGCATTATGGCCCACTCAGATACGACTATGAGACGTATGTATGTTTAGTGGGGCTTGACAGGTAAGGTCCGAGTGCCTGTCATGGCTAGCTTGGGTCGTGACAATTATGTTGTGAAAAAGTGACCTGAACTGAACATGTGGTGATTAAGGGGGAAAACATGTCGAATAACTAATTGTGATGCTGTAAATTCACAACTGTGGGAAGATGTGCTGAGCAAAGGGGGAGAACTAGAAGATTGATATGTGATGATATTATGGCAATTTTTATCTTCCAGTTGAAAATGGTATTATGTTGCTAACATGTCGCAGGTGCCTTGATAATAATGGTTTGCTTCGTAGGGGGAGCAAGTGGGAAGCTGGTTCTCAGGGGAACATAGTCTACGAGTTTGTCATATCAAAAAGGGGAAATTGATTATTCTAAGTGAATTGGTATTTTGATAATTGTCACACTGTTTTAGAACCAGATAGAGACTTGGTCTGCAATCTGCTCTCTGTGCACCTTGCACTGTCGGCAGAGATAGCTATAATGTCACGACCCGACTAGGGGGCCATGACGGGTACCCGGAGCTGACTACCGAGCACCTCTCGTTAGGCTAATCATCATATTCACCCTGCACATATACAATCTTTAAAACAACACATGTCTATATACATAAGCCCTTGTGGCTACCAAAAATGCTATACAAAGGCATAATATAATCATTATGGGACATCTACTACCCACACATACGTATCTACGAGCCTCTACTAGAGTACTAAACATAGAGACGGGACAGGACCCCATCGTGCCCAAATATCTATACATAAAAGAATAAGATCATAAGTAGCACCTCCGGAATAGTGGAGTGCTCCTGTGAATACGCTGATCAGCACCTATGAATCTAGGCCACCCGCCTGACTACCTGTGGGCATGAACACAACGTCCAAAAGAAAGGACGTCAGTACGAATATTGTACAGAGTATGTAAGGCATGAACAATAATATAATAAGAAACATGGAGCATATCATGAGGGAAAAAGGTAACCTTAACATCTGAGTGCCTCTTAAGGCGGATACCCTACATGCTTAACATTCCTTTCATAAAAATATTTCTCATATGCGTATACATAAAATAGAGCTGCTGCGGAACGTGCAGCCCGATCCAAAAGCATATCATTTTGCCGTGGAACGAACGACCCGATCCATCTAACCCATATATCCTGCATACGGGCATCCCGTGTCCGGGACGATATCATAATATACCAGCTGATCAGGTGGCCATGCGTCTATAGCGTCTCGCCCTTGTTCCTGTGTCTCCCATATACATATACATATATCATATACAAATATAGTATAAGTAGCATGCATGAGAGCCCAAGGAAAGTTATAATCCTATCAGAGTGATGTAAGGTCGGTAACCTCCGATTGTATTATGGAATAATCATCATCACTCTGTCCCACCTTGAAGGAACAATTATTATAAGGTGAGACCATCAACAATGAACAAAGTTGAGAAAATCAAGAAACAGCTCAACATTTTCATGTTCACATTGAAATCATAAGCTTGCGACTTTTAAACGTGAAATCGTCATCATCGTAATCATCATGGGAATATTTTATCCTTGACATCATCGTTGTCGTTGAAAAAAAATGTTCATCGTTGTTGTCATAAGAGTTTAGGAATCACAAATCATTGATTTGGAACATACGGACATTTTGGAAAACATTTATGGGCCATCAGGAAAGGAGTCATGCTTTTGAGTCGTCAACTTCTAGCTTTTTAACTCAGGGTGGACATGGAAATATACAATTAAGAACATAACGCAGGATCATGCCTTTGAAAGAAAAGGGACGAGCCTTAACATACCTTTACAGCTCTCCAACTTTATCAATCAAACGCTTTCCTCCAACGTTCGCGATTCTACATACAAAAGGGTTCGTACGAAGTTTAAATTGTTGAAAGCATACTTAAGCTTAAACTAAAGCGACTAAGGCTAACATAAATTGGGCAGCGTTTCCTTTGTTCCGACAACCTATCCTCATATAATAAAACAATTCGCAAACTTCATAACAACACCCACAATATCATAATACGTAAATTTCCTCGAGTTAGATATTATTCAACTTCCAAATTCACTTCCAAGATCTTCTATAGCCATGACTATAATACAACATCATGTTTATCATTCACATAATACTTCCTCAACATCATTAGCTCCATTCATAACAAGAGTATACTCATATTACGCCATAGACCATAACTCAAACTATTTTTCAACCCAACACACTGTTATTTGCATATTTGGGTTCATATTCCATATTTGTTCCTAATTCAAGTTCTTCAACTACTCAACACCCTTACTAACATGAAACAATTGTAAAACTAACCTTTGGTCATTTAAAGATGGTCTTTGAATGCAAATACTCCACTTGAAAAGAACTCAACCCCAATACCAAAGAGATTCTCAACTTCTAGCAACCCTAGGAAGCATTCACACCCTTGATCCTACCAACTTTTGATGGTTGATCCTTGATTCGTCTCTTGAATATGTGTTAGTGTGAGATGAAGAAAGTTATAGAGGTTTAAAGAGTGTTGGGAGGTGGAAAATGAGAAAAATAAAGAGGGATCATACATATATAGAAAATAGAATTCGGACCCGATCTGAATTATAAGGTCTACTATACAGACCGTATAATTTATGCGGTCCGTATAATGGACCGTACATTTCCTCCAAATTGTCACCCTTCTCTAGAAAGGTTCTACGGTCAGATATACGGGCTGTATAAATTATACGGTCCGTATATATGACCGTACAATCCACCATTTCCCAGGATTTGTCCTCGTCGTTCGTTTGATCTCGAATCCTTATGGAACCTTCTTGGCACTTGTTTAACACTTCATTAACAATCTAAGGGATGTTATAACTCTTCCTTAAGACATCATCAAGCCACCATTAGTTGCGTACCTTGCAAATCCTTTCCGATACATATCGTATACCTCGCTTCTCTTAACGAACTTTCCTCTTTTGCGTCAACGCCTTCGAAATCTCAATTAGGACCATTTAAATACTATTTCTTATTTATAGAAACATCGTATACTTTGTACCCTACATCAGTCCATTCACTATGCAACGACATGAAATTTTTACGAGGTGTAACATTCTTCCCCCCTTTTAAAACATTCGTCCTCGAATATTATGTTCTCGGGAGTTCTACGAAAATTTCGCCAGAGTTTCCCTTGTGATGTGGCACTACCATCCTATCACAACAGCCCACAATAACCATGCCCCACAGGGCTATAACACAATAGAAATAAATTATGGCCACACACAACCAAAACATAAAGAGAAGGCATACATACCTCAAACTATTGATGCCTCATCTTGAATCTCTTCCGAGGGTGGAGATAGATGCGTATGCTTGGGCTTCGTACCCTCTTTCATTTCCCAATGCTTGGGATGCGTATGCGCGTGTGCTGGATTTCGGTGGAAGTTGGGATGATCATTTACCCTTAATTAAATTTGCATATAATAATAGTTACCATTCTAGTATTCAACTGGCTCCATATGAAGCTTTATATGGGAGGAAATGTAGATCCCCAATCGGATGGTTTGAAATAGGAGAAGTACTGCTAGTAGGCCCCGAACTGATTCAGCAAGCGGTGGAAAAGGTTAAGGTGATCCGAGATCGTTTGTTGACAGCCCAAAGTCGCCAAAAGTCTTATGCAGACAATCATCGATGAGACTTGGAATTCCAGGCTGATGATTGGGTATTTGTGAAAGTGTCGCCAATGAAAGGGGTGATGAGATTTGGCAAGAAAGGGAAGCTAAGTCCCAGATACATTGGACCCTATAGAATTATCCACAAGGTGGGTTATGTGGCCTATGAATTGGACTTAACCTTGGAGCTTGAATCAGTCCATCCAGTCTTCCATGTTTCGATGCTCCGCAAGTGTATTGGAGATCCCACAAAGATTGTTCCGATTGATGATTTGCAAGTGACAGAAAAGCTAACCTATGAGGAAGTGCCTATTTCTATCCTAGACAGGCAAGTGCGAAGACTTCGAAATAAAGAGGTAGCATCAGTCAAAGTCTTACGGCGAAACAAAAATCGGGAAGAAATGACTTGGGAGGCAGAAGAGAAGATGAAGTCCAAGTACCCGCATTTATTTCAACCCCCAGGAGAGATTCAAGATGAAACGCCAACGATATAAGGTATGTATGCTTACTTTTCATGCTTTTGGTCGTGTGTGGCCATAGATATGTTGATATTGTGATGTAGCCCTGTGAGGCAATGATATTATGGGTTGATATGACAGGATGGTAGTGCCATATTACAGGGGAAACTCTGGCGAAATTTTCGTAGAATCCCGAGTGTTTAACATTCGAGGACGAATGTTCCAAAAGGGGGGAAGAGTGTTACACCTCGGAAATTTTCCCGTGAACGTACAACAAATAGACTAACGAAGAATACTAGTATATGGTATTTTAATAAGAAGGGAACGACGTTTGACGACCCTGAGTAAGATTTCAAAGGTAATTGCAATAAGAGATAGGTTACGCTCCACAACGACTACTTACGGGTCCTAAAAATGTGAAAAGTCGCAGATTTGCACTTTTGCCCAGTCGATCGTAAAATGAAATACGGACCGTAAAGTGGTATACGGCCCCGTAAACTGCCATGTCGTATTCCAACTTATAAAACTTCAACTTTTTGCCAAATGATCAAATGGTTAAATATGACTTGGAATACGGACCGTAAATCGAAATGCGGCCCGTAAACCGTGATTGTAAATCACCATGATCCCCAGCATACCTTTCTGGTTTTGTTATGCTTAAATACGACCACGAAATACAGCCCCGTAAACTGGAATACGAACCGTAAACTGGGTTTATGACCATTGTGCACTTCAATTACTGTTCATTCTGGATCAGATTTTAAGTCATTAAAAAGAGACCCAAGCTCATTAAATTCATTTCATTTCCATGATACTTCTCTCTAGAAACCTCTAGAATACTCTCCACTCTTCATTTACAAGAAAATCAAAGGAAATCCATGATCAATAACACCAAATCCATGAGACAAAGTGTATGAAACCTAGCTAAAGTTCATCTCTCTCAAGAAAACCCAAAGGAAGTGAAGTAGGGTTTTGATGATAGAGGAGTAATTCCATTCAAGGCTTGTTCAACCATCATCTAAGATAAGTTTCATGACTAAACCATGCTGTTTGAGGTATTGGAAGGTTAAGATACTTGAAATGTAAAAAGACATAGGAAATGGGTCATTCATGAGTGAATAGTGTCATGGTTGGATGGTAGTTGGGTTGGAGTGTTGTGATTATGAATACGTTATAAATGACATTTATACCATGGAATAAGTATTATATATGAGGAAACGCGATGGTAAGCTATAACCATAAATGTGGAGAAATTGAAGAGAAATGGTGGATTGTGGTCAATGTATATAAATGATGATTGTTGATTGCGATATTGTGAATGTTGTTGTGAGCGTGTGGGAGTTGATATAGAATATGGGAAAAGTAGTATAAACCAAGGAAGTGCTGCCCAATTTTTCTTAGAAATAGTAGCGCATTCTTATAGTCGATTAACTAACGTTAATGCGAATTCTCTCTTGAAGGTAGAAACGTGACATTGAAGGAGAACAAGCGAACGATAGCTTAGTTAAACGTCAAAGGTATGTGAGGCTAGTCCTTTCTTTCTAATGGCATGAATCTTCTAGCATGATTTTCTTTCATCTCCGTGAGTTCCTATATTCCGGATAGCTAAAAGCCCATATCTATGAGTGGCAATATAAGATAAGAGATATGATATGATGATTCTATAATTTTAATGATGTTATTTATTGCTTACACTCACCTTATGTGCTAGTTCCTTCAAGGTGAGGCAGGATGTCAATAATTGCTCCATAATGAAATCGGGGGATCACGACCTTACGTCACCCCAATAAAGTAAAGTTGTTCTTAAGCCTTACGCATGTATTATGATAAGTATGTTATGATAAGCATATTATGATGAGCATGTATGATGATGACATAACACCGTGCCTATTTGGCCGGGCAGTCACCGCTAAGGCGGGCAGCTATACGATACACCATGGCCAAATGGCATGGGCAGACACCACTAGTGGGCGGCATGAGATGGTACCCCGGACGCGGGAGGCCTGGACGCAGGCTAATGTTATGATTATCACACCGATCCTATATGGACGAGCAGCTTATATATTTATGCATACATGACATGATGATGATTATGAGTAAGCCAGCATGCACTATTTTCTTTATACTTGACAGTCAGATACAGATGTTCCATATCGATGTTTCCTTTATGTCATTGTCTTATTTCTTTGTATATGCCTCTCATACTCAGTACAATGTTCGTACTGACGTCCGTTTTCTTTGGACGTTGTGTTCATGCCCACAGGTAGACAGGGAGGAGAGCTCGACCCAGATGCGTAGTAGCTGTCAGCTGATTGAAAGCACTCCTTTGTTCCGGAGGTGCTTGATTTTTATTTTGCGCATATAGTCATGTATATGTATTTTTGGGCATGACGGGGTTTTGTCCCGTCCTTATAAGTAGCACTCCAGTAGAGGCTCGTAGATACGCAGTGTGGGTTAGACGGTTTCACAAGAGATTGTTATGTATATATATTATTTTGATGACCGATAGGCATATGTATATAAAAGTATTTATGTTTCCACGTAAAATATGATTTTCCTACAGTTTGAATGTATAGTTGATAAAAGAGCATTAAATGAGTAAGATGAGTAGTAGAATGAGTGGTGCTCGGTGGCTAGCCCCAGGTACCCGTCACGACCCCTAGCTGGGTCGTGACAGTTCTTTTCTAATATCTTCATCAAGCTTACATTGGTTCTTCCCTTACCACTTAAAAACCCATTTGAGAGCAGCCAGAAATTCTCATAAAATCCTTCAATAATCTTCCCCAATTCTTTCGAAATGTATTGGTCTTTAGATTCTGGAAGAGAATCAAGCATCTTGACAAATTTTCATAGGTAGCCTATATGATCCTTTACAATTGCCACGCTTATTTCAGCTTTAAATCCATCCTCATCCTATTTCAGATTCTGAGTCAAGCACTCTGCCTTTAAGGCATTCACTGTACAATGCTTCCCAGATTGTTACGCGACATTAAAACTTCGCATCAATGAAACTTGCTTACGGTGGCTATTTCACTTGACTTCCCGTCTCGGTTCATCATTTACTTCCCCCCTTTTAGTCCAAATCTTACTCTTATCGCCTGTATTTCCTCGCTATAGTATCATTCGTATGAGCCCTTATTATATGGAAACACCATTGTTTTTCCTGTTTACCTTACACTTGAGCTGAAGCCACGATACTCACATGATGTATCTTCTTGGGATTAATACTGTTCTTCCGTCATATGCTCATCCATTAACTCTACCTCGTAACCTATCTTATTGTTGTACGATTGCCATGTTGGATTCTCTGCCCGTCTTACATTCTATGGACCATATCTTGTATTACCTCCTTCTTACGCCTTCGGCGGCCACGTTGCCCCGGAAAGTCGAAGACTACATCTTCGATGGTCTCTTTTGGTTACCATTGGTTGCCACAACTATCAAACCATAAGGGAATTGCCTTTATCCCTATGCTCCTTTCCTCAATTATCACTCCCTGGGACCTTTACCGTGTAACTCACTAGGGATGTGACTCCATTTGTTGTTGTCTTGACATACATATAAAATCAGTTCATTGATTATTCACAATCAAACCTTATTTCTTCTTTTGTCTTAATTCTCATCTTTTTTTTTATCAAATGATTTCATTCATAGGACAATAGTCCTAAACATTGAGTATCATTGACTCCCTTTTGATAAAGCTGCCACTTAAGGTTCAACGTCGCTCTTTCCATACTCTCCTCTGATCAATTCACGCTGCCATAGAAGTACTATCCTCTACTACCTCAACATATTAATGGCGGGGTAACACATGGTCCTTTTAGAATTCTCTGAAAAGATGTCGTGTAAAGTCGCCCTTCACATATAAGATATCTTACTCGGTAGTTGGTTCCATACCTCGGGTCATCATTTAATTAGCTACACCGCTCTCAGGGCCTGATTAAAAGTCTCAATCACTTGACTATACCTACTAACATTTCCTCGTAGTATTAAAGGATCCGTAGTGTTTGATTCTCTTCCATCCTCCGTTTATCAAGTTACTGCTCTAGTGGGCTCCCCTCCTATTTGCCTCGCTCCTACCCTTCCTTCTTTGTTTGTAATACTTCTACCACATACGCCACATATACTGAGCGTTCATCACTTATCACCCTTTTGTCTTGCCGATCACTTTTGTCTTATTTTTTTCTTTTAATCATATCTATAATAGCAATCCCTGCCATATAGTCATTCGAACAAATTCCTGGAGGCATAACTTAAACTATAACACAGAACACAACCGCAATCATAGGGTCAACCAATTATTGTGCAAGGAGCTTTTGTAAACCCATCTCTCATAATCTCTTTCCTCAAAGTATCGCCAAAGTAGTTAAGGCTGGCTTATAGTGGCATGAGAGCTTCTCCAGCCATATTCCTCAGGTGAAGCTTAACTTAATAATCTGATTCGACGTATCACGCATCGGCTTTCACCTACGCATCAAGTTTATTCCATAACTTAATGTTCCCCAAGGCTAAGAGAGCTAGCCTAATTTTGCTAACTTACCATTTCTTCTAGAGTGCTCATCCCTTTCATCCTTTCTGTAGTATAATACATACTTGCTATATTTATCCTGCATTTTAGTCACTAGCTCCATCCTTAATCTCTCGTTGCTGGCCTTCTCTTCTTTTCACCGCAATTCTATCTACGGTTCCCACAATTTCCTTTGGATTCCTAGAAAATTTTTGGCAAAGTTTCCCTTGTAAACATAACAATCCCAAACCTGCACATAGCCCAGAAAACACATTCCATGCCTTAACAGGAAACATATAGAAACGCATATAATATGCCACTCATCAGCACAAAACTGTTTACCATAGAAAGATATAGGTAATAAAACTCGTCTCATAAGTTGTACTAGCACACTCTTTCTAAAATTCCATTTCATATATTTTTCCTACACATGATGTCAATCAACTCCTTTTGGGAAGGTTTACTTACTCATAAATCATAATTCTGGCTACTGTTGAGTCACTAACAAGCGTAGACATCCCAAATTATTGATTGGCTCGGATTTTCATCTCAACACAGTTAACCCATCAGGAGTAATATGTGACAGCGTAGAGCTCAAATCAATCAATGCATACACATCATAAGAGGATACTGACAATATACTTGGGATAATATCAGGGGGAGACTCAAGATCCTGTTGCTCAGCTAACGGATAAATATAATACTAGGATCCACTTGGACTAGGCATTTCTCTTCGGTCTCCATTACCGCCTACAAACATCTGTGGCCTCTGCCTCGGAGGGCGTACCGATGATAAAGAGCCAGCTACTACCCCCGTAGTCCGAACCTTATCTTTACCACATAGCGATGGACAATCGCGCATAAAATGGCCTGGCCGAGCACGAGCATAGCAAACACCTGAGCCCAAGCGGCACAATCCAGAATGTAAGTTGTGACACTGAGTACATCATGGTACCAGCGACCTCTCCTGACTGGGGCCACTTTGAATCCGAGAACTAGAAACTCTGAGACTTCGGGGTGGCCTAGAATGAGTGGATCGGTCAGATCTGGGTCCAGAAAACTGTAGAAGGGCACTAATTGTTGAATGAATTGAGTGCCCAGAGAATTGTAGCCTCGGAGCACCCCTAAAATCATGGTCAAACCCTGAAGGATCAACTCTGTTTCTCCAACCCCTGTCACCGTGGCCCACATCCCGCTGCTGAGCTTGAGCGGCTACTAATTAGGTCAGCAAAAGAATAGCATGTCTTATCTCTTAGCCTGAGGCATCTGGGGGAGTAACTGGAGGTACAGGAGCTAAAGTTAAGGCACTCCTATGATCTTTTAAAGTGGGCGAAGTATTAGAAAGCCGAGATAGGGCCTTATTCTGGGGTTCTGTCACGACCCAGCTAGGGGCCGCGACGGGTACCAGGGGCTAACCACCGAGCACCACTCATTCTGTCGCTCATTTTACTCATTTTATACCCTTTTGATCATCTTTATACTCATAGCGTAGGGAAAATCACATCTCGTATGGAAACATAAAATACTTTCATGTACATGTGCCCTTGGGCTAGCAAAATAATATATATAGGTATAGATATACAGTAGTGATCTCGTGAGACCATCTAACCCGCACTACGTATCTACGAGCCTCTACTGGGGAACTGAACATAGGGATGGGATAAGACCCCGTCGTGCACAAAATACATATACAAGGCTATATATATACACAAAAGAATAGCCATAAGCACCTCCGGGACAAATAGAGGGCTTCCAATCAGCTGACAACTACTACGGATATGGATCGAGCTCTCCTCCCTGTCTACCTGTGGGCATAGACACAGCGTCCAAAGAAAACGGACGTCAGTACGAATATTGTACTGAGTATGAGAGGCATAAACAATGAAGTAAGACAATGATATAAAGAAGATACTCATATGGAACATCGGAATCTAACTGCCAAGTATAAGAAAACAAATCATGCTGTCTTACTCATGCTCATCATCATATCATATCATATATGCATCATGTATAAACTGCCCGTCCATATCGGATCGGTCTGATAATCATAACATGAGCCCGCGTCCAGGCCTCCCGCGTCCGGGGTAACATCTCATGCCGCCCACTAGTGGTGTCTGACGTAAGGTCGTGATCCCCCGATTGCATTATGGAACAATCATGGACATTCTACCTCACCTTGAAGGAATTAGCATATAAGGTGAGTGTAAGCGATAAATAACATCATTAGACTTTCTATACTTTAACTCATTACCTTGTGTAGCTAATTATAGACATAGGCTCATGGATAAGAAACAAGTTACGCTATAGGATTCATGCCATTAGAAATAAGGGACTAGCCTCACATACCTTTGACGTTTAACTAAACTATCGCTCGCTTGTTCTCCTTCTATATCGTGTTTCTACCTTCAATAGAGGATTCACATTTACGTTAGTTAATCGACTATAAGAACGCACTACTATTTCTAGAGACAATTGGGCAGCACTTCCTTTGTTTACACTACTTTTCCCATATTTCATGTCAACTTCCAACACCCACAACAACAATTACAATATAGCAATCAACAATCATCATTCATATACAATGACCACGATCCACCATTTCTCTTCATTTTTCCCACATTTATGGTTTTGGGTTCACTATCGTATTTTCTCATGTATCACACTTATCTCATGGTTTAAATTTCATTTATAACGCATTCATACTCACAACACACTAACATTCATGATTCAATACAACTACCATTCACTCATGGCACTATTCACTCATTTATGACCTATTTGCTATGCTTTTCTACAATTCGGGTGTCTTAACCTTCTAATACCTTAAACAACATGAAATTGTCATGAAACTTACCTTAGATGATGGTTGAACAAGATTTGAATGGATTTACTCCTCTAGCACCAAAACCCTACTTCACTCTTTTTTTGGAACTTCTTGGTTTGGATGAACTTCACTTGAGTTTCACACACTTTGTTTCATGGATTTATTGTTGTTGATAATTGATTTCCTTGTTATTCTTATGGTTGAAGTGTTTGGAGAATTTTCTAGAGAGTTCTTGAGTGGTGTAGATGAGAAAATGAAATGAAATGAATGAAAAGGGTCCCTTATAGTAATCACAACATCTGATTTTTTTTTATGAACAGTAGTCGGGAAGCACAGTGGTCATAAACCCCACTTTACGGGCCGTATTCTGTTTTATGGTCCATCCTTCGCAACCGTATTTAAGCATATCAAAACCAGAAAGGCATGCTGGAGATCATGGCAGTTTACGACTCAGTTTACGGGCCGTATTTCAATTTACGGTCCGTATTCCAAGTCGTTATTAACCATTTGAAGCATTTGACAGAAAGTTGAAATTTTTGAAAGGTTGGAGGACGATAGTAGTTTACGGTCCATAAATCACTTTACGGGCCGTATTCCACTTTACGACCAACTGGATCAAAGTGCCAACCTGCAACTTTTCATTGTACGTTCGCAGGGAAATTTCTGAGGTGTAACAGGTTCGCTCTCTTCCATATCCATAAACAGCTCCCATTCAAGCCCTTCTTCAATCACTATTTTGCCCTTCTGGGCTGCCATAGCTTTTCCTTCCATCAGCTTCACTTAGAGCATAATGCACGGTTAGGAAAAAGGAAATTCTTATAATGTAGCTCTATCGCACGATCTATGAAAAAGAAAGATGTTCATTATTCCTAAATGCCCCGCAGCCTCTTGTTTATAAGTGTGGCGCGCTTCACACCCATAAATAAGACTCTACTGGACACGACTCGTAGACACACCCTAGGACGAACAGCTCTGATACCACTTTTGTCACGACCCGACTAGGGGGCTATGACGGGTACCCGGAGCTGACTACTGACCACCTCTCGTTAGGCTAATCATCATATTCACCCTGAACATATATAATTTTTAAAACAACACATGTCTACGAACCTCTACTAGAGTACTAAACATAGAGACGGGACAGGACCCTGTCGTGCCCAAATATCTATACATAAAAGAATATGATCATAAGTAGCACCTCCGGAATAGTGGAGTGCTCCTGTGAATCCGCTAATTAGCACCTATGAATCTGGGCCACCTCCCTGACTACCTGTGGGCATGAACACATCATCCAAAAGAAAGGCCGTCAGTACGAATACTGTACTGAGTATGTAAGGCATGAACAATAATATAATAAGAAACATGGAGCATATCATGAGGGAAAAAGGTAACCTGAACATCTGAGTGCCTCTTAAGGCGGATACCATACATGCTTAACTTTCCTTTCATAAAAACATTTCTCATATACGTATACATAAAATAGAGTTGTTGCGGAACGTGCAGCCCGATCGAAAAGCATATCATTTTGCCGTGGAACGAACGGCCCGATCCATCTAACCCATATATCCCGCGTTCGGGACGATATCATAATATACCAGCTGATCAGGTGGCCATGCGTCTATAGCGCCTCGCCCTTGTTCCCGTGTCCCCCATATAAATATACATATATCATACACATATAGTATAAGTAGCATGCATGAGAGCCCAAGGAAAGTTATAATCCTATCGGAGTGACGTGAGGTCGATAACCTCCGATCGTATTATGGAATAATCATCATCGCTCTGTCACACCTTGAAGGAATAATTATTATAAGGTGAGACCATCAACAATGAATAAAGTTGAGAAAATCAAGAAAAAGCTCAACATTTTCATATTCACATTGAAATCATAAGCTTGGGACTTTTAAAGGTGAAATCGTCATCATCATAATCATCATGGGAATATTTTCCTCCTTGACATCATCGTTGTCGTTGAAAAAAAAACATGTTCATCGTTGTTGTCATAAGAGTTTAGGAATCACAAATCTTTAATTTGGAACATAAGGACATTTTGGAAAACATTTATGGGTCATCAGGAAAGGAGTCATGCCTTTGAGTAGTGAACTTCTAGCTTTTTAAATCAGGGTGGGCATGGAAATATACAATTAAAAACATAACACAGGATCATGCCGTTGAAAGAAAAGGGACGAGACTTAACATAGTTTTACGGCTCTCCAACTTTATCAATCAAACGCTTTCCTCCAACGTTCGCGATTCTACATACAAAAGGGTTCGTACGAAGATTAAATTATTGGAAGGATACTTAAGCTTAAACAAAAGCGACAAAGGCTAACAAAAATTGGGCAGCATTTCATTTGTTCCAACAACTTATCCATATATAATAAAACAATTCCCAAACATCATAACAACACCCACAATATCATAATACGTAAATTTCCTCGAGTTAGATATTATTCAACTTCCAAATTCACTTCCAAGATCCTCCATAGCCATGACTATAATACAACATCATGTTTATCATTCACGTAATACTTCCTCAACATCATTAGCGCCATTCATAACAAGATTATACTCATATTACGCCATAGACCATAACTCAAACTACTTTTCAACCCAACACACAGTTATTTGCATATTTGGGTTCATATTCCATATTTGTTCCTAATTCAAGTTCTTCAACTACTCAACACCATTACTAACATGAAACAATTGTAAAAGTCACCTTTGGCCATGTGGAGATGGTCTTTGAATGCAAATACTCCACTTGAGAAGAACTCAACCCCAATACCAAAGAGATTCTCAACTTCTAGCAACCCTAGGAAGCATTCACACCCTTGATCCTACCAACTTTTGATGGTTGATCCTTGATTCTTCTCTTGAATATGTGTTAATGTGAGATGGAGAAAGTTCTAGAGTTTTAAAGAGTGTTGGGAGGTGGAATTGAGAAAAAGAAAGAGGGATCATACATATATAGAAAATAGAATTCGGACCCGACTAGAATTATACGGTCTACTATACGGACCGTATAATTTATATGGTTCGTATAATGGACTGTACATTTCCTCAAAATTGACACCCCTCTCTGGAGAGGTTCTACGGTCCGATATACGGGCCGTATAAATTATACAGTCCGTATATATGACCGTACAATCCACCATTTCCCCGGATTTGTCCTCGTCGTTCGTTTGATCTCGAATCCTTATGGAACCTTCTTGGCACTTGTTTAACACTTCATTAAAAATTTACGGGACATTATAACTCTTCCTTAAAAAATCATCAAGCCAACATTATTTCGGTACCTTGCAAATCCTTTCCGATACACAACGTATACCTTGCTTCTCTTAACGAACTTTCCTCTTTTGCGTCAACGTCTTTGATATCTCAATTAGGAACATTTAAATACTATTTCTTACTTATAGAAACATCGCATACTTCGTACCCTACATCATCCCATTCACTATGCAACGACATGAAATTTTTTCGAGGTGTAACATGTAAAGCCGAGCCACTTGCTGCACACAAGTACAGATGTGAGTTGGCCCATACTTTAGGTCAAAGTGAATGAGTGGTCTCTATTCATCCCACATGCTCTCACTATATACAAAACATGATGGCAACATATTGAGTATACTTGACAACCTAATCTAAATCGTGCAAAGCTGTCAACACAAGTTCTCAAGATTTCTCAAGAACAATGTCACCTACAAGTTGAAGAACCTAATACAGACACAAGATTTAGTCTAAGTCCTTTATATTGTTGTGAGTCTTTGTTCGTTTGTGCTTAAATTGTAAACCTACTCTTCTTTGTTAAGAAGGGGTTTGTAGTTGTTTTGAAAAGTTTAAGTGTGATTGCTGGAAGTGTGTTTCCACAAGCTTTTGAGTGGTACACTAGGCTAGAGTTAGTCTAGGTGTATTAGTGGTCCTTGGCTAGAGTTAGTCAAGTCGAGTTGATTGCAATTGGAGTATTGCAAGTGTTGAAAGACTATGGAGGTTAGTTCCTAGGTTACAAAAGAGTCATTGTAAGGGTGAGGGGTTATGGGAGTTAACACCTATCTTACAATCAATTGTAATTTGAAGTTGCTCATGTAGTGGAGTTAAAATCCTACTGGGGTAGGTCGTGGTTTTTAATCCCTTGAGCAAGGAGTTTTCCACAGTAACATCCTGTGAACTGGTACACAACTAGGTCCCTCCATACTGTGTTTGGTAGATGCATAGCCTTTATCAATTACCCTCAATGTCCTATGTATCCGATCTATAAAATTCTGCGGGTCCTCATCTGGTTTTGATCCTGTAAATGCTGGAGGGTCCAAATTGATGAAGTCTCGATCCCTAGCACTAACAACCCTATCAGCGTAACCAATACCCATGCCCTGACGCTGGGCCTAAGCGATCACTAACTGAGTCAATAACCTAATAACATGTCACACCCCTAATGAGGAGCATGACGGGCTCTGACCCGTAAGTCGAAACCACCTGACTTAATAGTTACTTTAAACACCACCTACCATAACTTAGAGAACACCTGCACGCAGAAAAGGCCCAACATAGAAATCTCTGATAATTCAACACATATGTACATATGCGGACCGACAAGGTCGCCATAACATAACGTATATCATAAAGCCGACAAGGCTATCAGAAAAATATCAAGAACCCAAAACAAGGCCGACATGGCCATACATAATATTTACATATCCAACTATGTCCATGAGCCTCTAAGAGTATACATATGAAAATATATTATACTAACAGAAAAGTACCAAAAATAGCATGCCCGGAGTAGTGGCACTTGCTAACACCGCTGAAGCTGGAAAATCCTACTGCGATTGCTCCTCGATAACTCTGTCAGAGCCTGCAGCACGAAATGCAGCATCCCGTGCAATAGGTCGTCAGTACGGATAAAAGTACTGAGTATGTAAGGCAAGAGGGTAACGACATAATTAAGATATAATGTAACATTAATAAAGGCAAAAGAAAACCGAACATGTGGAAGTAGCACAAAATACAATGCATGATAAAAGCATTGGTATGCTTATATATATATATATATATATATATATATATATATATATATATATATGTACGTAACAGATGGTATCCATGCTCGGCCGTAAGGCTCGGTGTTACATGTGTAAAATCATGCCCGACCATTAAGGCTCGGTGTTATCATCATTAGCCCGCGTCCGGGGCAATATCATAACATGTCCACTGCAGTGGTGTGTGCATTTACGCACCATGCCCGGCCGAATATAGCGCGGCACGGTGTAGTAAAATAGTGCAATACATTTATTTATATGTATATACCATGTATGAGAAGTCAATGATCTGACCTTGGCTTTTCGGAGTGACATAAGGTCGGTAGCCTCCGAATAGCTTATGGAATTCGTATCGAGTCCAAAGGAGTAATCGATGATGATAAGTAAAATAATATTTTAAGAATCAATAAAATAACAAGACATTAAGATTTGAAATACAAAGCATGGGAAAAGAGTGGATTTGTTATGGAACGCTTGTGTTTATATTCTAATTGGATTTGTGCCAAAGAAAGAGGGAAACGAACACCTTACATACCTTATCCGTGAAGCCACCACTTAAAGAGTTCCTTACACTGATGCTTGCCCTTCACCCGAACCTATATATCGAGAAATACATCTTTAATCACACTTTCATCATATTTCCATCAACTTATAAGCACTAATTATTGAAGACTAATTTAGGTTATGAAAATTTGGGCAGCATCTCCCCTATATCATCTACTTCCTCTAAATACCAAAACAACTCCCAAACAATACCAACAATATCAACAACAACATCCTCAATATTCTACAAGATAAATATGTATATTTTCATCCAAAACTCTCTTCAAACCTCAATCCATAAGCCAACGACATCAACACAACAAACTATAACTTTTATTCTTGTAAATATTCCTTAATCAACGTTGATAAAGAGAGAGAGATTCAATGATTCATACCTTATCTTTACCTAAGTAGAAAGATCTTCAATATTTACTTTGTTTCCAAGCTAACTCATAAACAAAACGAAATTATAATCGTGACTACACGTTGTCCGGACCTCGATTAATATTCCGTAGCTTGAAATTTACTCAAAATCCTCACTTTTATGTGATATACGAGCTCTCTTGCCTTGCTGAATTTTCTGGAATATTTTGGAAGATTATGATGGAGAAAAATGGGGTTTTTAATCTTTTTATAGTGGCTAGGGTCGGCAGTACTGTAGCAGCACTGTAGCAGTGCTGTTTCTGCTCTGTCAGCCTAACTTATAACGCTCATAATTCTCTACTCCGATGTCCTATGGACGAACGAGTTGTTGCGTTGGAAACTAGACTCGACAAAATTCATTTTAGGATTTTGAAACACCTTAAAACTCCTAATATACATGGATATATACCCCTCCATAGTTGACCCAAAATTCTATCCTTGATTCTAACAACTTTGTTTTTTTTGACAAACTTATTTTCTTTGATTTGCTTGGTCCCAGAGTCCTCCATAGCTTATTATGTGAACTTAAACCCTCGTAACCATGAGATAGGTGCATACAGTCTCACATCTCCTAGGAAATGCTTCACGTCTACACTTAAACAACTAATTCCTAATAGATTTCACGTACAAGACTACGAGGTGTAACATAACATCTCACATCTCCTGCCCGAGTGTATCATGTGGAGGATTTAGGGGTATTGTAGTTGCAGCCCCTCTGGAACAGAAGGATTTTGAGAAGATCGGGATAGGGCCTCACTTTGGGACTCACCCTGGCTTACATCTACCGGTGGTACCCGACAAGTACCCTTATCTGTCACAACCTTTCCTCTCTGGCCAGCTAAAGCTCTCCTCGTCATAAGCATCACTGAAATCAGAATACGTTATTAGAAAAGGGATTCGAATGATACAACTCGAACGCACGATATAACATAAGAAAGAAAGACAACCATCCTCAATGCCCTGCAGCCTCCTGTTTATAAGTGTGGTGCATAACACAACCATAAAAAAGACTCTGCTAGACACGACTTGTAGAAAACCCTAGGACAAAAATGCTCTGATACCAAGTTTTTCACAACCCAAACCGGAAGGCCATGACCGGCGCCCGAGCCCTACCTGTCGAGCACCACTAACACATGTTTCCATAGCATCATCGCAAATAAGGGTGGACCACGAGTGCCATCAGATGACAACCTACTGAATCATAAGAGAGTTATACTAAAAAGGGACGAGCCCAAAGGACATACGTATATAGCCATGCGGGGCAGACTGTACGGGCCAATAAGGCCATCATAGACAACTATACAACAAAATATAGGCCGAGAAGGACATACAACGCTAACTATACCATAACTATCTACAAGCCTCTACTAGGGTACATGACATAATAACGTTGGGATAGGGCCCCGCCATACCCATATGTACCACAAAAATATAACATATCAAAACACGACAGCAACTCCAAGACAAGTGGAGTGCTCCAATATTAGCTGAATGGAAACCTCCTTAGGCAGATAGTTAACCAGTCTACTGAATATGCGGGCATGAAACGCAGCGTCCCCCAAGGCGAAAGAGACGTCAGTACGAACAAAGTACTGAGTATGTAAGGCATGAAAGTAGCATAAAGGAGACATAAAAGTACATGGGATAAACAGAATGCAACCTGTAAAACTGAACTGCCTCTGAGGACCAATGATATGTATAGTTACTATATATATATATATATATATATATATATATATATATATATATATATATATATATTGTTACACCTTGGAAAATTTTCCGTTAACGTACAGTGAATAGGCTAGCGAAGGCACGACGTATGCGATGTTTTCATAAGTAAGAAATAGCATTTGATGATCCTAATCGAGATTCAAAGACATTTGACGCAAGGGAAGAAGGTTGTCAAGGGAAGCAAAGGATATGTTCGGTGTCGGGTAAGAATTATGAGCGACGAGTTAATGATGGCGTAATTATGTCATGGAGAAGAGTGATAATGTCCCTTAGATTGGTATTGAGGTGTTAATCAAGTGTCAAGAGAGTTCCATATGGATTGGAGATCAAACGAGTCGACGAGAAACAGTTTGGGAGAGTTGGGCATTATACGGCCAAACATACTGGCTGTATAAAACATACGGACCGTATGTCCAGCCGTATGTCCTGGCCAGAATGAGGGTCCTTACTGGACCAGATCTACAGCCAGACATACGGTCAGTATAAATTATACGGACCGTATGTTGGTCCGAAGAATCTGGTCGGGACAGATTTTAAGTTGATATAAGGACCTCTCTCTCTCATTTAATTAATTCCATTTTCCACTCTCCACACTTCAAGAATCCTCTAGAACTCTCTCCATTATTCATCCACAAGAAACCAAGAGAAATCCATGATCAACTTCATCAAATCCACAAAATCAAGTGTAGAAAACCTATCAAAGTTCATCTAAGCCAAGAAATCCCAAAGAAAGTGAGCTAGGGTTTTTGTGCAAGAAGAGAATTCCCACTCAAGGTTTATTCTTCCATTATCTAAGGTGAGTTTTATGATCATTCCTTGTTGTTTAAGGTGCTGAAAGTTAAAAACACTTGGATTGTAGAAAGATATAGAAAATGGGTCACAAATGTGGGAATAGTGTCGTTGTTGAGTAGTAGTTTGGGGTGAATTATGAATATTGGTATGTTGTGATTATAAGTCCGCTATAAATGACATTTAGAACATGGAATAAGTATTATATGCGAGAAAATGCATTAATGAACTATGACCATAATTATGGAGAAATTGGAGTGAAATTGTGAAATGCGGATAATGTAGGTGAATGATGATTGTTGCCTATTACATTGTGAATGTTGTTATGGATGTTTGGGAGTTGATATATGATATGGAGAAAGTAGTAGAAACAAAGGAAATGCTGCCCAATTTTCCCTAGAAATAGTATGCACGTTTAAGTAATCGATTAGCTAATGTTAATGCGAATTCTCTTGAAGGTAAACAACGTGGGCATTGAAGGAGAACAAGCAAGCGATAGATTAGTTAAACGAAAAAGGTATGTAAGGCTATTCCTTTCTTTCTATGGCATGAATCCTATGGCATGATTTTTCCTTCTTCTCCATGAATCTTTTACATCCCGGAAAGCTAAGAGCCTATGTTCATGAATAACCACATGAGATAAAAGATACATTATAAGTCCAATAATGATGATGATGAGCTTAAGTCTAAAGATTCTAGAGTTCATGATATGATGTTCCTATAAAGTTAATGATGTTGTTTATTGTGTACACTCACCTTATATACTATTTCCTTCAAAGTGAGGCAGAATGCTTATAAATGCTCCATATTGGAATCGGGGGTTCACGACCTTATGTCACCTCGATAAAGTATAGCTATCTTTGAGTTTCTATGCATGCATTATGATGAGTATATATTGATGATATTACACCGTGCCTATATGGCCGGGCAGCACCGCTAAGGCGGACATCATATAGATGATTACATCATGTCTATATGGCACGGGCAGCACCACAAATGGGCGGCATGAGATGGTACCCCGGACGCGGGAGGCCTGGACGCAGGCTAATGATTATTACACCGTACCTATATGGACGGGCAGCCTATACATATATGCATACATGATCTGATCACGATTATGAAATAAGCGAGCATGCATTATTTCTTTTATAATTGACAGTCAGTTACAGGTTGTTCCTTATTTGATGCTTCCTTTATCTCATTGAGGTATTATTATTACTTATTCCTCTCATACTCATTAAAATGTTCGTACTAACGTCTGTTTTCTTTGGACGTTGTGTTCATGCCCACAGGTAGACATGGAGGTGATCTTGATCCAGACTCGTAGGAGCTATTAGCTGACTTGAGAGCACTCCATTGTTCCAGAAGTGCCTTTGATCATTCTTTTGTGTATATATGTATATTTTGGGCACGACGGGGTCCTGTCCCGTCTCTAAGTTTAGTACTCTAGTAGAGGCTCATGGATACGCAGGTGTGGGTAGTATGGTCTCACGAGTTACTACTGTATATATATATATTATCATTTTGATGCTTATGTATATAAAAGTATTTATGTTCTCAAATGAAAAATGATTTTCTTATGATTTGAGTATGATGAGTAGTAGAATGGGTGGTGCTCGGTGGTAAGCCCCGGGAACCCGTCACGGCCCCTAGTTGGGTCGTGATAAAAGTGGTATCAGAGTAGTTCAGTCCTAGGAAGTGTCTACGAGCCGTGTCTAGTAGAGTCTTTTTATGGTGTGTTGCGCGCCATGCTAATAAACAGAAGGCTACAGGGCATTTAGGGAAAATGACCATCTTTCATCGTAAGAGATTGTGCGATAGAGCTCTGTTATAAGATTTTCTTCTCTTAGTAGGGTGCTATGATTCCAGAAATGCCGCCAAATGGAAAAGCTACAGCCACCTAAAAGGGCAAGACTACGGTGAAAAGGCGGATAGAAAGAGAGCCGCCAATGAATGTAGAAGAGGGTGAATCATATAATGAGGCCCCATCTAATACTTCCTCCACCCCGCCTAATGTAGAAGAACAAGAAGGAGCATCAGCTCTAGTTCCTCCATCGGTTGCTTTGGGTCAACAAGTGACCGAGGCTATCCACTTATTGACACAGTTAGTTGCCGTCTAGGTACAGCGACAGAATGTGGGTCTAAGTGATAGGGCAGCTAGTACAGGAGCCCGTAATTTTATGAGTTTGAATCCTCTGGAGTTTTTCGGGTCAAAGCCGGATGAACACCCACAAGGTTTTATTGATGAGATGCTGAGAACATTGAGGATTATTCATGCCTCCAAAACTGAATCTGTGGAGTTAGCATCTTATAGACTCCGAGATGTGGCGGTATTGTGGTACAATTATTGGCTAGCATCAAGAAAAGAAAATGCGCCTCCTCCCGTGTGGCAAGAATTTGTAGATGCTTTCATCCGCCACTATTTGCCACCCGAGGTCCGCCGAGCTAGAGCGGATAGGTTCTTTAATCTAAAACAAGGAAATATGAGAGCCCGGGAATATAGCCTTCAATTTAATTCATTGGATAGATATGCCCCGACTATGATGGCCGATATAGGAGATAGGGTACATAGGTTTGTGAGTGGCTTGGGGCAACATTCGTGCAAGGATTGTTTGACGGTTTCGTTGCAAGATGGGATGGATATTTCCCGAATACAAGCCCATGCCCAGAATTTAGAAGGACAACAACCTCCACAAAGGGGTGATCGTGATACCGATAGAAGGCAAAGTAAGAGGGCCAGATATATGGGGGTAGGAAGTGATTATAGAGGGGGATCAAGGCAGACACATTCTAGACACTCAGGCCAGTCGGTGACTAGTGCACCTCCACAGTTTACAGTAGGAGATTTGATCGCTTCTTTCGTTCAGGACAGGGTCAGAGTTCGATGGCCTCAGATTCTCAGTTTGGGGGAGATTATAGCAAGAGGAGACCCCCAGTACAACGAAGCAGCCAGTGCGGTAGACTACATTCCGGACAGTGTTGCCAAGGTTCAGATACTTGCTATGCTTGCGGCCAGGGGCATATGATGCGAGATTGCCTGTCGATGAGTGGTAGAGTTGGGGTTCAGCCCACAGGATCAGTGGCTGGTTCATCTTCAGTGCGCCCGGTAGGGAAGGCTCCCCAAATTTCAGCAGGTCGAGGTAGAGGCAGAGGGGGAGCATCTACTTTAGGTGCCACTCAGCCCCGTGTGTATGCTTTAGCTGGACGACAGAATCTTGAGTCCTCCCCGGATGTGGTTACAGGTACATTGTCCATATTTTTCCACGATGTATATGCATTGATAGATTCGGGTTCTACCCTATCTTATATTACTCTGTATGTTGCTGGTCTTATTGGGGTGAAACCTGAGCCAATTAAACCTTTTGAGGTATCTACTCCGGTTGGTGATCCCGTGATAGCGACACAAGTGTATAAAAATTGTGTACTTGTGATATGCAATCGCCAGACCAAAGCTGACTTAATTGAGCTGGAAATGTTAGATTTCGATGTGATTATGGGTATGGATTGGTTGGCTTCATGTTATGCTCAGGTTGATTGCCGAATGAAAGTGGTTCGATTTCAATTTCTGGGAGAGCCCGTGCTTGAATGGAAGGGTAATACAACATCTCCAAAAGGTAGGTTTATTTCCTACCTTAAGGCAAGAAAGATGATAGCTAAGGGCTATATTTATCACTCAGTCCAAGTACATGACACCGAAGAAAAGTCGCCAACTTTCCAATCTGTTCCGGTAGTGAATGAATTTCCGGATGTATTTCGAGATGAACTTCCAGGCCTTTCTCCGGAAAGGGAGATTGACTTCGCTATTGATATGTTGCCGGACACCAAGCTTATTTCCATTCTCCTTACCGAATAGCTCCGGCAGAATTGAAAGAGCTAAAGGCACAGTTGAAGGATTTGCTTGAGAAGGGGTTTATTAGACCCAGTTCATCACCATAGGGAGCGCCATTCTTGTTCGTGAGAAAGAAAGATGGTTCCCTACGAATGTGCATCGATTATAGGTAGTTGAACAAGGTGACAATAAAGAACAAATATCCTCTCCCAAGGATTGATCATTTGTTTGATCAACTACAGGGTGCTAAGTGGTTTTCCAAAATCGACTTGCGGTCAGGCTATCACCAAGTGAGAGTTAAAGAAGAAGATATTTCTAAAACAGCTTTCAGAACGAGATATGGCCATTATGAATTCCGGGTGATGTCGTTTGGGTTGACTAATGCTTCAGCAGTGTTCATGAACTTGATGAATAATGTATTCAGGCCACTCTTGGACTTATTTGTGATAGTATTCATTGATGATATTCTGGTATACTCTCGTACAGAATCAGAGCATGCAGATCATTTACGTATTGTTCTTGGAATTCTTCAAACCCGAGAATTATATGCAAAATTTTCAAAGTGCGAGTTTTGGATGAATTCTGTGACATTTTTGGGCCATGTTATTTCAAATGATGGCATTCGAGTCGACACTCAGAAAATTGAAGCTGTGAAGACTTGGCCAAGGCCTACGACGCCTATAGAAGTCCGTAGTTTTCTGGGATTGGTAGGGTACTATAGAAGATTCGTATAGGGATTTTCCTCTATTTCAGAGCCGTTGACGAAGCTAACCTAGAAGTCAATTAAATTTCAGTGGAATGATGCTTGTGAACGCAGCTTCCAAGAGTTGAAGGACAGATTAACCTCAGCTCCAGTCTTAACACTTCCAGAAGGCCCAGATGGCTATGTGCTGTACTGTGATGCTTCCGGCATTGGGTTGGGATGTGTGTTAATGCAGCACGGTAGATTCATTGCTTATGCTTCGAGACAGATGCGAAAACATGAAAAGAACTATCCAACTCACGATCTCGAATTGGCTGCAGTCATTCATGCATTAAAAATGTGGAGACATTACTTGTATGAAGTGCATGTCGATATTTATACAGATCACAAGAGTCTTCAATACATGTTCAAACAGAAGGAGTTGAATCTGCGGCAGAGGCGGTGGTTAGAATTATTGAAGGATTATGATGTGAGCATTTTGTACCACCCTGGAAAGGCAAATGTAGTAGCTGATGCGCTTAGCCACCGATCAATGGGCAGTCTATGCGAATTTCCTCTGGGAAAGAAAGAAATGATTCATGAGATTCACCAGCTAGCTAATCTTGGAGTACATTTAATTGATTCAGGTGGTGCAGGAATCAATATTTATGATCCCACAGTTTCGTCCCTGAATATGGAAGTGAAAGAGCGTCAGTATGAAGATCCTCATTTGTGCCATTACAGAGACACATCTCATGAAGAAGAGAAGTCCCCATTTGAAACTTCTATGGATGGAATTCTTAGATACCGAGGCAGGATATGTGTTCCGAATGTTGCAGAATTGCGTCGTCGGATTCTAGAAGAAGCTCATTATTCTCGGTATTCTATTCATCTAGGTGCAGCCAAGATGTATCATGATCTCAAGTTGATATATTGGTGGGATGGCATGAAGAGAGACATAGCAGAATTTGTAGCTCAGTGTTCAAATTGCCAGCAAGTGAAAATCGAACATCAAAAGCCAGGAGGATTATTGCAAGCAATAGAAATCCCTACTTGGAAATGGGAAGTGATCAACATGGATTTTATTGTGGGGTTACCTCGTTCCCGAGGCAAGTATGATTCCATATGGGTGATTGTGGACAGATTGACGAAAGCAGCTTATTTTCTTCCAGTCAGAACCACATACTCAGCAGAAGATTATGTGAGGTTGTATCTCAAAGAGATTGTGCGACTCCATGGTATTCCACTATCTATTATCACAAATAGAGGAGCGCAATTTACAGCCAAGTTCTGGAAATCCTTCCAAGAAGGTCTAGGTACTCAAGTGAAGCTTAGCACGGCATTTCATCCGCAGATCGATGAACAAGCCGAACGTACCATTAAGACCTTGGAGGATATGCTAAGAGCATGTGTTCTAGATTTCGGTGGTAGTTGGGATGATCACTTACCTCTAATCGAGTTTGCATACAATAATAGCTACCATTCCAGTATCCAAATGGCCCCGTATGAAGCTTTATATGGAAGGAAGTGTAGATCCCCAATTGGATGGTTTGAAATAGGAGAAGTACAGCTAATAGGCCCTGAGTTGATTCAGCAAACGGTGGAAAAATTCAAAGTGATCTGAGACCGATTACTGACAGCCCAAAGTCGCCAAAAATCTTATGCGGACAACCACCGACGAGATTTAGAATTTCAAATTGATGACTGGGTATTGTTTAAAGTGTCGCCAATAAAAAGGGGTGATGAGATTTGTCAAGAAAGGGAAGTTAAGTCCTCGGTACATTGGATCCTAAGATTATCCGCAAAGTGGGTCAAGTAGCTTATGAATTGGACTTGCCTTCAGAACTTGAATCAGTCCACCCAGTTTTTCATATCTCAATGCTCTGCAAGTGTGTTGGAGATCCTACGAGAATTGTTCCGATAGATGATGTTCAAGTGACGGAAAAACTAGCCTATGAAGAAGTGCCCATTGCCATATTAGACAGGCAAGTACGGAGACTTCGAAATAAGGAAGTAGCTTCAGTTAAAGTCTTGTGGCGGAATGACAACCGAGAGGAAATGACTTGGGAATCAGAAAAGAGTATAAAATCCAAATACCCGCATCTATTTCAGCCCCCAGGAGAGATCCAAGATGAAACATAACATTATGAGGTATGTATACCTTCTTTTTATGCTTTTGGTCGTGTGTGACCAATTTATATTGCTATTGTGTTGTGGCCCTGTGAGGCAATATTATTACGGGTTGTTGTGACAGGATGGTAGTGCCATATTACAGGGGAAACTCTGGCGAAATTTTCGTAGAATTCCCGAGTGTTTAACATTCGAGGATGAATGTTCCAAAAGGGGGGAAGAATGTTACACCTTAGAAAATTTCCCGTTAACGTACAGTGAATAGGCTATCGAAGGGCACGACGTATACGATGTTTTGATAAGTAAGAAATAGCATTTGATGATCCCAATCGAGATTCAAAGACATTTGACGCAAGGGAAGAAGGTTGTCAAGGGAAGCAAAGGATATGTTGCGTGTCGGGTAAGAATTATGAGCGACGAGTTAATGATGGTGTAATTGTCACACCCCTACTAGAAGTATGACGGGCTCCGACCCGTAGGTCAGGAACCACCCGACTCATCCATGACTTTGAACATTATAAACCAAAACTCAAAGAATATCTGCATGCAGAAAAAGCCCAACATAGGAATATCCGCTCATTTAGCACATATGTACATATGCAGACCGACAAGGTCGCCACAACATAAGGTATATCATAAAGTCGGCAACGCTAACAGTAAAGTATTAAGAGCTCAAAATAAGGCCGACAAGGCCACCAATATATTATACAACAATATGAACCGGTGGAGCTATAAAACATCTAACTATACACACACGTCTACGAGCCTTTACATAGAATACAAATGATCATAAGGACAATACCAAATAGACTGCAGCTCCGAAGTAAGTGCAGTGCTCCTGAGAATTCGTTGATAGAACACCTACGGGTCTGATCTGTCTCCCTGCCTACCTGCGGGCATGAGCGCAGCGTCCACAAGAAGGGACGTCAGTACGAATAATGTACTGAGTATGTAAGGCATGAATAACAACATAATATAGATATGAAAGGTAACATGGAATAAGAGAGATAACTTGTACATCTGGATGCCTTATAAGGCGGTGTCATGCATGCTTAGCCTTTTAAAAAAAAATATATTCTTATACATATAGATAGTACCATGCCCGGCCATTAAGGCTCGGTGTCATATATATAGTATCATGCCCGACCATTAAGGCTCGGTGTCATATATATAGTATCATGCCTGACCATTAAGGCTCGGTATTATCATCATTAGCCCGCATCCGGGGCAATATCATAACATGCCCACTGTAGTGGTGTGCGCATCTACGTGCCATGCCCGGCCGACTATAGCGCGTATATATATATATATATATATAGCATGCATGAGAGCCAAATAAAAGCTATAAATACATCGGAGTGACGTAAGGTCGGTAACCTCCGATTATATTATGGAATAATCATCATCGCTCTATCTCACCTTGAAGGAACAATTATTATAAGGCGAGATCAACAACAATGAATAAAAATCAAGAAAATCACGAAAATAACTCAACATTCTCATAATTCACATTGAAATCATAAGCTTGGGACTTTTAAACATGAAATCATCATCGTCGTCGTAATCATCATAGAAACATTTTCATCTTTAGCATCGTCATTAACATTGTAAAAACATGTCCGTTGTTGTTGTCATAAAAGCTTATAGAATCATAAATCTTTGACTCGGAAAATAGGGACATTTTGGAAAACATTTATGGATTATCAAGGAAGAAGTCATTCCTTTGAATCATGAACTCTAACTTTTGGAAGTAAGGAGGTTATGAAACATATGTAAGGAATTATAACATAGGAGTTTCTAGAAATAGGATCACCGTCATCATAAAACATGTTTATCTTTAGCATCATAAGAACTCTATGAATCATGAATCTCTAGCTTTTGAGAATAAGAACATTTTAGGAAATATGTATGGGTTCACAAGAAAGGAATCATGCCTTTGGAAAGAAAGGGTCTAGCCTTAACATACCTGTTCAACCTCCAGTTATCCACACTTATTCGTCCGAATTCGTGAGTCTACATTTAAGAGGATTCACACAATTGTTAGACTCATCGTTATAAACTTTTCTTAGTCCTTCAAATAAATCCATTTATAATCTGCCGAAATTCGGGAAGCACCTCCCCTGTTTATATGCCTAGCCCGAAATCACAATACCAACAAAACAACAACTACAACACCACCAACATCAACAACATCTCCAATTTCTCAACCAACAACTTTATTATACAACCATTTCATCACTCTATCTTCGTAAATAAACCAAAAGTAATATTAATAAGGAGAGATTCATACCTTATTTTTGTTAAAACAGCGATATCTTCACTATCCACCTTGAATCCGCCCCAAAACCATACTAGAATCACATCTATGCGTTTATCCGAGCTTCGATTAATACTCCGTCACTTGAAAATTGCTTACTTTTTGATTCCCTCACTCCCTCTTCAAATTTTCTAGAATTTTTTGGGCAAATCTAGGCTAAAATCTGGTGAAAAAAGAGGGTTCTTACCCTTTCTATAAGGGTCAAATTCAGGTTGGGTTCACTGTAGCATTTTACTGTAGCAGCACTGTAGAAGGTCGATTACTGTAGCAGTCTGTAGCACGTGTTTCTGCTCTGTCAGCTGAACCTGTAACGTCCATAATTCTCTACTCCGATGTCCTATCGATGAGTGATTTATTACGTTGGAAACTAGATTCGACGAACTTCATTTTAGAATTTTGTTTCACTCCAAAACACTTCATATGCTAAGAGATATTCGTCCCTCAATTTGGACCAAAATGTTCATACGAAACTTTACCCATCCTTTCTCCAAAGTCGTACTACTCCCTCTGCATGATATTTATCATTTATTATACTTGATAATGACCATGTTCTTGTGTTTCAAAATATGCTTCCCCGATTACGACTTACGAGATCGTAATTCATCCTTTACTTCATTGTTACATACTTCCCATGGCTTGTACCCTCCAAAACATCATGGGACGTCTCCGATACTCCATTACTACGGTGATGTACATGGCATGCTCATGCTCTAAAAGTGTGGGGTATAACAGTAATGATGTCTTGAAGAAGAGTGATAATGTCCCTTAGATTGGTATTGAGGTGTTAATCAAGTGTCAAGAAGGTTCCATAAAGATTGGAGATCAAACGAGTCGACGAGAACGAGTTTCGGAGAGCTGGGCATTATACGGCCAAACATACTGGCCGTATAAAACATACGGACCGTATGTCTAGCCATATGTCCTGCCCAGAATGAGGGTCCTCACTGGACCAGATCTACAGCCAGACATACGGTCAGTATAAATTATACGGACCGTATGTTGGTCCGTAGAATCTGGTCGAGACAGATTTTAAGTTGATATAAGGACCTCTCTCTCATTTAATTCATTCCATTTTTCACTCTCCACACTTCAAGAATCCTCTAGAACTCTCTCCATTATTCATACACAAGAAACCAAGAGAAATCCATGATCAACTTCATCAAATCCACAAAATCAAGTGTAGAAAACCTATCAAAGTTCATCTAAGCCAAGAAATCCCAAAGAAAGTGAGCTAGGGTTTTTGTGCAAGAAGAGAATTCCCACTCAAGGTTTATTCTTCCATTATCTAAGGTGAGTTTTATGATCATTCCTTGTTGTTTAAGGTGCTGAAAGTTAAAAACACTTGGATTGTAGAAATATATAGAAAATGGGTCACAAATATGGGAATAGTGTCATTGTTGAGTAGTAGTTTGGGGTGAATTATGAATATTGGTATGTTGTGATTATAAGTCCGCTATAAATGACATTTAGAACATGGAATAAGTATTATATGCGAGAAAATGCAATAATGAACTATGACCATGATTATGGAGAAATTGGAGTGAAATTGTGAAATGCGAATAATGTAGGTGAATGATGATTGTTGCCTATTACATTGTGAATGGTGTTATGGATGTTTAGGAGTTGATATATGATATGGATAAAGTAGTAGAAACAAAGGAAATGCTGCCCAATTTTCCCTAGAAATAGTATGCACGTTTAAGTAATCGATTAGCTAATGTTAATGTGGATTCTCTTGAAGGTAAACAACGTGGGCATTGAAGGAGAACAAGCAAGCGATAGATTAGTTAAACGAAAAAGGTATGTGAGACTATTCCTTTCTTTCTATGGCATGAATCCCATGGCATGATTTTTCCTTCTTTTCCATGAATCTTCTACATCCCGAAAGCTAAGAGCCTATGTTCATGAATAGCAACATGAGATAAGAGATACATTACGAGTCCAATAATGATGATGATGAGCTTAAGTCTAAAGATTCTAGAGTTCATGATATGATGTTCCTATAAAGTTAATGTTGTTGTTTATTGTGTACACTCACCTTATATACTATTTCCTTCAAGGTGAGGCAGAATGCTTATAAATGATCTATAATGGAATCGAGGGTTCACGACCTTATGTCACATCGATAAAGTATAGCTCTATTTGAGTTTCTATGCATGCATTATGATGAGTATATGTTGATGATATTACACGGCGCCTATATGGCCGGGCAGCACCGCTAAGGCGGGCGGCTTATAGATGATTACATCGTGTCTATATGGCACGAGCAGCACCACTAATGGGCGGCATGAGATGGTACCCCGGACGCAGGAGGCCTGGACGCAGGCTAATGATTATTACACCGAACCTATATGGACGGGCAGCCTATACATATATGCATACATGATCTGATCATGATTATAAAGTAAGCCAGCATGCATTATTTCTTTTATAATTGACAGTCAGTTACAAGTTGTTCCTTATTTGATGCTTCCTTTATCTCATTGACGTATTATTATTACTTATGCCTCTCATACTCAGTACAATGTTCGTACTGACGTCCGTTTTCTTTAGACACTGTGTTCATGCCCACAGGTAGACAGGGAGGTGATCTTGATCCAGACTCGTAGGAGCTATTAGCTGACTTGAGAGCACTCCATTGTTTCGGAAGTGCCTTTGATCATTCTTTTGTGTATATATGTATATTTTGGGCACGACGGGGTCCTGTCCCGTCTCTATGTTTAGTACTCTAGTAGAGGCTCATAGATACGCAGGTGTGGGTAGTATGGTCTCACGATGTTACTACTGTATATATATATTATCATTTTGATGCTTATGTATATAAAAGTATTTATGTTCTCAAATTAAAAATGATTTTCTTATGATTTGAGTATGATGAGTCGTAGAATGGGTGGTGCTCATATATATATATATATATATATGCGTATATAACGCTTACCAAGCCTTTGTGGGCATTTCATTATATCTTTATTGGCCTCTGTGGGTATAATCATCATCATATGACCAGCTGATCAGGTGGTAGTGCGTATATAACGCCGTAACCTTCCCTATAGTCCATATAGATATCATATAAGAATATGTGTATATAACGCCTGTGGGATCATAGTATAATGCATGAGTATGATAAGAGTACATCCTGAATCTATCGGAGTAACGTAAGGTCGTAACACCTCCGAACATCGTTATGAGATGGCATTTTCATCAACATGTGACCCTATAAAGCATACTGAAGCTGGAACAGGACTTGCTAAGAACAATATTACTGGGACATGAATCAACATAGAACATCTCTAGCTGCTAAGAATAGAATCGTTATGGAGTAGTGTTACGTTTGCATTTCGTTTATATGGATCATGCCAAAAGAAGGAAAGTTAGCCTTAACATACCTCAAGTCGTCAACACAAGCCCACAACGAATCTATCGAACTACTACTCCAATCCTATAACAAATGAAGGCATTTACAAGCATAGATGGTATATATCACGTATATCAAATGAGGAATCAAATCTAGAACGAAACAAGCAGCATTTCCCCTATTTCTTAATTAGCATACACATTAAACAACCAACAATCAACACAACAACTTCATATGATCCTTTTTTAAATCTCATATCAACAATATTTGGATATATATACAATAAAACAGTCTGATATACACTTTGCATACGACATCTATACACTTCCACCTTCCAAATACACAAAGTATAACAACACCAACATAATCTCAACATCAACTACTATTCATACAACGATATTTTAGCTCAAACACCCACTAACAATCATGGCTCAAAATAGATTACAACTCAATATAAACTTAAGTTAATATTTGAACCTTCCCTCTAACTCCTTTCCTTCCAAACCTAATATAACCATCACATAAACTCATAAACATATAAATAAGATGAATTCTTACCTCAAGGACTCATGAACACTATAACTCCAAGATTACTTCACCTTGAAGCATCCTCCAAAGTTACTACAAAGAGAAGAAACAAGTTTCAACAACTCTTTGGAAACCTTTGGCACTGGATTCTCACTTTAATTCCTTAACTTCACTCACTACTAAAAAAACAGAAAAAACCGTTGACAAAAACCGACGTCTAGCGTCGGTGTTTTTAACCAAACCGACGGGAAACCGACATTTTAACGTCCGTCGATTTTAATAGCCTCGCTTTCAGAAAAACGACGGACAACGTCGGTTTTTACCGACGGACAGCATCGGTTGCGTTGTCCGTCGGGTTTTATTCAAATATTTTTAAAAATTAAAAAAAAATTTAAAAACCGACGGACAGGGTCGGTTTTATTAAATTCGGATTTTTTTATCTTATATATAAATAATATATATTTTATGAAAAAACGACGCACTGCGTCGGTTTTTTTATATAATTTTTTTATTTTTAATTATAAAACCGACACAGCGAGTCAGTTTTTTTGTAAAATATAAGCATTAATTCCAGAAAACCGACGGACAGAGTCGATTTTCTGGAAAATTTTCAGCATGCAAATCATGCATTTTCTGCAACCACACCTGCACAAAAACCAATACCAAAATCTGCTCAGAAACCAATAACAAAAGCTGCTCAATCCTGACCGAAGGCGACTTAAGTTGTTCCTTGGGCCTAGACCGTACGCTCTACCCTTTTGTACCCCCCCAACTGCTCTACACCAAAAATCTATCTCTAATTAAGAAAACACAATCCCAACCATTTCTATCTTTGGATTCTCAATAACAATTCTAACTTTAATAATTTATAAATTCTAACTTTAATAATTTATAAATTCTAACTTTAATATAATTTTGAAAAGCACAATCCCAACTAATTCTAACTTTGAATTCTCAATAACAATTCTAACTTTAATAACTTATGGATTCTAACTTTAATTCTAAAAATTGAAAAGTAAATCTAGTCAAATAAAATCTACATTTTAGTTTTGAGGTTATAGAAATATTATAACTTAATAATTCTAACATAACTTAATAATTCTAACTTAATTTGAAAAGCACAATTCCAACCAATTCTAAAAATTGAAAAGTAAATCTAGAGAAATAAAATCTACATTTTAGTATTGAGGTTATAGAAATACTATAACTTAACAATTCTAACTTTGAAAAGCACAATCTCAATCCATTCTAATTCAGAATGATCAATAACAATTCTAATAACTTATGGGTTTCTAACAAAAAGCACAATCCAACAACAAAAAAAAAAACTAGTCAAATAATTAAAGTATATATTTTTGCACATATTCAACATCAACAATATTACAAAGAATGATAACTAAGCTAACACAAATACATTGACAAAGAATATGAAATATAGCACAATCTCAACCCAAAAAAAAAAATGACAAGTAAATTAAACTAGGCAAATAAAGTTTACTTTTTTTTTTCACAAATTCAACATTAATAACATTGCAAATGATGTTTAACAAAGCTAAATAGACGAGCATTAGGCCTAAAATCTACAAATAAAACTAAGATTAAAAGAATTTTAAATGCCCTAATTTAAGAGAAACTAACCTTCAAAATGGGTTTGGGGTAGGGGGGAAGGAGCTGCGCAGGCAGCGGCGTTGGGCGGCGGCGAAATGGGAGGCGGCGTCGGGCGGAGGGGAGGGGGGCGGCGGCTAGGGTTTGGGGAGGGTGGGTTAAATTTTGAAGAGGGATAGCTGAAATGGGAAAGAATCCCGTTACTGCCAATATATAGGAAAAACCGAAGGACAAAACCGACTCTGTCCGTCGGTTTTTTCCGCACATTTGACCGGATTTTGACCCCAAAAATTTAAAAAAAAAAACGAAACCGACACTGTCCGTCGGTTTCTTCAAAACAAAATGTTTATTATTTTTTTTAAAAACAAAATGAATTGTATATTATTTATAATATTTTTTAAAATAAAACCGACGTACGACGTCGGTTTTATATTAATTTTTTTTTTAATTAAACCTGTCACGACCCAACCCCGTGGGCCGCGACCAGTGCCCTAGCTGGGCACCTATACGTACCCGATACCCAAATTAGCATATTATCAGAATAATAATATAATAATAACATTAGTGGATGCTACAGAATTTAGCAGAAGAGCAGACTTGGCACACAGAAGCCGATAAGGCTATCATAAAACAAAACATCCCAAACATATGTACAGAACCCACACAGATGTATCCACAGACCTCTACAGAACATATCATAATCGTAAGACGAGACAGGGCCCCGTCATACCCAGAACAATATACATATCCAGATAACAGTGACAGACTGTACCAAAAGATGGGCTCTGAAGAAGAGAGCGCCCCAAAATAGCAGAAACGGGATCCTAAACGTGTGGATCAGCAAACCTGTCGTCTGTACCTGCGTGGCATGAAAACGCAGCCCCCGAAGAAAGGGGGTCAGTACGAAATATGTACCGAATATGCAAAGCGGAATCACAGAAGTCAAATCATAATGATTACAGAAAATGAGTACAAAATCCAGAGTGTCAAATGCATATTTCCAAAACCGACAGAATGTGTACAAAAACATATGTCATATCATATCATATCCGGTCCCTGCCACGGGACTCGGCAGACAGAATGTGGCCACCCTCCCGACGCTGGTGCCACTATACAGAGGAATCAGAAAAAGGGGCGTGGCCCCGTATCATATGTCATATCAAAATGGCCATAACAGATCAGATCAGAATAGGCGGACATGGCACATCATACTCCACAGACCCATGTACGCGTATACCTGCCCCCTCACATCGGGACGCGGCGAACAATGCAGAGAATTACGCTTGACAACATATCCTGGCCCGGGCTCAGTGTGGGAAACATTGGGACATCCACGAATGGAGTAGTGAGAGACTAATATAATTTAAAAATATCATAAATGTTTTCAAAGACTCGATGAAGCGTATCAAAGACAAACCAATCCAATGGAGTCGGACGGAATCATAATAAATGTATTTCGGATATCATAATAAATTACAGAAGTATAACTTTCCCGAAGTCATTCCGAGTGTCAAAATAATTTATAATATTTAACAGAATATTTAAAATAATATTCGTTAAGCGATTAGTAGGGTAATTAAAACATTTCTTTCAAAAATCGCTTAAAAAGGAAGCTTTAACACATTAGGGGCAAAACCGTAAATAGTGGGCCCGCCGCAGAACAAATAAGGCGGCGGGCTCAAATTGTGCCCTCCAAACATATAATATCATCTACGAAGGTTATACAGACATTCTATGACTTTCTGAGTAATTTAGAGCACAATTGCATAATTTCAGAAAAAGCGTATCAAAATGGTTCAATTCTACTGAAGGAAAAACTAAAATTTTGTCTTGCGGATTCCGAGGGCCAAGAGGTCCTTCGAGGCCCGGATCCGACCCTAATACACTAAGGGTATGCCAAGGGAAGAATTGGGTTTGCTTTACATACCTTTCGCGCTCCTTAAGCCTTTCCAAACTCACTTCCCGTTTCGTCGAAAAACTGCAATTGGTCAAGTTTACCAATTGTGAATTATTAATGCCATTATAACAACTTTAAGCATATTTGGCTACCGAAATTTCGGCAGCACTTCCCCTATACATATGGCACCCCGAGAATTCAACTCGGCTAGAAATCATCAACAACAACCCAAACGACAACATTAACATCAACAAAGAACATTAAGAGCACAAATATCCTTCAACTAGACATTTTTCTCACAAGTTGACATAACCTTCATTTCAATCCAAACTTTCACTAATATCAATAATTCCACATTCATCAACAATCAAGATCATCACCATATAGTTCTAGATACATTTCATATCGTTTGCCTTAAGATATACACTCGATATACATAATATACAACTTTCCGCCAAAAATCATAACTTATGCAAAACATCAAATCTTTGGCATCCAACTTCATAATAAGTTTCCAACTTCCAAATTCATCAATGATCACCATAATTCACAACCAAACAACTTCATTTCCTTAATGTCGGAAAATCATACTAAAACGACATAAGTTTCTACATTCCAATTCAATACAAACTTATATCATTCTAACTTCATTTACATATCAAGCATCACAATAAAACACAACTAACGCATTAAACAAACTTGATCCATTCCATTCCAAATCCATTATACCACACGGCCATAAGCCTCTTTTAACACTTCAACTAAATCATTCAACTTTCAATCCCAATATTCATTTCATCACAATCACAACTAGAATATAACATGAATTCGATACATTTTGGCTATACAACATGGACACCCTCACGGCTACACACCTACAACACACACCCACTTTGCAAACTTCCATTTCTTCATACAATCAACACATTTATACATACTACAACACAAACAATACTCAACAACACAATAAAAAGGTAGAAATTCTTACCTTTTCTTCAAGTCTTCTTCACTTGGAGGTATGATTACTTTGGTGATTCTAATGCTCCCCACTCCAATCCAACTACACCAAGTTACAAAGGAACCTTGACTTAGTAGGGAATCAACAAGAAATAAATTTTTGGAGCAATATTTTTGGTACCTAATTTTCTAGGCCAAACCCGAGAGCCTCCTTGCTCTTTCTCTTGTTCTTGATTTTTTTGATCTAGTTTCTAAAGTCTTGAACTTTCTAATCATATATTAAGAAGACTTGGTCACATGACCAAGCACATGACCAACTAATAAAATGGGCTTGGATCAAGGTCTTATGTTAATTAATTCACATGGAAATTTAATACAAATTTTGGGCTTGGGCCACACCATGGCCGGCCATTCCAATGCATTGGGCCTTAAATTCCATTCCATTATTTTTGGCCCAATGACTTATAGTCCATGTTTTGTAATTCCCGAAACTAATTTTCAAAATTCCAAAATTGCCCTTAGCCTTGTCCCACACTTTCATGACTATATTCTTTCATGCATAACTCCTATGTTCAACAAAATATCAAATTGATCTTATATCTCAAGAATCCAATATAATTCAAGTCTTTCCAAACGTGTGAAAACACGGGTCATAACATCCTCCCCCCCTTTAGAACATTCGTCCTCGAATGCAAAATTAATCTTATAGGATTGGAAAATACTTTGGGGGAGTTCATACTTACAACAACACATAGGACATACGATTGACATTGAAATGAAATTAAGCAGGATTTAAGGTTACCTGTGGGCATAGGGAACAATTGAGGATATTTCTTCTTCATTTCTTCCTCAGACTCCCAGGTCATTTCCTCCCGGTTATTATTCCGCCACAGTACCTTAACGGAGGCCACATCTTTATTCCGGAGCCTCCTTACCTGACGATCCAAGATAGATATGGGCTGCTCCTCGTACGATAACTGCTCCGTCACCTGAATATCATCAGCAGGGAATACTCTGGAAGGGTCACCAATGCATTTGCGGAGCATAGACACATGGAATACCGGATGTACCGCTTCCAAATCAGATGGCAAATCTAACTCATAGGCGACATTTCCAACCTTCCGAACAATCTGATAAGGCCCAATATAACGCGGACTGAGCTTACCCTTTCTGCCGAACCGCATCACGCCTTTCATAGGCGATACCTTCAGAAATACCCAATCGCCTACCTGAAACTCCAACGGTCGACGCCGTTTATCCGCGTATGACTTCTGTCGACTCTGGGCTGCCAACAGTCGCTCTCGAATAAGTTTTACCTTGTCCACGGCCTGCTGGACCATATCTGGGCCAATCAACTCTGACTCGCCAATATCAAACCAGCCAATCGGCGATCTGCATTTCCTGCTATATAGAGCCTCGTACGGAGCCATCTGGATGCTGGAATGGTAACTGTTATTATATGCAAACTCAATCAATGGCAAGTGATCATCCCAGCTACCTCTGAAATCAATAACACAGGCCCGCAACATATCCCCCAGCGTCTGTATAGTGCGCTCGGCCTGTCCGTCGCTCTGAGGATGAAAGGATGTGCTCAGACTCACCTGAGTCCCTAGACCCTCCTGAAACGACCTCCAGAAACGCGCCGTAAACTGGGCGCCTCTGTCAGAAATAATAGATATAGGAACTCCGTGAAGCTTCACAATCTCTCTAATATAGAGCCTGGCATAATCCTCGGCGGAATAAGTAGTCCTGACGGGAAGAAAATGGGCTGATTTCGTCAGCCTATCAACAACGACCCAGATGGAATCATACTTCCGTGGAGTGCGAGGCAAACCTGTAATGAAGTCCATATTAATAACCTCCCACTTCCAAGTCGGGATTTCCATCTCCTGCAACAGTCCACCCGGCTTCTGATGCTCAACCTTGACCTACTGACAATTAGGACACTGGGCGACGAATTCTGCAATATCCCGCTTCATACCGTCCCACCAGTATAAGCATCGGAGATCATGGTACATCTTCGTAGACCCAGGATGGACCGAATAGCGAGCATAATGTGCCTCGCTCATAACCTGCTGCCGAAGGCCTGCAATATCAGATACACACAGCCTGCCTTGGTATAACAAAGTGTCGTCCGGTGAAAACTCGAACGGAGTCCTCTCCTTATCATAGGCTGTGTCCCTGTACTGAGCTAAGACAGGATCCTCGAACTGATGCCGCTTAATATCGTCCCTGATGGATGACTCAGAAACCCCTCGAACAGAAATCCGTGTATCTCCAGAATCGGCCAGACGAACCCCGAGACTAGCCAACTGCTGAATATCACGGGCTATCTCTCTCCTGTCTGGCTGTAAATCGGCCAAACTGCCCATAGACTTCCGACTGAGCGTATCGGCAACAACATTAGCCTTACCCGGATGATACAGAATGTCCACGTCATAATCTTTCAGAAGCTCCAGCCACCTCCGCTGTCGCAAATTAAGCTCTCTCTGCCTGAAAATATACTGGAGACTCTTATGATCAGTATAGATATCCACATGAACGCCATATAAATAGTGTCTCCATATCTTCAGAGCATGAATCACCGCTGCGAGCTCCAGATCGTGGGTAGGATAATTCTTCTCATGCTTCTTGAGTTGCCGGGAAGCATACGCTATAACTCTGCCGTGCTGCATCAATACACATCCTAACCCCATACCAGAAGCGTCACAATAAATAACATACCCGTCCGGTCCCTCTGGAAGAGTCAGAACTGGGGCTGTAGTCAGCTTCTCCTTCAGCAACTGGAAGCTCCGTTCACAAGCGTCAGACCACTGGAACTTAGCTCCCTTCTGAGTCAGCCTTGTCAAAGGCGCTGAAATCGAAGCAAACTTCTCCACAAATCTCCTGTAATAACCTGCCAATCCCAGGAAACTGCGTACCTCTGTGGGCGTCGTAGGTCTGGGCCAATTCTTCACGGCCTCGATCTTCTGTGTGTCCACACGGACACCATCAGCTGCAATAACATGCCCCAAGAAAGCCACTGAAGACAGCCACAATTCACACTTAGAAAATTTGGCATATAATTTCTGATGCCGGAGTACCCCTAATACCGATCTCAGATGATCTGCGTGCTCCGCCTCAGACCGAGAATAAACCAGGATATCATCAATGAATACAATTAGGAACATATCCAAGAATGGCCTGAATACCCGGTTCATCAAATCCATGAATACTGCGGGAGCATTTGTCAGCCCAAAAGACATAACCCTGAACTCGTAATGCCCATATCGAGTCCGGAAAGCTATCTTAGGGATATCGGCCTCTCGTACTCGAACCTGGTGGTAGCCGGATCGAAGATCTATCTTCGAAAAACACTTAGCGCCCTACAGCTGATCAAACAAATCATCAATCCTGGGGAGGGGGTATTTATTCTTTACAGTTACCTTATTCAGCTGTCGATAGTCAATACACATACGCAGCGACCCGTCTTTCTTACGCACAAATAATACCGGGGCTCCCCAAGGCGAAGTACTGGGCCTGATGAAGCCCTTATCCAACAAATCTTTCAGTTGCTCCTTCAACTCCTTTAACTCTGCAGGCGCCATTCTGTACGGAGGAATAGAGATAGGCTGAGTGTCTGGAAGTAAATCAATAGAGAAATCTATCTCCCGCTCTGGAGGAAGACCTGGAAGCTCGTCGGGGAAAACATCTGGAAACTCATTAATCACGGGGACTGACTGAAGTGTCGGCGTCTCTGCGTCCAAGTCTTTCACCCGTACCAGATGATAGATATAACCCTTTCTAATCATTTTCTTTGCCTTAAGGTATGAAATAAACTTACCTTTCGGCGATGCTGTATTTCCAGCCCAATCTAAAACTGGCTCCCCGGGAAACTAGAAGCGAACCACCTTATTCTGGCAGTCAACATTAGCATAACAGGAAGCTAGCCAGTCCATACCCATAATAACATCAAATTCAGTCATATCTAACTCTAGCAGATCTGCCTTAGTATCACGGCCACATACAATCACAGAGCAGTCTTTATAAACCTGTTTCGCTACAATAAAGTCCCCTATCGGTGTGGCTACCTCAAATGGCTCTATAGGTTCAGACATAATACCAATTTTACCGGCAACAAGAGGTGAAATATATGATAAAGTCGAACCTGGATCAATTAATGCATACACAGACCGAGAGAAGACCAATAAAGTACCTGTAACGACATTAGGAGATGCCTCCTGATCCTGGCGATTGGCCAAAGCATAAATGCGGTTCGAAGGACCGCTAATACCAGAAGCTCCACCACGGCCTCTGCCGCGACCCGCTGGTGCCGAAATACCCTGCCCCGTAGGGCGCATGGCCACTGACGAAGATGAAGACCCAGCGGCTGATCCGGTAGGCTGCGCTGCACCACCCGAACTACCCTTATACGGGCAATCTCTCACAGAATGGCCAACACGGCCCCAAGAAAAGCACGCACCGGTGGCTCTGTAGCACTCTCCCGTATGGTATCTGCCGCAAAAAGAACACTGAACCCTAGGTGGCCTCATCTGACCAGAACCCCTATCTGTCCGCGAACCTGAAGCCCTGGAGCTCTGGCCTGCTCCTGAATACCCTGGGCTATCGAACCTGCGACCTGTAGGCTGGGGAGGTGCGCTCTGCGTCGGCTGAGATGAAAATCTGCTAGGCTGTTGCGGCTGTTGGGGCTGTCTGCCCCGAAAATCTCCAGATGACCTGGCCCTCTTGGGCTGTCTCCGATCCTGGCCCCTGTCAGGCTGGTGTCCTCCTCTGCCCCGACCCTCCATGCCTTGGGCATGGGCCTGGATACAGGCAATGTCCATACCGGGCTGAGCAGCCAATACTAAGCAGCTATCAATAAAATACCGATCCAACCCCATAATGTATCTGTGCATCCGGTCCGCCATAGTAGCCACCACAGTAGGTGCATATCGGGCCAAGGAATCAAACTCCAAACTATAGTCCCGAATACTGCGGCCCTTCTGCCTCAATAATAAGAATCTATCAGATCTGGCTCGTCGCAACTCTGGGGGCAGAAAATGTCCAAGAAATGCCTGAGAAAAATCGCCCCAAACTGCTGGAGGAGCGCCGTCCCCCCTGGATAGCCCCCATGACTCGTACCAGTTTGCCGCCACATCATATAACCGGTACGAAGCTAACGCGACTGACTCTGTCTCGGAAGCATTAATCAAATCTAGAGTGCGTCGCTTCTTCCTGATAAACTCCTCAGGATCCTCCTCGGGCTTTGTTCCGAAGAACTCTGGAGGACTACAAGTCAAAAACTCACGGGCTCTCGAACTATCACGTCTGACTGCCCGGTCACCTCCCAGTCCATGCCCCTGAACCTGCCCTGCCACAAGTCTAGTCAGCAACTGGACTGCCTCCCTCATAGACTGATCCTCAGTGCCTGGCCGTGGAGCTGGAGGCTCAGGTACTGGAACTGCGGGAGCTGGCGGTGGAGCCGCCCCCCTATCTGGCGGCTGCGGCCGCCCCAATCTCCTCCACGAGTGGCGGTGTAGACGAACCCTCTGTCTGGGGCAAAGTCCCCGGAGCAATATGTGCCTGGGCCCTGGTAATCCTCTGGACCCGGCTAGTCTCTCCCAAGGCTGCTGACTTGGCCTTTTGGGCCGCTGTTGCCTTTTTTGGAGGCATATCTGCAAACATAGCCACTCGTTAGGGAGGGGTCATCCTGATAACACAGCTCTATCGCACGATCTAAGACAGAAAGAAGGGTAGTATCCTAAATGCCCTGTAGCCTCTTGTTTATAGGCGTGGTGCACAACACACCGATAAACAAGACTCTACTAGACACGGTCTGTGGACATTCCGAGGACGAACTGCTCTGATACCACTTTTGTCACGACCCAACCCCGTGGGCCGCGACCAGTGCCCTAGCTGGGCACCTATACGTACCCGATACCCAAATTAGCATATTATCAGAATAATAATATAATAATAACATTAGTGGATGCTACAGAATTTAGCAGAAGAGCAGACTTGGCACACAGAAGCCGATAAGGCTATCATAAAACAAAACATCCCAAACATATGTACAGAACCCACACAGATGTATCCACAGACCTCTACAGAACATATCATAATCGTAAGACGGGACAGGGCCCCGTCATACCCAGAACAATATACATATCCAGATAACAGTGACAGACTGTACCAAAAGATGGGCTCTGAAGAAGAGAGCGCCCCAAAATAGCAGAAACGGGATCCTAAACGTGTGGATCAGCAAACCTGTCGTCTGTACCTGCGTGGCATGAAAACGCAGCCCCCGAAGAAAGGGGGTCAGTACGAAATATGTACCGAATATGCAAAGCGGAATCACAGAAGTCAAATCATAATGATTACAGAAAATGAGTACAAAATCCAGAGTGTCAAATGCATATTTCCAAAACCGACAGAATGTGTACAGAAACATATGTCATATCATATCATATCTGGTCCCTGCCACGGGACTCGGCAGACAGAATGTGGCCACCCTCTCGACGCTGGTGCCACTATACAGAGGAATCAGAAAAAGGGGCGTGGCCCCGTATCATATAATGTCATATCAAAATGGCCATAACAGATCAGATCAGAATAGGCGGACATGGCACATCATACTCCACAGACCCATGTACGCGTATACCTGCCCCCTCACATCGGGACGCGGCGAACAATGCAGAGAATTATGCTTGACAACATATCCTGGCCCGGGCTCAGTGTGGGAAACATTGGGACATCCACGAATGGAGTAGTGAGAGACTAATGCAATTTAAAAATATCATAAATGTTTTCAAAGACTCGATGAAGCGTATCAAAGACAAACCAATCCAATGGAGTCGGACGGAATCATAATAAATGTATTTCGGATATCATAATAAATTACAGAAGTATAACTTTCCCGAAGTCATTCCGAGTGTCAAAATAATTTATAATATTTAACAGAATATTTAAAATAATATTCGTTAAGCGATTAGTAGGGTAATTAAAACATTTCTTTCAAAAATCGCTTAAAAAGGAAGCTTTAACACATTAGGGGCAAAACCGTAAATAGTGGGCCCGCCTCAGAACAAATAAGGCGGCGGGCTCAAATTGTGCCCTCCAAACATATAATATCATCTATGAAGGTTATACAGACATTCTATGACTTTCTGAGTAATTTAGAGCACAATTGCATAATTTCAGAAAAAGCGTATCAAAATGGTTCAATTCTACTGAAGGAAAAACTGAAATTTTGTCTTGCGGATTCCGAGGGCCAAGAGGTCCTTCGAGGCCCGGATCCGACCCTAATACACTAAGGGCATGCCAAGGGAAGAATTGGGTTTGCTTTACATACCTTTCGCGCTCCTTAAGCCTTTCCAAACTCACTTCCCGTTTCGTCGAAAAACTGCAATTGGTCAAGTTTACCAATTGTGAATTATTAATGCCATTATAACAACTTTAAGCATATTTGGCTACCGAAATTTCGGCAGCACTTCCCCTATACATATGGCACCCCGAGAATTCAACTCGGCTAGAAATCATCAACAACAACCCAAACGACAACATTAACATCAACAAAGAACATTAAGAGCACAAATATCCTTCAACTAGACATTTTTCTCACAAGTTGACATAACCTTCATTTCAATCCAAACTTTCACTAATATCAATAATTCCACATTCATCAACAATCAAGATCATCACCATATAGTTCTAGATACATTTCATATCGTTTGCCTTAAGATATACACTCGATATACATAATATACAACTTTCCGCCAAAAATCATAACTTATGCAAAACATCAAATCTTTGGCATCCAACTTCATAATAAGTTTCCAACTTCCAAATTCATCAATGATCACCATAATTCACAACCAAACAACTTCATTTCCTTAATGTCGGAAAATCATACTAAAACGACATAAGTTTCTACATTCCAATTCAATACAAACTTATATCATTCTAACTTCATTTACATATCAAGCATCACAATATCACAACTAACGCATTAAACAAACTTGATCCATTCCATTCCAAATCCATTATACCACACGGCCATAAGCCTCTTTTAACACTTCAACTAAATCATTCAACTTTCAATCCCAATATTCATTTCATCACAATCACAACTAGAATATAACATGAATTCGATACATTTTGGCTATACAACATGGACACCCTCACGGCTACACACCTACAACACACACCCACTTTGCAAACTTCCATTTCTTCATACAATCAACACATTTATACATACTACAACACAAACAAAACTCAACAACACAATAAAAAGGTAGAAATTCTTACCTTTTCTTCACGTCTTCTTCACTTGGAGGTATGATTACTTTGGTGATTCTAATGCTCCCCACTCCAATCCAACTACACCAAGTTACAAAGGAACCTTGACTTAGTAGGGAATCAACAAGAAATAAATTTTTGGAGCAATATTTTTGGTACCTAATTTTCTAGGCCAAACCCGAGAGCCTCCTTGCTCTTTCTCTTGTTCTTGATTTTTTTGATCTAGTTTCTAAAGTCTTGAACCTTCTAATCATATATTAAGAAGACTTGGTCACATGACCAAGCACATGACCAACTAATAAAATGGGCTTGGATCAAGGTCTTATGTTAATTAATTCACATGGAAATTTAATACAAATTTTGGGCTTGGGCCACACCATGGCCGGCCACTCCAATGCATTGGGCCTTAAATTCCATTCCATTATTTTTGGCCCAATGACTTATAGTCCATGTTTTGTAATTCCCGAAACTAATTTTCAAAATTCCAAAATTGCCCTTAGCCTTGTCCCACACTTTCATGACTATATTCTTTCATGCATAACTCCTATGTTCAACAAAATATCAAATTGATCTTATATCTCAAGAATCCAATATAATTCAAGTCTTTCCAAACGTGTGAAAACACGGGTCATAACAAAACCGACGTGGGACGCCGGTTTATTTTGGCGGAATTATATTTTCAAAATTCTGCCAAAAACACCGATGTTGTCCGTCGGTTTTCTGATTAAAATAATTTAAAATAATTAAAAATACAAAAAACCGACTCTGTGAGTCGGTTTTCCGTCGGTTTTTGATCCGTCGATTTTTAGAAGTTTTTTAGTAGTGACTTGGGTTTGATTACGTATGTTGGAGAGAGTTCTAGAGGTGTTAGAAGTCAGGGTAAATGAAGAAAATGAGATAAAATGAGGAGAGTACGAAATAGATACTAAAAGGGCTGCCGCAGACTTAACTTTATAGTCCCATTATACGGACCGTAAAAATTATACGGTCTGTATAGTTGGACCGTCAAATGCCAACAATGGCTCACACCCACTATTGTCAAAATACGGTGGGGGTCAACCAAATATACGGCCCGTATTATTTATACGGTCCATAATTTCCACCCGTAAAACCCAATTTTTTTTCAGAATGCATTCTCGTCGTCTAATCCTCCCAGCACATACTAAGCATGAACTTAAACCCTTGTATACTTAAGATGAACACGTCTAATCTTATAAAACCTCGAAGATAATTCCACTCTCCAAATCTATAACAACCAACTCACGAAGTTACTGAACGTACAAAAATACGAGGTGTAATAATTCCCAACCCACACATTGAAAAATTTAAATGATACATTAAGACTACTAGCCATAATACTCAGTGACAGTAGCATAATACTCAGTGACAGTAGCATAAAAAGTCCCATCCAACCTACTACAGAAGCTATTTGTTAGAGCATGTGTAGTATTCCTCCTTCCACTGCAATTTAGATAATGGAAGGCCAATTATGCAAACAGAACAATCTTTAGTTTCTGCATAAGTAACTGAACTGCCAGAGACTTTATCCTGAGGGAGAAGCATAACTTCAAAGTATCATATGATCAACCAAGGGATGTTTATCCCAACTGCAACCTGATGCACGCCATGCCATAAAGACTCCCTATGATCAATTGCATTATATACTACTGTAATAATACATTCAAGATTTCCATGTCTCTCCTTCATATGACAGTGTAGAAATTGGGCATGTATTCTCATTATAGCCATCTCATGCAGATTAAGATCCCATAGGAGCTATATCCTCCCATTCACAGCCTTCTGATAGTTGCTTTCCATCCCCAACCTGGGGCAATATATTCCATACTCGTTTAGCTTTATGTGCCTTACCTTTAGTTTCAACTAGTCCACCAAGCTTAATGTTTTTTATTTACAGATAGTTCCTTAACTCCTGTTTATCACATTTATTCAATACCCCAAACATTCCAAAAAACAGATTGAAGATGAAGGTTTAGAGCTATCATCTCTGTCACGAGGGTGAGTTATGAGTTACACTAGTCCTTTTATTTGTTTGCGCAATACCAGACTTAGATGGAGGAGCAAGGGCAGGGAAATTTGTTAAGTTCAAGGCTCTATATATGATATTTCTCCTTGTCTGCGGAGGACTGAGCACCAGCTTTCATATTTCCATCACTCTCTTCCATCAAGGGGGTACCATTTAGTGGATTTACCTTCTGCGTTTCCAAAGGAAGGATTTGAACAGGAGCAACAATGGCACTGCCATTACTTGTAGAAGCAGTAACCTGATTAACAGTAGTCTTAAGCAGATTTGGAGCAGCAGGAGCGACCCCTTAGTTTGCCATTCCTTGGTAACATTTCTAGGACTTTTTCTCCTCTTTTGTTGATCATTACCTTAGTTACCATGTTTAGGTGGGGGTTGGCATTGATAACAACCAACTTGGCATTATTGGCAGAGAACTTAGGTTTCCAATTAAACATTAAATCTTGTGTGAACTGTCTGCCATTTGGGTCCGACATTGTGATCTATTCAGGTATATTTCTGGTGACATTTACTTCAACAAGCATCCTAGCATAGGAAATTCGTGTTTGCTTGGTAGTACTTTGTCTACAAAAATAGGAGTTTTAATGACACTAGCAATCCTATTAAGTGAACTACTACTCTAACAATTCATATGGAGATTTGGAAATTTAAACCATAGTGGGATCTCAGTAGGAAATTCCATATTGAAATCAAATTTAGGGGTCTAGGTTTTTAAGAATATTGGTCTATGTTGATTAAATATGGCCTAGAGTAGTAGACGTCATGCAAATCTTCAAATAGTTTGAAACTTGATAATATAGTAACCCTCTTCATGGATATATAGGCCATATCTGCGATTTCTGACCAATTTTGACTAATATATATGATCATGGTGTTATACCCCAGCACAACACCTATAAAATAGGCTATCAATGCAAAACACCATTTCAAGGTCTCCTCTACAACCAGTCTTCTCCAACTGAACCATAGGCTGACCATCAACAATTGGAGGGGGAATGTAGGATAGAGCCATACCATTTTTATCTGACCTGTTGTTCTTAAACAGAGTAGTCCATGCTGGTAGCTTCCTCTCACCAGGGGCCACCATAGTTGCTTGCTCTTTCTCTTTAGGGACTATCAGAGTTATTGTTGTATCAGGGACATGATTGGGCATTATCACTACTAAAAACGGCTAAAAACCAATCTAAAAAAAAAAACAACCAACCTCCAGAGCAAGTTAAAAAACCGACGTCAGAAGGTCGGTTACATTTTTTTAAATTCTAGTTTTTAAGGAAACTGACCTCAAGAGATCATAAACGTGTGAAATTCTTATTCTCAATGCAGTCGGTAATTATTTAAAACATAATTAGAGTGACATCCTGGTTGATTTTATTAAAAAAAAAAAAAAATTTTAGACGTCAACTTTATTAAAAATATTTAGAAAAACCGACCTCAAAAGGTCGGTATTTTGGTCAAATCTCGATCAATTTTGGTTTTAAAACTACCAACCTCCTAAGATCACCCATTAAAGAGAGAGGCGGTACCTACCCGAATTTTTCTATTCTCAACGATCAAATCAAAAGTCTCTAATCTAAGATGAAGAAATATTGTTCATCCCATCACAAACACTTTATTTTGAAGTTTGCATATGATAGTAAAATAATGTTGAAGGCAACCATATAGCAAGCGCAACCATATAGCAAGCGCGTGCAGCTGTTTAAAGTCGTACTTGGGGAGGAGAGTATGAGAGAACTCTGAGAGAGAAAAGAGACCCACCTGCACTGTACTGCCAACATTTACATTTCAAAAAGGAACAAAAGACCATCATTGCTTCGCAGTTTGCACTAAGACTTGTACCTCATCACTGTGACTACCTTTGTTCTGTTTCTTTTTTGAGTTCTAGTATGAAAACCCTAACTCAAATAGTAGAATCAAATCGCCTCCTTAAATGCTTCTACATTTAAACGTGTCTGTTTTTTATATTTTGATTGTGCATTATATTGTCCTTCACTAGTTAATTAATGTCTTCAACAACTCCTTCTGCCCCCCTACCTCAACACAACGGAAGAGAGAGAGAGAACCCAACACATCAAATCTGTGTAATCCCTAAAGTTTAGGGTAGTGACATATCTTTGGTTTAAGTTTTATGGATGCCTTTGATGTACTGAGTCTGAGGTGTGACAAGCAACCTGTGGCGAGAAATCAAATACAACCAAGAAAGCGCAATAGCATGAAAAAAAAAAACAAGACAGCGGAGGAGAGAACGAAGAAAGCGATAAAATGCGAGTTAAGCGCAATAACGGAGAGTAAAAGGGAAATAAAAATCATTTTTATTTTGATCAAGGAGTTCATTATCTACTATATAAACATAAAATTATTATTTACCTTGTATATAGTGTACACTTCGGGCGAAGGAATTTAAATGAACCCCCTCCACCTATCTAGTTCCGCCCCTGCCCGCAACTGTATAAGGTAATGCAAAATAAATTATATCCTTTTACTTGTAATTTTTGTGATGATGTTTAATTTGACCAAACAGAGAGTTTACGAAAGAAATAAAGATTTTGACACATATCAAAAGTGGAACTTGTGCTCTTAAACAAATCATTGATGGTAGAATCATGAATTTTGACAAGGAAATTCAAAAACATATACAAAATTTCCATGTATGAGATTTGAACATGTACTTCTCTCATATCAAGAAGATCAAAAAATTCATGTACAGAAAAAATTTGTTTTACTAGGAGTATAACCTATAACTTTTTGACCCTTGGTCATGACATTTCTACAGCTAAAGTATTTTATAACGAGTAAAATGAGAAATTTTAAGTTAAAAAAATTCTAAATATAAATATACTAGTATTACTTTATGACAAACTAAAGAGAAAAGAGTTTTATATATAGAATTAACGAAAGAGAGTTCAAAGTAATTTATACTCCCTCCGTCCAATTTTAAGTGTCTTACTTTTCTTTTTGGTCTATCCCAAAAAGAGTGTCTTTTTCTATATTTAGTAAGTTGACAATTCAAATATCCTACGTGACAAATTTAAAATCACAAGATTCCAAGTACTTTTTGCTACTTTACCCATCTTTAATTTAAAACCACAAGATTCAAAAGTCTCTCTTTATTTTTTTAAACTCCGTGTCAAGTTAAATTAAGACACTTAAATTGAGTCTGAGGGAGTATACAGTAGTGTAATCATTTTCATCATATTGCGTTAAATTATTGCCTAAGAGCGTTTATAGGATTTTCTGATACTGTATTACTCCTCCAGCATCTTGCCTTCCGGACTCCAAGGTATAGGTTAAAGGAGAATCAATTGATACCAGAAAAAGTTGTGACATCACGATACAATTTTATTCTGAAAATTATTTACTCCTTCTGTCCTCAAATAATTGCTTACTCTATTTAAATTGTCTCAAATTTTGTTTACTTTGTAAGTTTCACTCTATTTTTTATTACATTTAATAGCATACGGAAGCAAAATTTTAACTTCAAGTACTTATGAACACCGACGATTTCTGCTACAATTATAATCAAACGCCCAGTGACAATTTAGATTTTTGTCATAACCAATTTCATGTAGTCCGTTTTATAGAAATTTACTCCCTCCATCCTAATTTATCTGTCTTAGTTTGGCTGGGCACAAAGTTTAAAAAATAAAAATAGAGTTTTGGATCTTGTGGTTCTAAATTAAAAATGCGTGTAATGTACTAAAATGTCTTTTGAATCTTGTGCTTGATTTTGAAAGTAAGACACTAAAATTAGGACGGAAAAAATATCAAGCTGCTTAGGCTGCAGGTCTGCAAACGGAGGGTGATCTTTTCTCACTCTCTTTTCTCTTTTCGGAGGTTGCTCAAGCGAAAGAAGGAATGAATGAAGAACTCTAATTATATCGGATAAATAATAATCTCAAATATCGAAGTAACAGACGTAAATGCATGTAATATAGGTCTAAAAAATACTTCAGATAATTACACTGGTGCATGTGCTGGCTAGTATTACCTATGATTACGTATCATGATTCTTAGAAATTAAATATTGATCTTCATGTTTTATGTTACCCTTTAAAAGGGCTGCTTGCACTCCAAAGGTGAAAAATTACTAAAATTTCAACAAATATGAAATTTTAAAACCATAATTTTATGCAGTGAATTAAATAATTGGAACTTGACGTTGAAGTGCCAATCAAGATTATTAAATTCTGAAGCCACCTCCGGTTGTATCAAAGCTGTTATTTCCTCCTTCAAGTCCCCGTATTATTTGTTGCTGCTGCTGTTGTTGCTGCTGCTGCTGATCTCTAGGAAAAAACTGATGGTGATATAGGAGTTGGTTCCCACCCCCTCCTCCTCCTATCAAATTGAACCCCAAATTAGTGGTATTTGCAATGTCTCCTAAATTTTGATACTTGGAAAGTTCGGACTTGGCACAGCTAAGGTCGACCTGGAGCTGTCGGAGTTGGTGTTGGAGAAGGGAAATGACACCAACGCAACCGTAGACTGGATCACGGAGGCGCATGTCAGCCTCATAAGCGAGAGAGTTGACGGCGTCTTCCCTTTGATGAGGCTGCAATTCGTTCAGCAGCTTCGTGACATTGCTGGCACCGAAGATTTTGTGAACATTTGCGAATTTTTGGGGCTGATCTGGAGGGAAGTATGGGGCAAACACGCATTCAGGCTGGCATTTCCGACGAAGGAATTTACATGCTGCACATGGTGAGTAGGATGACAGTGAAGGTGATGAAGATGAAGCCATTCACAAGTATTAGGAGTAATCCTCTCTCTTCTCTTTAATACCTGCAAATAAACAGCATACATAGGATCATTTAGCAATGAAGTATTTCTGCATCACTACATAAATAAGGTTACCTAGCTGAGTGGTTAACAGTTAATATTTGGAATGATATATGATTAGAATTCATACTCAATCCATGGACAGTTTTAAGACGTTTTATAAAATCAATATAAATAAATTCACTTATAATAACATGTTACCCGAGGGTCTACCGGAATCAGTCTCTATCTCTCAAGGTAGCTAGGAATAAGGTAGGTTTGCTTACACACTACTCTCTCCAGACAGTGGGTATGTTGTTAGTTTGTTATAATAACATGTAATTTCATATCAAGTTTGGCATCATAACCCGAATTGTAGAATAACTATGTTTTCCAAACTCTAATTATTAGTACCCTATATATTTTATCGGAAATTTTGGGGAAAGAGCACTATGGACATTCTAAAGTGCTTTTACTTGTTATGTCTTCCTTGCCACGTGGATCTTGTATGACTTGAAGGACTACTGCACATTCTTGAATCTTGATACTCCTATATTTGTATCCAAGATAACCCTTTTCTAAAAGAGATGAAACAAAATGTACAATACACCAACTGAGAAAGAAAATAATAGAGCTACCTTTTACGATCTGGCTGCTGCTGTTTTAACCAAAGGAAAGAGAAAAGTAGCTCTACAGTGCTTCAAATGCAGTACTTCAAATTAAAAAACCTTAGAGTACTGAAAAAGATGGGAGGGATATCGAAGAAGAAAGTAGTAGCAAAATTAGAAAGTTCACCGACTGAATACTGTTAATATCAAAATAAAGACAATTTTCTCCCTATCTGTAAAACTCCCTACAGACCAGAAACCTACCTACATGTATTCATACCAACAAGTAATAAAATCAAAACTCATAAGTAGAAAAGAAAAATCTGTATATAAGCAGGGACAGTTTAAGAATGAAAGAAAATAATACCACTATACTAAGTACTAAGGATTTGATGGGGAGGTTATTGTGGGGATTGGATCCCGTGAAAGTGTGAAAGTAAGAGCTTTGTACTTGTTAAATATTACTTCTATTATATCTCACTCTTTACGATGTTATATTAGCATACAAATCAGATATATTGCTTGAAATTCATTGTATGTTCATACATATATATATGCATACACAAGTCATGGACCTCTTGTCAATTCTTGTGCCTAGAGAAAAACTTGGTTTAAATTGAATAGATCACATATATAGAAGAAATAAAAAGAGAAAAGGAAATTAGAGGTTATACCTCCTTATTCTATTTTTCTTGAAAGTTTTCCGTGCCAGTGTGTGTGTGTCCTTGAACTCTTCGGTCAAGCGCTTCTTTTCAGTGCCCAATACTACTTATTTTCTTTCTTTTACTTTCAGCATATATATATGACTCGATCTTTGTGATGGACAGCACTGAAAGTCAAGCTTGGATCTCGTGAAGTAACAGCTATATTTTCATTATACAACTTCCTTCTCAGCCTTACAGAGAGAGTTCAACTTGATGTAATTGACCTCTTCTCTAAAACTCTATATGGTAGACAGAAAAGGAGAGGAGATAAAAACCAGAGTTAAGGGGGAATACTTATAGTAAGAAGGGAAATGGAGTAATATATTAGTATAATCATGCAAAAGGGTATTCTTTGTAAAAATAAAAGAATAAAATGGCAATCTTTAAGCCTCCGTTTTTATGGCCGAAAGAAGCTCAATGTTTGTAGTAAAAAGGGGCAGGCGACAAGCATATAAAGATGGTGACAATAATGCCAAACGCAAGAAAAGGAAGACGCTTGAAGTTGAAGATGTTACTGTTATTGTTTGGCCTTTTCCTTCAAGGGTGGGTGGGTAAACCAGAGTTGTACTTTATATACACTGAGAGCTAGTGTAAAATTATTTTTACATTATTAAATCATCTAAAAAATGTTTTTTTCGGTTCCATTTTATCTGACAGAGTTGGGAGTAAGAATGTCATTTTTCTTTTCATTGGATTAGGGAACAAAATTTTCATGCTATTAAAATAAAATTTACATTGGGGTTGTATGTAGTGGCGGATGTAGGATGACTAGGATTTAAACTTGGAACCTAAGGTAAATTTTGAACACCATAGACCACTGAACCAACCTCTTCTCTTGTTTTTAGGGTGTTCAAAATCTATATATGTACATAAAAAATGAAAAAAATACCTTATATATACGGTGTAATTTTTTATCGACGGTGTGCGGTGAACACCCTCGCTGGGCCTAGATCTGCCCCCGGTTGTATGATTCATGAGATAAGAAATAATAATTTCATCATGAAATGTGATATTATTTAATCTTGTGTCTAGTTGGATTTTTATTTTCATTAGAAATAATTCTGAGATTAGTTATACTACAATATTGGTATGAGTATCATTTTTTGTCACGACCCGACTAGGGGCCGTGACGGGTACCCGGGGCTAACCACCGAGCACCACTCATTCCCTTACTTACCATACTCATTAAGCGTTCTTTTATCAGATTCATACGCAAATCATGGAAAAATCATTTTTCGTTTAGAAACATAATTACTTTTATACACATAAGCCCTTCGACTATCAAAATAATAATACATACACAATAGTAGCATCGTGAGATCATACTACCCACACGTGCGTATCTACGAGCCTCTACTAGAGTACTAGACATATGGACGGGACAAGACCCCGTCGTGCCCAAAATACATATACATATATCTACACAAAAGAATAAACCAAATAGCACCTCCGGAACAATGGAGTGCTCTCAAGTCAGCTAACAGCTCCTACGAGTCTGGATCACCTCCCTGTCTACCTGTGGGCATGAACACAACGTCCAAAGAAAACGGATGTCAATACGAACATTGTACTGAGTATGTAAGACATGAATGAAACGAACATGATGGAAGAATCATAAGCCATAAGAGGAAAATAGAACCTGCATGAGTTTTATAGATGAATACCTTTCATACGTATATCGTATATTTATATAATCATAGTAAATTTATCATCATAACGCGTATATCATCGCAGCATCATCATCATCGTTAACTCGCGTCCGGGTAACCATCATACGCCGCCCACTAGTGGTGATCATGCCCGGCCCTCTAGGCACGGTGTAAACATAGCAGCCCGCCTTAGCGGTGACACGCCCGGCCATTTAGGCACGGTGGAATCGTATCGTCACATAATCATTCATAAACTTAACCTTTTCATACCTTGCATACGTATATCATAAACTTATATTATCATATATCTCATAGACATATCATGACTTAGCATCACTATACATTTATCATCAAAACATACATTAGGACTTGAAGGCAACTATGGTTATGTCGAGGTGACATAAGGCCGTGAACCCCCGATCATATTATAGAGTAATCATCAACATCATCTCTCACCTTGAAGGAACTAACAATTTAAGGTGAGTGTACATAAAGAAAAGCATCAATGAAACCATACTTAGAATTATTGGCTTCATGGACCTCTTACTTTACTTTAGGATTCTTTATACTTAACACATCATCATCATTATCTTGCTCGTCGTATCTTTTTTCTTTACCTCATACATATATAGCTCATTACACTTGTCGACTCGTAGTTCCTTTGTTTAGGAGGATTATGGAAATCTAGAAGATTCGTGTCATAGGAGTCATGCCATAGAAAGAAGGGACCAGCCTTACATACCTCTTTCGTTTAGTAGTTTTATTGCTTGATCGTTCTCCTTTGATGCTCGCATTTCTACCTTCAAGAGGATTCGCATCAACATTAGTTAATCGATTACAAGAACGCCCTTACTAAAGCTACCAAAAATTGGGCAGCATTTCCTTTGTTTATACAACTTTCCCTATATTCTATATCAACTCCCAAACATTCATAATATAATAGGCAACAATCATCATTCACCTATATTACCCACGTTTCACAATTTCTGTTACACCCCCGAAAAGTCCTCGTACATGTACAATGAATAGACTAAATGAAGGGTATGAGTGTGCAAGGTTTTACTAAGTAAGGAGTGATGATCCATGAAATTTTAGAAATAAGAAAGTGGTAGAATTTACCCAGCCCAGTGGTCGTAAAGTGATTTATGGACCGTAAATCACCATCGTCCTCAAGCCCTTCAAAAACTTCAACTTTTTGTTGAGTGCGAAAATGAGTAAAAACGACTTGGTATACGGCCTGTAAATTTGTTTACGGACCGTAAACCTCGATCGTAAACTACCATGATCACTAGCCAACCTTTCTGTTTTGGACATGCTTAAATACGACCACACTATACGGTCCGTAAACTGGTTTACGGTCCGTAAACTGTGGTTTACGACCACTGTTCACCCCGACGATTGTTCATTAAAAATCAGCTTTTGTGATCATTAAAAGGGACTCAAGCCTTATTTTATTTCATTATTCATCCACACAACTCAAGAATGCTCTAGAACTCTCCAAACACTTCCTCCATAAGAATGCAAGAGAATCAAAGGGAAACTAAGATCATCAACACCAAATCTAAGCAACAAAGTGTATGAAACCTAGTTGGGGGATCATCTTCTTCAAGAAATTCCAAAAGAGGTGAAGAAGGGTTTTTGTGCTAAAGGAGTATTCTCATTCAAGGCTTGTCCAACCATCATCTAAGGTATGTTTCATGACTATACCATGTGATTCAAGGTATTGGAAGGCTTAGATGGTTGAAATGTAGAAGAACATAGAAAATGGGCCATTATTGAGTAAAAGGGTGTCATAGTTGGGTGGTAGCTAGATGGAATCATGGAAGTTGACATGTTATGATTATGAATACGTTATAAATGGTGTGTAGGTCATGATATAAGTGTTAAACTCAAGGAAATGCGATAACGGGCTAAAACCATAAATGTGGAGAAATTGGAGGAAAATGGTGGATTTTGCTTAAAGTATACAAATGAGGATTGTTGCTTGCAATATCACGAGTGTTGTTGCAAATGTTTAGGAGTTGAAATAGAATGGGGAGAAAGGTAGTAGAAACAAAGGAAATGCCACCTAGTTTTCCTTAGGAATAACGATGCGTTTTCGTAATCTATTAACTAACGCTAGTCTAAATTCTCTCGTGAAGGTAACGATGTGACATCGAAGGAAGACAAGTGAACGATAGCCTAGCTAGACGATAAAGGTATGTGAGGCTAGTCCTTTCTTTCCAATGGCATGAATCCTATGGTATAAGTTCTTTCCTCTTCATGAGTTCATGTATCCCGAGAAGCTAAAAGTCTATATTCCTATATGTCTATATAAGATAAGAGATACGCTATGATGATGCCATATTGACAATGATGTCCTGGATTGCTTATACTCACCTTATGTACGAATTCCTTCAAGGTGAGGCAGAATGTCAATAATTGCTCCATAATGAAATCGGGGGATCACGACCTTACGTCACCCCGATAGAGTATGTATGATCTTGAGCCTTATGCATGTATTATGTTAAGATAAGCATATTTTGATAAACATATTATGATAAGTATTTTATAATGAGCATGTCATGATTGCATCACACCGCGCCTAGTTGGCCGGGTAGTCACCGCTATGGCGGACAGCTATACGGATACACCACGACCTTTGGGCGTGGGTAGACACCACTAGTGGGCGGCATGAGATGGTACCCCGGACGTGGGAGGCCTGGACGCGGGCTTATATTATTGATTATCACACCGTTCCGGTAAGGATGGGCAGCTTGCATGTCATGCATACATGATTTGATGATGAGTATGAGTAAGACAGCCTATATTACTTCTTTCATGACTATCGTTCAGAATCAGATGTTCATATTGATGCTCTCATTATATTATTGTTGTCCTTCTTCATTGTTTATGCCTCTCATACTCGGTACAATATTCGTACTGACGACCTTTTCTTTGGACGCTGTGTTCATGCCCATAGGTAGACAGGGAGGCGAGCTTGATCCAGATCCTTAGGAGCTGTCAGCTGACTGAAAGCACTCCATTGTTCGGAGGTGCTTATGATTATTCCTTTGGTGTATATACATTTTGGGCACGACGGAGTCTTGTTCTGTCTATATGTACAGCATGTCAGTAGAGGCTCGTAGATGCGCAGTGTGGGTAGTATGGTCTCACATTTTTCATGTATATGTGTACGTATTATTTTGATATATTAAAGATCCCTATATATGTAAAAGTATTTATGTTTCCCTATAAACTATGACTTTTCCATGCTTTGAGTTAAAAGAAATAAAAAGGGCATTAATCGAGTAAAGTGAGTAATAGAGCGAGCGGTGCTCGGTGGTTAGCCCCAGGTACCGGTCGCGGCCCCTAGCTGGGTCGTGACAAAAGTGGTATCAGAGCAGTTCGTCCTAGGAAGTGTCTACGAATCGTGTCTAGTAGAGTCTTGTTTATGGTGTGTTGCGCGCCACACTAATAAACAAGAGGCTACAGGGCATTTAGGAAGAATGACCATCTTTCTTCTTATAAGATCGTGCGATAGAGCCATGCCTAAGATTTTATCCTCCCCTAAAAGTGCATTGTGATTTCAGATTGCCGCCGAAAGGAAAAGCTACAGCTTCCCAGAAGGACAAAGCTACGACGAAGAAGCGGGCAGAAAGGGAGCCTCCGGCGAATGTAGAGGAAAGTGAATCACAGAATGAGGCCTCGCCTAATGTAGGAGAGCAGGGAGGAGCCTCAGTCCCAATTCCTCTACTAGCTGCTTCGGGTCAACAAGTGACCGAGTCCATACACTTACTGATGCAATTGGTTGCCGCCCAGGCACAACGACAGAATGCGGGCCCGAGTGATCGTTCCGCCAGTATGAGAGCCCATGACTTCCTGACTTTAAATCCTCCGGAATTTTTTGGGTCGAAGCCGGATGAGGACCCACAAGGCTTTGTTGATGAGATGTTGAGGACGCTGAAACTTATGCATGCTTCTGAGACCGAGTCGGTAGAGTTGGATTCTTATAGACTTCGCGATGTGGCGGTATTGTGGTATAACAATTGGGTAGCGTCAAGAGCAGCAAATGCACCTCCTCCTATTTGGCAAGAGTTTGTCGACGCTTTTATTCGTCATTATTTGCCACCCGAGGTCCGCCGAGCTAGAGCGGACAGGTTCTTGAATCTAAAGCAAGGAAGTATGAGTGCCCGAGAGTATAGTATGCAATTCAATTCTCTGGCCAGGTATGCCCCGACTATGGTGGCTGATATGGGCGATCGCGTACACAGATTTGTGAGTGGTTTAGGTCCACATTTGTTTAGAGATTGTTTGACGGCCTCTTTCCAAGACGGGATGGATATTTCCCGAATACAGGCACATGCTCAAAATCTTGAGGAACGACAACATCAGCAAAGAAGTGACCGTGATAATGACAGAAGGCAAGGTAAGAGAGCTAGGTCTATGGGAGCGAGCAGTGAATGTAGAGGGGGACCGAGACAGACGCATTCTAGGCACTCAGGTCAGTCGGCGACTAGTGCACCTCCCAGATTCCCGGATAGGAGAGTTGACCGTTCTTTTCAGTCAGGATAGGGCCAGAGTTCGAGGGCCTCAGTTTTTCAATCTAGGGGAGATTTTGGTCAGCGGAGACCTTTAGTACCGTGGTGCAGCTAGTGCGGTAGATTGCATTCCGGGCAGTGCCGACAGGGTTCCGATGCTTGTTATGCCTGCGGGCAAGTCGGCCATATGATGAGAGATTGCCCCTCAGCGAGAGGTAGAGCTAGGACTCAGCCTACTGGATCAGCAGTTGGGTCTTTTTCAGTACGCCCGACAGCGAAGACTTCTCAGACTACAGCAGGTAGAGGCAGAGGGGGAACATCTACTACAGGTGTTGTTCCGCCCCGCGTATATGCTTTGGTAGGGCGACAGGATCTTGAGTCCTCCCCAGATGTTGTCACAGGTACCTTGACTATATTTTCCCGTGACGTATATGCTTTGATTGATCCGGGTTCTACCTTCTCATATATTACTCCGTATATTGCTGATTGTATTGGGGTGAGACCCGAGCCAATTAAACCTTTCGAGGTGTTCACTCCGGTTGGTGATCCCGTAATAGCGAGGCAAGTATATAAGAATTGTGTAGTCGTTATATGTGACCGACAGACAAGGGCCGATTTGATTGAACTGGAAATGATAGACTTCGACGTAATAATGGGTATGGATTGGTTAGCGTCGTGTTACGCAAATGTTAATTGCCGAACGAAAATGGTTCGATTCCAGTTTCCGGGAGAGCCTGTACTTGAATGGAAGGGTAATACAGCATCCCCAAAGGTTAGGTTTATTTCCTATCTCAAGGTGAGGAAGATGATATCCAAGGGATACATTTACCATCTAGTTCGAGTTCACGACACGGAGGCAAGGCCACCAGTTTTCCAATCTGTCCCGGTAGTAAATGAATTCCCAAATGTATTTCCAGATGAACTTCCGGGTCTTCCTCCAGAAAGGGAAATCGATTTTGCTATTGACGTATTACCAGACACCGAGCCTATTTCTATTTCTCCATATCGAACGGCTCCGGCAGAATTGAAAGAGCTAAAGGCACAGTTAAAAGATTTGCTTGAGAAGGGGTTTATAAGGCCTAGTTCTTCACCGTGGGGAGCACCAGTCCTGTTCGTAAAGAAGAAAGACGGATCTCTACGAATGTGCATCAACTACAAGCAGCTGAATAAGGTGACAATAAAGAATAAATACCCTCTTCCCAGAATTGATGATTTGTTTGATCAATTACAGGGCGCTAAGTGGTTCTCCAAGATAGATCTGAGATCGGGTTACCATCAAGTGAGGGTTAGAGAAGCGGATATCCCTAAGACAGCCTTTAAGACAAGATATGGTCACTACGAGTTCCGAGTGATGTCGTTTGGGTTGACAAATGCCCCGGCGGTGTTTATGAATTTAATGAATAATGTGTTCAAGCCATTCTTTGATCTCTTCGTGATAGTATTTATCGACGATATTCTGGTATATTCTCACACAGAATCAGAATATGCAGATCATCTAAGAATTGTTCTTGGCGTTCTTCAAGCCCGAGAATTATATGCAAAGTTCTCAAAGTGCGAGTTTTGGCTAAATTCTGTGGCATTCCTAGGTCATGTTATTTCAGATGATGGCATCCGAGTCGACACTCAAAAAATAGAAGTCGTGAAGACTTGGCCAAGGCCTACGACGCCTACAGAAGTCCGTAGTTTTCTGGGTTTGGCAGGTTATTATCGAAGATTCGTAGAGGGCTTTTCTTCTATCTCAGCCCCATTGACAAAGCTAACCCAGAAGTCCGCTAAATTTCAATGGAACGACGCGTGTGAGCATAGTTTCCAAGAATTAAAGGACAGACTGACTTCCGCCCCAGTGCTAACACTCCCAGAAGGGCCAGATGGCTATGTTGTGTATTGCGACGCTTCCGGTGTGCGACTAGGATGTGTATTGATGCAGCACGGGAAGGTTATTGCACATGCCTCAAGACAATTGAGGAAGCATGAACAGAACTATCCAACTCATGATCTCGAATTAGCCGCGGTTATTCATGCGTTGAAGATATGGAGACATTATCTGTACGGTGTGCACGTAGATATCTATACAGATCACAAGAGTCTCCAACATATTTTCAAGCAGAAGGAGTTGAATCTACAGCGGAGGCGGTGGTTAGAATTGTTAAAGGATTATGATGTGGATATTTTATACCACCCCGGGAAAGCGAATGTGGTAGCAGACGCGCTTAGCTGTCGATCAATGGGCAGTTTAAGTGAAGTCCCTTCAGAAAAGAAAGAAATGGTTCGTGAGCTCTATCAACTAGCAAATCTTGGGGTACGTGTAATTGATTTGGGTAAGGCAGGAATTAGTGGTAGTGATCCTACAGTCTTGCCCTTGAATGCGGAGATAAAAGAACGCCAGTATGAAGATCCACAAATGCGCCATCACAGGGATGTATCCTGTGGAAAAGAGAAGTCTCTATTTGAAGTTTCCATAGACGGAGTTCTTAGATGCCGAGACAGACTGTGTGTACCGGATGTGGCAGGATTACGCCGACGGATTCTAGAGGAAGCACACCATTCTCGGTATTCCATTCATCCAGGTGCAACCAAGATGTATCGTGATCTCAAATTGTTGTATTAGTGGGATGGCATGAAACGAGACATAGCAGCATTCATGGCACAATGCCAAAATTTCCAACAAGTGAAAGCCGAACATCAAAAGTCAGGAGGCTTATTGCAAGCAATGGAAATTCCTACATGGAAATGGGAAGAAATTAATATGGATTTCGTTGTAGGATTACCTCACTCGCGAGGCAAATACAATTCTATATGGGTGATCGTGGACAGACTCACGAAGGCAGCTCATTTCCTCCCAGTTAAAACCACATACGCAGCAGAGGATTATGCAAGGCTGTATCTTAAAGAAATCGTGCGACTCCATGGTATTCCATTGTCTATTATCAGGGGAGGTCTCGGGATCCTGTCGCTCAGCTAACGCATGGATATGATGTTGGGATCCACTTGGACTGGGCGTCCCTCTTTGGTCTCTATCACCATCTACTAACATCTGTGGCCTTCGCCTTCGGGGGCGTACCGACGACGAAGAGCCAACTATCACTCCCGTAGCCCGAACCTTACCTTTACCACGCCTCCATGGGCAGTCGCGCATGAGATGGCTTGGCCGAGCACAGGTATAACAAACATCCGAGCCCAAGTGGCACAGTCCCTAATGTAACCTGCAGCACTGAGTACATCGTGGTACCGAGGATCTCGTCTGACTAGAACCACTCCGAATCCGAGAACTGGAAACTCTGAGACTCTGGGATGACCTAGAATAAGTAGGTCCATCAAATCTGGGTCTAGGAAACTACGGAGGAGCACCACTTGTTGAACGAACTGAGTGCCTAGAGGATTGTTGCCTCGGGGCACCCCTACACTCATGATCAAACCCTGAAGAACTAACTCTCTTTCTCCAACCCCTGTTATTGTGGCCCACATCCTGCCGCTGAGCTTGAACGGCTACCAATTGAGTCAGTAGAAGAATGGTCCGTCTCATCTCTTGGCCTGAGGCATTCGGTGGAGGAATGGTGGGTGCCGGAGCTAAAGTTGAGGCTCCCCTCTGATCCTAAAAAATGGGTGAAGTATGGGAAAACTGAGGTGGGGCCTTATTCTGGGGCTCGCCCTCCTCCATATCTATAGACGACTCTCGTTCAAGCCCTTCTTCAACCACCATCTTGCCCTTCCGGGCTGTCGTAGCTTTTCTTTTCATCAGCTTTGCTGAAATCATAGCACACTATTAAGGAGGGGATAATCTTATAATGCAGCTCTATCACACGATCTCTTAAGATGAAAGATGGTCATTTTTCCTAAATGCCCGATAGCCTCCAGTTTATTAATGTGGCGCACAACACACCATAAACAAGACTCTACTAGACACGACTCATAGACACTTCCTAGGACTGAACTGCTCTGATACCACTTTTATCACGACCCGACTAGGGGCCGTGACGGGTACCCGGGGCTAACCACCGAGCACCACTAATTCCCTTACTTATCATACTCATTAAGTGTTCTTTTATCAGATTCATACGCAAATCATAGAAAAATCATTTTTCTTTTAGAAACATAATTACTTTTATACACATAAGCCCTTCGGCCATCAAAATAATAATACATACACAATAGTAGCATCGTGGGACCATACTACCCACACGTGCGTATCTACGAGCCTCTACTAGAGTACTAGTCATATGAATGGGACAAGACCCCGTCGTACCCAAAATACATATACATATATCTACACAAAATAATAAACCAAATAGCACCTCCGGAACAATGGAGTGCTCTCAAGTCAGGTAACAGCTCCTATGAGTCTGGATCACCTCCCTGTCTACCTGTGAGCATGAACACAGCGTCCAAAGAAAATGGATGTCAGTATGTAAGACATGAATGAAATGAACATGATGGAAGAATCATAAGCCATAAGAGGAAAATAGAACCTGCGTGAGTTTTATAGATGAATACATTTCATACGTATATCGTATATTTATATAATCATAGTAAATTTATCATCATAATGCGTATATCATCGCATCATCATCATTATCGTTAACCCGCATCTGGGACCATCATACGCCGCCCACTAGTGGTGATAATGCCCAGCCCTCTAGGCACGGTGTAAACATAGCAGCCCGCCTTAGCGGTGACATGCCCGGCCATTTAGGCACGGTGGAATCGTATCGTCACAAAATCATTCATAAACTTAACCTTTTCATACCTTGCATGCGTATATCATAAACTTATATTATCGTATATCTCATAGACATATCATGACTTAGCATCACTATACATTTATCATCAAAACATACATTACGACTTGAAGGCAACTATGGTTACGTCGAGGTGACATAAGGTCGTGAACCCCCGATCATATTATGGAGTAATCATCAACATCATCTCTCACCTTGAAGGAACTAACAATTTAAGGTGAGTGTACACAAAGAAAAGCATCAATGAAACCATACTTAGAAATATTGGTTTCATGGACCTCTTACTTTACTTTAGGATTCTTTATACTTAACACATCATCATCATTATCTTGCTCGTCGTATCTCTTTTCTTTACCTCATACATATATAGCTCATTACATTCGTCGACTCGTAGTTCCTTTGTTTAGGAGGATTATGGAAATCTAGAAGATTCGTGTCACAGGATTCATGCCATAGAAAGAAGGGACGAGCCTTACATACCTCTTTCGTTTAGCAGTTTTATCGCTTGATCGTTCTCCTTTGATGCTCGCGTTTCTACCTTCAAGAGGATTTGCATCAGCATTAGTTAATCGATTACAAGAACGCCCTTACTAAAGCTAAAGAAAATTGGGCAGCATTTCTTTTGTTTATACAACTCTCCCCATATTCTATATCAACTCCCAAACATTCATAATATAATAGGCAACAATCATCATTCACCTATATTACCCACATTTCACAATTTCACTCCAATTTCTCCATAATCATGGTCATAGTTCATTATTGCATTTTCTCACGTATAATACTCATCCCACGCTCTAAATGTCATTCATAACATACATACAATCACAACACATCAATATTCATAATTCACTCCAAACTACTATTCAACAATGGCACTATTCACACATTCATGACCCAATTTCTATATCTTTCTACAATCCAAGTGTTTTAACTTTCAACACCTTAAACAACATAGAATGATCATAAAACACACCTTAGATAATGGAAGAATATGCTTGGAGTGGAAATTCTCTTCTTGCACAAAAACCCTAGTCCACTTCCCTTGGGATTTCTTGAATTATATGAACTTTGGTAGGTTTCTTACACTTGATTTTGTGGGTTTAATGTAGTTGATCATGGATTTCTCTTGGTTTCTTGTGGATGGATAGTGGAGAGAATTCTAGAGGTTTCTATGTCCAAAAATGGTAAAATAATGAGTTAGGGTCGAATTTGGTCTATTTATAGTGGTCCAGAAAATTCTGGACTGACACAACATGCTGCAAGCTTTGCTAGACGCAAAGCGTGCTTTGCTAGACGCAAAGCGTGCTTTGCTAGCCACATGTTGTGTCACCAAATTTCACTGTCACACTTTGCTGCGCAACTGCGTGGCCGCAAAGCGCGCTTTGCTGCTCGCATGTTGCGCCACAAAGTGCGCCATAATGTGACATTTTACCAAACTTCCACCGAAACTTAACTCCGATGATCTGACGAGTCTTAAACCTTCCCGAGGCTTACTAAACATGGTTTTTCTCCATTATATACCCATGATGGACATATCTATCCCCATGACCTTGAAAAATTTATCCTACTTCCTAAGGCTATGACAATTAGCATTCGGCGAAACTCATCGTATGAAATGAGAGGTGTAACATTTTCATACCATATCCAATTTTTTATAACAATTATAGGATTGCAAATCCTAGGATAAAACAACTCAAACAACTATGTACTCCTCCAAAGATCTCCTTTCAAAGTCCTTTAAGAATGTCAAGGTTAAAATTACAAAATAAATTTGTCCAAACTTATCTCTTATATCACATTTTTAATTCTATGAATCAAATATCGACCAAACAAATATATTCAACAAATAGTCCCATCATTATTTAATTTCTAATTATAATTTCTACATTATGATACTAGTATAGCTCGTTTACAATTCAAAATTTCAAATGATCCGCTAGTGAAATTAAATCATAAGGAGTCGTTTGGTACAATGGATAAGGTAGGATATTTCAGGATTAAGTTTTAGAATTTAATTTATACTTTGTTTGATGGAAAGTATAACTAATTTCGGGATAAATTTATACCTTCAAACAAATAAAGTATAAATTTAATCTCAAGCTTAATTTAAGAATATAATATCTCACCTTATATTATCAAACTTGGTGTTATTTTATCTCTCGTAGGAGATGAGATAAATTAATTCAATAATTATAACCCCAAAATTATATCCCGAAATAACGTAGTCTGCGAATCAAATGACCCCAACAGAGCAATAGGGTGTGAGAAGAGGAGGAGGAAAGAGAAGTCGCCCAAGAGAAGAGGCTGAGGAAGAGGAGAGCGTAATAAAAGTATGGTCAGGCGGGATTCAGAGAGTTGTTTAATATTTGTGCCTAGAGGCCAGTATTCATGTCATATTGTGATCAATGGTTTATGGAGCATTTCAGGGTTTTCTGAGAGAACAAAGTGGGGTAGGTTGAGGGAATTAACTTGTCTCGTGACATTGATGTGACCTTTCCTAATTATTCCATTTGTTACACATTCAAACTACATGCCCCACATCCCTCTTCTTCATCTCCATCTCCTTTGCTTTCTAGTACAACTAATTCATCTACATTATTTTGAATAGGGTAAGTGCATTACGTAGCTTCAACAGAGATTTGGAATTAATTATTTTATCTGTCAAATTTCATGTGCGGTGTTTCCAGGGAGTCAAACAATTAGATTTTTCCTTGGCTACTCTTTTGGCAAACTCTTTTTAAGCATTTTGAATTATGAAATATGAATTATGTTACTTATTGTAAATTTCATATATTTTCTAAATATATTAAGTTTATTTTCAAAAAAAAAAAACTTAAAATAATTTATGCTCAAATTTACACAATTTATTAATCTCCTCACATATATTGAGACAGAGGGAGCATAAGTGTAACACGTGAGCATCGAGGACGTATCTAACTAACAAGCTATGGCCTATGGGTGCAAATGAACCCTAGCTTTCACTTTGCTAAGTGTATGTGTTAAAAAAATATTAAAAATTTGCACAAATAATAAATTCTGAACATAGCTAGTAAAATTTAATTAGAGTGATATAGATTTACAAATTTGAACTCATAAAGTTCAAATTTTAAAGCCGCCTTGCCGAGCATGCATTAAAAATAATCAAAATAACATGCTGAACTTTGAAAAAGGAAAATCATAGTATGCTCTTATTATATGTCGAAATATAATAGCATAAAAATTGTCTCTAAAATTTTGGTTAAGAATTGGAATTTCACAATATATTTTATAGATGCATAAGGTTAGCGTATGTCTTAATTTTATAAGATATTTACGACACATTAATAATTCTATAGCAATATTTAGAAGTTTACCTATTTAGAGAAATTATTAAAATATTAAATATATCCTGAAATCTAATATATACTCAATTATACAAGTCCATCTGTATTAAATTTGTCCCACCGCTGTGGCCAATCATTTCAAGGTCTACTTGAAAGTTCTTCAAGACTAAGCCGTCACTCAATTTTCACATATTGCTTAAACGACTATGTCCTTATGTATTTGTACTTGGAGGTCTTAGTATTAATTATTCAAATTTAAGTTCTTGCTAACTTGTTGGGCCTAGCTTCCAAAAAGTGCTCATTTCGAAAAGTACTTGATATTCAGCTAAAAATATACATTTATAGTGCATTATCGCCTCATATATTATGCATAATTATGTGTTCACATTGTTATTGAGATGGTTGAGCTCGTCAGAACCCCTCGCCTCGCTATCCAAGTAGACGAGCCATGAGAACCAACAGTTATGCAAACTGTGACTTACGTTCGTCGCTGATGTGTATACTGTGATGGTTTTACGGCACATTTGATGCCTTTTGACGATAAGTTTTACATGTTTTAAAGCAAGTCCGTGTAGTTGTGATGTGTTTTTGATATGTTTTAAGTATTTAGTGTCCACAAGGCGAAAATCGAGGAATTAGGTGAAAATATCTCAGAAGTGAAAAAAGAGAAATTGGCTGAAGAGAAGGATTCACGGTACAAAAAAAGGTCCATCTATCATTTTACGGCCCGTCAATTGTACCGTAAAACCATCACAGTATACGTCTCAGGTGAAAGAAATTCACGACAGACTTTACGAACCGTAGATTATTTTGCGGTCCGTAAATCCCGGCATAGATCAGTAACAGTTTACATCTCCACCTGAGGGAAATCTACGGCACAGATCTATGCACTATAAACCAATTTACAGTCCGTCAAAAGAAAGCGTAGAAATTTGAAGAGAAGTCCAATTTTACGATGGAGATTGAAGATTTTACGGACTGTACAAATCCGATGGGGGCAGTTTTGTCAAAATATTTTTCACGGCTTGGACCATTATAAATACTTAATGTAGGGTTTTTGTGGGTCATTCTTGGTCAGATTTGTCTCATTGTTCTTGGGCATTATTGAATACTCCATAGTTTTCAAGCTTTTGAGAACAAGCAAACTACTTTTCATCTTCTTTATTCAAGTGTAGGCTTTGATGACTTCTTTATTACTTTGTTTTGCATTAAAAAAACACGAGTAGCTAAATTTAATACTAAGGTTGTGGACCCAATGATGAGTGTTATGTGAATGATGTTGGTTATTGAATATATGCATAATGGGTTGTTAGTTTTTACTTATTCCTTATTCTTCAATAATAGTTGATGGTTGCAAATATTAACTTAAGCCATAAAACCTTGCTTTACTTGGGAAAGCGAGTTAGGGTTTGGTAGGGATGAATAATAAGGACTCGAGGTGTTAAACCTCATTTAATAAACCCACTTAGGAATAAGAGGGGTCCACTCGGCACATATTAACCGTTCTCAATATCAACTCTTTTATATTTGGGAAAATCATGAAGAGAAATACTTTCTAACTATTGGGAAATATTAGGAGGTCAATTAGAGGTTAAGTGCATTCATAAAACAATCCACTAGCAGTATATCATAATAACACCCTTAGCATTACACTTCATCTAAAGGGGACACAACCCTGGTTTCTTTATTCCAATTAATTACAACCCAATCAAAATAGCTAGTTGACACAAAACTCTTTTACAAACTTACCGAAATTCGAAATTAGATCACAAGTACTTCACTACAATAGTAACCTTTTCACACCCTAGTCCCCGTGGGATTCGACACCAACCTAATTGGATTGCTATATTTGACAACGACTGCTTTACGCAATTTAGTAGGTGTAATTTGAGCGTATCATATTTTGACACCGTTAATGGGGAATACGGTTTGAAATTACTAAATAGTGTGTGCTTTACTTCGAGCCTTTTTCTATTCCATCATAGCTTGTTTGCAGTTTTTTGTGAACTAGGTGATTATGGCTGGAAGAGGAGGAGGACATGGAGCAAATAGTGGTAAAGGTGTGCAAGTAATATCCCCAGCACCGAAAATTGAGGAAGAGGAGAATTAAGTTGCGGATTATATGCAAGATGTGGAATATGCATCTGCTATTATTCCATCCAAGGTTAATGCCGCAAGTTGTAAGATTGATTCTACTATTTACCAATTGCTCAAGCTCGAAGGGTATTTTTAGAATTCTACTGCCAATGACCCTCATCAACATTTGAAGAACTTCATTAGTTGCCAGACACACAGCCAAAATGTTGTCACTCCAGATGCAATTTAGTTAAAAGTGTTCAAATACTCTTTAGCCGGCGAAGTAAGAGATTGGTTTGGGAAGTCGCCCCACAATTCTATTCATACTTGGGGTGAGCTAGTGAGTGTCTTTCTCAAGAAGTGGTTTCCTCAAAGCAAGAAAACTGAAATTCGTGATAAAATATATGAGTTCAAACAACTTCTGAAGGAACAATCATATGAGGCTGAGGAGAGGTTCAAATAGTAGTTGATTCAGTCTCCGAATCATGGTTTTCCAGAGCACATAATGATGGAGAAGTTCTATACAGGGTTAGATCTGATGACGCAGTCAGTGGCAAATAATGCAGCCGGTGGGTGTTTCATGGACAAGACATATGCCTGAATCACTCAATTGCTTGATAGATTAACTGCACATAATCAAACATGACATTCCAGTGGTGCTGATGGTGCAACATATGGAGCTTCGTCAATCAAAAATTGTCACACCCTGATCTTACTAGGGTGTGATGGGCACCCAACCCCATATTCGGAGCCGAGCGAACCCGCTGAATCTTATTACACACATAATCACTTTGGACTCCTTAAATCAAATAAAGATAAAATACATAATAAGGATTTGTAGAATTATCCTTTTCATCGTTCCCGAATCAAGTCAAATCTGTAATCATATAAAATTTGTAACATGTATCATAATAACACATCGGCTGGTGGAGCCGCTTACAAGACTGACACTCTATACCCACGACTCTGTCTGCAAAGTCTCTAACTTCAACTAAGACATCATAGCATAATACTCTGACCCGGCAACACTCCAGGGCCAAATGGAGCTTGCCAACTTCGCTGGAACATCTTCTATAATGGCTTCTACTCATCTGGGTGTACCTGCGCGGCATGAAATGCAGCCCCCGAAGAAAGGGGGTCAGTACGAGCAATGTACTGAGTATGTAAGGCATGAATAGTAACATAGTAAGGAATGTAAAGTATGAATAATAACAGAATGGACATATAGGGCATACCGTAAGATAAAAGAGTAACCTGTACATATGAATGCCTTTTTGGCGGTACCATGCATGCTTAGTGCTGCGGAACGTGCAGCCCGATCCATTTATCCATATATCCCGCATCCGGGACGATATCATATTATACCAACTGATCAGGTGGCTATGCGTCTATAGCGCCTCACCTTTCCCCTTACCCTATATACATATACATATATCATGTTCATGTATCATATACATATATCATGTAAGTAGCATGCAGGAGAGCCCAAAGAATGTTATGTCTCTATCGGAGTGACGTAAGGTCGGTAACCTCCGAATATATTATGGAATAATCATCATGGCTTTGTCTCACCTTGAAGGAACAATTATTATAAGGTGGGACTAGCAACGAATAACAGCGTTAAGAGAACATAGAATAAGATCATAAATCTCATAAGGCGTCGCTTCATATACATATGCACATAGAACATTTTTTTTTAAAACTCGATGGGTACGTACATAAATCGACACTTGAGAGTCATAAACACGTTTCAAGTCAATCCGAGTTAGTATGAAAAAGTTATGGTTTTAGTACAGAACCTTCTATGAACGTTTCAGAAACTATTTTTGGAAAATCAAAGAAATAATCATATCAAGTACCTTTCGAATATCACTATGGATCAAATCAACATAGAACTTTTGGAACCACACACTTGTATCAAGACATAGCAAAATAGTTCTTCGGAAGTCAAGAGCATTAGCCATTCTAGTGGCTCTAAGAATAGGAGGTTCTTTGAAATCATACATATACTTTGTCTGTTTGTTTCACAAAGATCATGCCAAAAGAAAGAAAGGGTAAGCCTTACATACCTGCTCCACGTCCTATTAGCTACGATTAATTGTCCAAGCTCGCTATCGCTAGTCTACATTCAAGAAGATTGACGCAATCATTAGACTCATCATCATATACTTGTCTTAATCCTTCAAATGAGTTCATTTATAATCCGCCGAAATTTCGGCAGCATCTCCCCTGTAAATACACCATCCCCGAGAATCTAACTCGGCCAATTTATCAACAAAAATCTGAGAATTCAACTCGGCCAAATTATCAACAACAATACCAATAGTATTAACATCATTTCCAATACCAACGTATGTCATAGAACAGCTCACACACTATTTTCTAAATTTCTCAACCAACCAATTTGCGGTATAACTATTTAGTAATTTTATTTCCGTAGAGAAGTTGAAATCAATACCAATAACATTAATAACAACATCCTACAAGAAATATATATATTTTATCCAAAGTTCTCCTCAAACTCAAACCATAATTCAACAACATCAACAAACGAATTTATATCGCTATTTTCTCCGTTCTAATCCGTTAAAACTTTAAATAAACTTGTTAACAATGAAAAGGGATCGTAATCTTACCCCAAGTGTGCAGCCATCACGTCCATCCTCTTTTTCTTGATTGATTTTCAGCTCATATTGAAGACAACGCAACGTACAACACTCTTCCCTTCACGGGCTTCGGGATTCGGGGCTCAGATTTTGGTCAAAATTTGTTTTTCTTCTCTCCAAGGCTCCTCTTTCTCTTTTTCCAGAATTTTCTGGTGTTTTGGTATGAAAATTGAGGAGAAAAGGGCTGAAGTTTCACTTAAATAAACATGGGTCATGGGCCTAACTCGCACTACAAGAAAAAGGCTCAATAGCGACCAACTTTTAGAGACGAGTTGCAAATCTAGTCCCAAAAAGTGCAATTATCAGGACTAGATTTTTCACTGGTCTCCTATTCTTATTTTTTTCCTTGAAATTGATGAAAAGGCTAAATCTAGTCCCTAAATTGATAAATGTCTCGTCTCTAATACTCAAAATTGTGTGGGACCACCCAACTTTTTCTGTTGAAAAATGAAAGAAATATGAAAAATTGAAAACATAAACAAAATAAAAGCTCAAATCTCCAAACAAATTATAAATTTATCTCTCAAGTTGCAAAATTCATAAAACCCTAGTACAGTTCATCTATGCAAGGAGGAGGAGTTCCACTGTTGGCTTCTTGAGATTCATGAAGCTTGGGCTAAATCTATCGTTTTGGAGTTCTTCTTCGCTAGAAAGGTTGGGTGTCTTTGAGCGTTGTGGTTATTTTGTTGCTAGGGATAAGTTTTTACTCTTTTCTATCTATGCGGTTGATCTGTGATTTCAGATCTGGAGTCCAAGCATCAAACAAAGAAAGGTTAGTACAGAGCATTCCTTCTATTTGGTTGATTTCCAATTGATGGGTTAGATTCTTGAGTCTGGAGCTTGTATATGATAAGGTTGTTCCTAGATTTGTTTTCTTCAATCATAAATTGGAATATGTTCCACTTGATAATTTTCTCGTTTCGTTTTCTAACATAAATTGGGTCAAGAAATTTTCTCAAGTTAGTAAATAAAAAGTATCTGCATGATGAACTGCTTATATATTGGATAAATGCTTGTCTTTTTGCTTCAGCGAAAATGTTCGAAGCATCAATTTTTACTGCTTTATGTAGAATCAAGTTTGGGATTGAACTCAATGCTCATATTAACTAATTGCTAAATAAATCGAATGGTGAGAAGTGATTTATTTCTAGTGTTGTTAATAGTAAAAGTTACGGATGGTTTATTTGCTCATTGTAATAGGGAAACTGATTCAGTGATAGATGAATTGGCTAGACTAGCAATTTCATGTCCGATCTTCACCACTACACCACAGTAAGGACAACTCCCGCCCAACTCTCATCCCAACCCTTTTATGTCCTCTCTTATATGTATAGATTTATAGCAAATTTTATGCTACCATTTTTTGTTACTTGATATGTATCATACATTAGGATACTGAATTTTAATGCTCCTTTAGACCAAATAATATTTTCTTGTACGATTCGTATTGTTTAGATTAAGGGGTAATTGTCTGTTCCTTTAATATGGCACCATGCCTAAATTCTTATTATTTACTGATAAATTATATTTTAGGAGGTCCTATCTAACATAACTGCCAACCTCTACACTTGTATCTTGATGTAGTCTTTACATAACCAACCATTAGGTCCAATCATTCAATCTACGACCAATCTATCCAATACAATCAAATTGAATTACAACTAGTGGAGTTTCATGATTTTGTTGTTGTAGAATACTTGAGCTATTGGTCTCTTTGGAGCATGGCAACTAGCAGCTTTTCCCTCTCCCAAAATTCCCCAATTTCATATTATTATTACCAACACAACCAAAATGCTTTAGCTTTTAGTTCCCTTTTGTTACTGCTATTTTGCAAGCTATAGTGGCCCAATAATATCTCCAAAACTCCCCTGCTCAAAACATTTGTGGTTGTTTCTGTTCTTGATTGGCAAACCATCCCGTTGGACGAGCCATCACGTCTTCCCTAAAAATCTCATTGAATTCGTATAAATCTTACATTTAATTGAAATGACTTATATGCCCCTATCTTTTTTTATTTTTATGAAAGCATTGGGCTTTTGCAGGGTGTTCCCTAGTTTTACGTCTACAGCTACTTGGTCTAATAGTAGCTCCAATATTTTAAGTTTTATTCCTTCTTGATTGTAATTAAAGGGAGCTTTTGCCATGTCTTCAATAACTACCAAGCAAAAGACTTAGTATATTCTTATTTAGATCACTTACTAATACTATTTGTTGTCTTTCACCTGTAGGCTGTAGCAGACATTAGGTTGATTCATTACTCCATTTTGCATATAAAATGTAACACTAAAATCCTTTGTAATAAGACTGGCCATGTTACTCAGTAATAATTCTCCTTCATAAATATAATAGTCCAACTAAGTCACTGCAAATCATATTTTTTTTGGTTTATTTCCAGACCCTTAATACCTATGGAATCATATTGCGCATATACTTTCATGTCCAAGTAATATTGTACTAGTCCATAGCCACCATTAACACTCAAAATGTCATCCTCAACTTTATTAGCCCGCTTTAAAGTATTAAACCTAATTCGAAATTTTTCGAGGCGCTACAATTTTGAAGAAATGGTAGTAACTTGCCACGAAGTTTACTGTTTTGGGTACTGTGTAATGCTTCCTGAAGGGCTTAATATGACTGATCTGATTATTTCAAATCAGATCAATTACCACCAGCGTGTCATAAGTCTATACATTATCTCTTTGGGCTTTCATTCATTTGATAAGTGATATTTTCAATAGAATATATACGGAGGACAAGTACCAAAACTTAAATTAAAGGTTGCATCAAAATCGTATTCATGTGGTGATCTGCACATACCTCTTTTAGTTTTTGACAGTAGCAAATGAACATGCTAAGATGGAAATTTCTCTTTGGCTTCCTGAAGGTATTTCAGGTTGGTTGAGCACCCTTCATTCTTAGATATGTGAGTTAAATATCTTCTGTAATCTAGCACTTTCTTATGATAAGTACTTTTCTGATCATAAATCTCCATCACTAGTTCTTCATTGTTGCCTTTTACTAGAAGAAAATGACGAGCTATCATTATCATTTCTAGTCTTTGTTGGATCTCCATTTAAGAATTTCCTTAACTTTTTATCTAATTGATGGTTAACATCGTGTTTTTACTTACCTTCTTTATTCCAATGAGGTTTAATAGGAAAATAAAGATTCTTTGATAGATTAACAATAAAGTGGTTGCAATATTTAGGAAGAAAATAACTAGGTATTTCCTTGAACTACCGCGAAAAGTATATTATCTCTTTTAAACTGAGTTGTGACTATCATTAACCAGATCCCACATATATTAGTTAGTGATTAAATATTGAAGGAAACTTAAAACAGTACTAGTCTTACTATGATCCATGTACTTGAGTATGTTCTTTCTTATGTTAGTTTATTATGTTGATAGATTCTTGGTTTAGTGATCTTGCTATGAGATCCATATACTTGTGACGTTGCTCTTTTTTGTGGTTGATTGTGTTTAACTTATTGAAAGAACCGTTAAGACCTCTAGAATCCCACACCTTTAGAATTCGGAGGAAGAGGAAAAGCATTTTAACTTCAATTACAGAGGCTTAACTTCAATTGTAAAGGCTTAACATACTGTATCCATACTTGATGTTCTTCTCAGGCTTAACTTATGAGAGAATCTAGTTTCTATATGCTTGTTGTTTAGCCTTCATTCTTTGACCTTTTTAGCTTACTAGTACACGTTGTATATGCTTAAAATTTATGAATTTGAACATTTTTCAGGTGAAATACTTTGTAGTCAATGGCTGTAGTTTTTCCAAGGAAAATGTATTTGGTATTGGTTTACAGGTTTGAAGGCTCAAGTTTTTAACTCAAGATGCAAGTTCGGAAGACTTGATACAAGTTAACAAATTAGTTCATTTAGCTTAATGCTGGGAAAATCACTTTGTTGTTTGGTGAAGGATTGTGCAAACATATTAGATTTACATCTCATATTGAGATATACATTGGTACTAGTGGGAGACCTTTTTGTAATGGATTCCAAATTTTATCTATGAAAGCATCATATTAATGTTGGTTTTAATTTGTTTATATGGATTCGGTTCTCTATGTTAAATTTGCATCATGCATCTTAAAAATATCACAGGAATGAGCTTGTATTTGAAATGGTAATTAGATCTTTAATGAAAATTGAATAAAGATCTTTAGGATCAGCTTGGGGCTTGCCCTTATAACTTTCAAGGACCAGTTCTTTTCATCCCAGTAAGTTTTTAGCACAAATTAATATATAGTTAGGGACCAGAAATGTGGTCCAAAAAGTTATTTAGAGACCAGAAAAGATTTGGTCCCTGGAACCTTTTAACGACCAGCAACAAAATCTTGTCGTTATTGACCTTTAGCGGCGAAGCCTATAAGGACCAGTGACGACCAGATTTTCCTGGTCGTTATTGACTAGTAGGGACCAGAAATAAACTTTTAGCGACCATTTTTCTGGTCGTTAATGCCCATTTTTCTTGTAGTGCCGGTTGGGCTCGGATTGGGCCTAACCCACTGACCTTTCTGCCTTAAAACGTCCATATCTCCTTGTCCCGACGTCACCTGTGGACCCACGACCTATGGTTGGAAATCTAATTCAATTATATACAACTTCTATTTCATGGTAGTTTTCCGAATTCCAAACTTATAATATCGTTTTTGCCCCTCGAAGTCAGATCACCCGAAAACGTTACTTAAAAATATTTGTTTGGAGGACTTCCACTTCGATTTGGCTCAAGGGTCCTTCTTGAGTTGTGTTTAAATTCGCATATGTGCTTCATATAATTTGTCACATGTCCAAAAAAAATCTCGACGTGTGGGCCCCACCTCAGCTTACAAATAATCCGACGTACTAAAATACGGGATACAACACTATCAACATGAGTTTAAATTATGTAGCAACAACATAATTGTCAATCAATTTTTTTTTAGGAAGCACGTGTCATGCTCATGCTCTGAAAATGCGGGGTATAACAACAATATTGTGAAAGAAAACCAAAAGATGCAACAAACTCTGGCTCAGCTTGCAACCAATATTACTTTGCTGACTAAGAGGTTTGATGAAAAGGAGACAAGAAAGTAAATGCAGTTGAAGATGTGAGAGTTTTCCGAAAGGGATGTACCAAGCTCCTGAGGGTCCATATCAAAAGGGACCACCTATGCAGTATGAAGATGCCAATTATGTTAATTACTTTCAAGAGGGTTATTAAAGGCAGAATTACCAAGGGTCCGAATATCAGAAACAGAATCATTGGAGACTTAGCAACAAGGGCAAGGTAATGAATATGGGCGAAATAGTTATGGAGGTTTGAACTAAGGGAACTACAACAACAACAAAAACTTATGAAATAGGAGTTCCAATCCTTATGTGCTGCCAAAGGGTCAATCGAATAATCAAGGGGGTTCTAAGCTGGAGAGCATGCTTGAGAGGTTGCTAGCCAACCAAGAGAAGTCCGACAAAACATTGAAGGGGTTGACCGAAACTATAGGCTATCACACTGCTTCCATCCAAAATCTTAAGTCAAAGATGAGAGATATATTGAGCGAGCAATACCCAACACAAAGGGGAGCACTCCCCAGTAATATAGTTCCTAATCTAAAAAGTGGTGGTGGCGATCCAATAGCCAAGTGTCATGCCATCCCTACCCGAAGTGGGAAACTACTTCAAGGTGTGGGTGCAAAAGCAGTTGAAAAGGGGCCTATTGAAGAAGCAGATACGGAGGCACCATTTGAGATGCCAAATAAGGTTGAGGAAGTTCAAGCTGAAATTCCTAATGTGGTTGAAGTTGATCCTGTGCTAGAGATTCCAAAGGCTCAAGATTTGAGCAATGATAAGGTAAAAGGTAAGATGACGGGGGCACTCAGGCCCTTAAATCAATTGATAAAATCTTCACATCCCTTTCCTTAGAGGTTGGTGAAGAAGACTAAGGATGCCAAGTGCCAATGTTTTTAATGATCAACTGAAGCAGCTATCGATGAATATTCTGTTCCTTGATGCTTTCCAAGAGATGCCAGGTTTTGCTAAGTATTTGAAAGATTTATTGTCAAAGAAGAGGCTAATCAAACATAATACAGTAAGTGCCACACACTGTGTTAGTTTAGTCATCTCCACATATAGAGTTCAGAAGAAAGAGGATCCAGGGGCGTGCAAGGACCATTTCCCTATGCCTTTTATTGATCAAATGTTTAATCAACTAAAAGAAAGGTCATACTATTGCTTCTTGGATGGGTGTGTAACTGTTCGCTTTTCGCGGGCGGGGTTAGCGCTCGAAAATCTACTTCAAACTCATTGGTGCTCTTTCGGACTTTGTTTTAAAAGAATCGCCATGTAATATTTAGGAAATTAGAAAAACTAGTTTTGAAGGGTTTATTCATACACAGTGAAAAATCCTTTGTAATTCAAAGTTCTAGGTAAGGGTTCTGGTGATCCCCTAGGGAAGGTGTTAGGCACCTTAGTATTAAGGATATGTACTCTACGGTTTACCTTCAAATTCCAATGTATGAGTATTTGCATGAACTGTTTATTTCGTGTTTATTCCCGCAGTTATAAAAACTGCCATTTATTGCATATCATTTAATTTTTGAAAAGAATTGAATATGTCTCCCTTATCTAGGGAATATTTAGGTTCAGATTTATAATATCCGCATATGAATACTTTCCTTTTATGTACAAGGGTAGTATATTTTGTCTATAAAAAAACTGTTTCCTTTTATAAATAAGTACAGTTCTGTTCATGCTTGATCCCCTACTTGACTTCAGGTTAATCCGTTTAATACGTTTAAACACCCTTCCTAATACCTTTATAATTAAGAATGGACTTCAATGTATCTTAACTCATATAAAAGTTTTGCTCTTTATTATTATACACACATGTAAAAAGAACTAATATTTATCCTCGAATTTGGGCTTAAGGCCCCAACCGTTTTTTAAATAAAGAATTTGTATTTTTGGGGTTTAGCCCAAGTTTTCTTATAATCATTTATCATTCTGGAAAAAATTAGTTAAGCGTAATTTCAAAATGCTTGAGTTTTTTTTTTCAGATGGGCCTTAGCCCTAGAAATCATAATTTTCACAATTGGCTTGGCCCAAATCATCTTTATTTTTACTCCTTTGGTCTTCAAAAATATGAGAATAGTTTATGAAAGAGAGTGTGTTTCTTAGTTTCAAAGTTGATCTTGGCTTGTTCAAAAATGTTGTAATGTTTATGATTTCAAAATTCCCTTTTCTTACCCTCTCGTCTTTAAATTGTACCCCAAAACAGATTATTAGTTTCCATTTGAGTTTGAGAAATTACTACGCTAAGTTCGAGTGTTAAAAATCATTTTGGGACCTAAAGTCAAACTAAACGACATAAGTGTCATTGTCCTAAGACGGCTAATTCATAATCATCAAGATTCCACTATAATAGAGTTTTGCAAATTCTTACAAGTATAAATACAACAAAATTGCAAATAAAAGAAAAGCATAAATAACTAAATAAAGAAAGGGCAAGGCTAGGGGCATACTAAGCCCCTAGTTGGCCATTTTCTCCCATGGTTGGGCCTTCTACGCGTTTAACACATATACTGGCTTCCATTTCTTGGTTGGGCTCGATCATGACTCAAAGGATTTGCCTGTTGGGCCCCGTTCTAACAGATCGGCATATGACTCAGCCCAAGTGACCATGTAGTGTGAAGAGGAGAGGAAAAGGAAAAGGGATCCAGTTAGACAATATACTACTGTAATATATATATATATATATATATATATATATATATATATATATATATATATATATATATATATATATGGCACACAAATTTGAGATCAAAGAATTTATAAAGACAAAGGCCCAAATCCAAGTTTCAAAAGAGCAAGCCCGATCGAGCATCTATAACTCTTTTATGTCTTAAGGCTAAGGATAAAAATGGTCCAAATTTGAACATCAACATGGGCTAGGCCCAATTACTTATCAAACCAGTATTTCATTTAAGTGTGTGAAGTTTAAAAGTCCTCTATTTTGCCATCTTTATTATACACTTCCTGAACCCCCATATATACATATATACCTATAACAAATCAGAAAGTATACTCCTTGTATATCTCTGACATTACCATTCCTTTTACGTACACTTATGTATATTATTGTGTATATTCTCTTCTCATACTTATCTTGAATGTAAGCCTTGCCTTACCATTACCTTCCTAACTCTCCTCAAATTTCCTAATCAAGGGATATTAATCCTAAATTAAGGCACACTCAAGCCCAAACTAATCAGCTAAGCATTTGGTAAATTATTCTCATAGGTTTGGTATAAACTCCAACCTTTGGTAATTTATAAAACAAATACAAAAGTTCACTTAGACACTTCATTACTCACATTGTTAGACACTGCCAGATAGCAAAGTCATATTCACAAATAAGGAAGGGCCACAGGGAAAGGGTTGTCCATATCAATCAAGAGGCTATATTGTAGAATGCAGAAACTATAATTTAAACAATCAAGTACATCATAAGCTGAACAGGATGTAAACAACTTCAATATTTAAAGAAAACACAGAAGCAAATTTTAAATCTCAGTCAAATCTTAGTCAAATCTCACAAAAGGAGGGAAATGCATAGGCAGGCATATAGAGCTTGTGTACACTATAGTTTAGACAATGAGGAGGGAGACAGAGACCGATTATGCTATAAAAAGAGAAGCTTCAAGTAGTTCTAATGGTCTTTTAGTGGTTTAACTTTCATGAGCTTATGATTTAGATCTCATTTCAATTAAGCTATCCTCGTTTGTGTCTAAAACAGTCAATTGTATACACAGATTCATCACTCAGTTTCAGTAGGTCATTGTGGCAAAATAAATTTGATTTCAACCTGTTCCCCCTTGGTCTAATGGTAAAATCTGTAAGATCATAAGGCATCTATGTAGTAAACATATGCCCCCATAGACTTGTAGAAGTGCCATGGTGCCTTTTATGTGGAGGAAAGGTATTATTAACAAAGCTATATCTGGTTCCCCTTGATCCTCTCCCAAGGCACTCTTTAAAAGGCTCTTCTATTCCATGTGGTTTAGTCTACTCATAAATCCTATTGACCATGCAAAACCCTGCCAATAAAATAATCTCTTAACTAGGTGCTCAAATAGGTTCAGTTACACAAATGCTCAAATCGACAGAACCATTTAGATAGAGACTTGAGTCATTTTTTCATTACTAAGGCCTAATCAAGCTCCTATAAAGTCATAAAATGAGTCAATCTATCCTTAATAGGTTTCTTAAGTCACCCTTTTATTTTACATAAGCTGGTCTAAATATTAACAGGTTATGTCATGATGGAAACCATACCTAACTAAATCACAGAGGTGCAGATAAGCCAACATAACCAAGAAAATGCATTTGAACACATATACAAGTCATCATAATTCCAAGGACCTTAACCATGTAACAGTTACACATGCTGAACAGTTCTAGTTCTAGTTCTCATTCAATGAAATCAGGTGCTTCAGTAAAGATGCAGAGGCAATTCATAGGCACAAGTGATTTAAACAGACTTGGATGGACTAGTTTTGGCTTTGACATTAATCTTTAAACTCTTTAATCCAAATAGACTTTTAAAATTCCCAGTGTTGCCATATTCTCAGAGACAATGGACTTAATCAGCATTGAAACAGGTTCCTTAAATGTCATGTATAGATGCAACAATTAAAAAGATACTTGCCCTTATAAACAAATCATATAGTGAACTTTACTTCTAAATATAACTCCTTATAATGATAAACAATATATACACAAGATCCAGACAGACTTAAGCTACTCATCTTTCCCTTTCTTTAGTATTCTAGTGTTTTAAGAAACCAATTCAAGCACAGGCAAGACTAAATTAATGCATACACACACCCTGCGTGAGCCTTAGTCATGAATTAAGCCTAAACAGATATTAGAAGGTCTTTACAGCTTGTCACACTATCCAAATAGAACATTTGACTCATTTTTCAGTAATCAATAATCAAACACCTACTTGAAGTTTCTCACTTTCTAGTTTTAATCAATGCCTACAACCCTTAAGCTAATGTGTATCACCTAGTTCAGTCATCTAATCCCTAAGGTACATTTAAGTGAGTCAAAAGGTTTATTTCAATCCAAACATCAAGTATTATAATTAGGTCCCGTGATTTGAATGATTAGCTATTAATTATTCTTACCACTAAGGATTGACTTCAAGTTAAACAAAACTGGATCAAATCACAAGATGCACTGATAATTAATCATAAACATATACATATTAAAGACATCCTAAAACTAACTTGGCATTCTTATAACAGAACCTTTGACCAAACATAACCCATATTAAGGATGTCCAAATTGAGCAAGTCCTTACCAACAGTCAGACTAAGCATAAAAAACAAAAAACAAAGATAGGAAAATATATGATGAACTCTAAAAGTGAGATTGTGCATCCTTCATCTCTAATCTATCATTACCAATATTGTTAAGATTTAGGGATCATGTATCAGGCATACCAATCATCTACATGATCATATAGTAATCAAAACACCATTTAAAGATTAACCAAGTCCACATGCTTAAACATCATGCTAACATTTTAACATAAGAAACCTATTTGACAGGATCATAATATGTTACACCTCGGAAATTTTTTTCGTTCATGCACAGTGAATAGACTGACGAAGGGTACGACGTATGCGATGTTTTGATGAGTAAGAAATAACATTCGATGATTCTAAATGAGATTTCAAAGACATTCGAAGTAAGAGAAGAAAGTTGCCAAGAGGAGGCAAGACATACGAGATGTATTGGAAAGGATTTATGAATAACGAAGTAACGATGACTTAATGATGCTTTGGAGAAGAGTTATAACATCCCCTATATTTTTAATGAAGTGATAAACAAGTGTCAAGAAGGTTCCATAAGGATTGGAGATCAAACGAGTCGACGAAAATGATTTTCGGAAAACTGTGGATTGTACGGTCCATTATACGGACTGTACAAAAGATATGGACCGTAGGTATGGCCGTATAACCTGTCCAGAGAAGATACTCCACTGGAACCATTATACGGTCACACATACGGACCGTATAAATTGTACGGACCATATGTGTGTCCGTATAAATGGGTCGGGACAGATTTGTGTATTTAATAAGGGACCAAGTCTCATTTCATTTCATTTTTCCCTTCACTCCCCTTCTCTCTAAAACATCTCTCTACACTTCTCGCACAAGAATTCAAGGGATATTAGTGATCAACTACATCCAAACAAGTGAATCAAGTGTAAGAAACTCATGAAAGTTCATCCAAGATAAGGAATCCAAGTGAAGAGGAAACTAGGGTTTTGCTCAAGTGGAGTGTTTGCACTCAAGGTTCATTCCTACACCATATAAGGTAATATTTATGGTATTCCCATGTTGTTTAAGGTATTTGAAAGTTGAAACTCTTGGATTGTAAAAGAATATAGAAAATGGATCATGAAAGTGTGAATAGTGTCATTTTGGGTGATAACTTGAATTGAGTCATGATTATTGATGTGTTGTGATATGGTTATATTATAAATGATTTTAGGGACGTGGGATAAGCATTATATGTGAGAAAATGCAATAATGAACTATGACCATGATTTTGGATGAATTGAAGTGGAATTGTGAAACGAGGGTAATTTAGATGAATGGAGATTGTTGGTTATGATATTGTGAACATTATTATGAATGTTTGAGAGTTGATATACAATATAGGAAAGATTGTATAAACAAAGGAAATGCCGCCCAATTTTCTCTAGCTTTAGTAAGCACGTTCATGTAATCGATTAGCTAATGTGAATGCAAACTCTCTTGAAGGTAGAAATGTGAGCATTGAAGGAGAACAACCAAGCGATGAAAATTGTTAAACGAAAGAGGTATGTAAGGCTAGTCCTTTCTTTCTAAGGCATGAATCTTATGGTATGAATCCTCCTATCTCTCCATGATTTTCCTATATATTGGGAACTATGAATCTACGAGTATAAAGAACTTCATATGAGATAAAGAAAAGAGATACGTTACGAACATGACAATACCGATGATGAATCGAAGTCTAGAAGTCATAAAGCTCATGATATGATATTCCTACAAAGCTAATGATCCTTATATGATTCCTATGATAGTATTTTCCTTACCTCTCCATGACTTTCCTACCTTCCGGAAAACTAAGAGCCTATGTTCATGAATAGCCATATGGGATAAGATAAGAGGTATGTTACGAATGCGATAATGATGATGATGATGAGTCTAAGGCTAAAGATTCTGAGGCCTATAATATTATGGTTCTACAAGGCTAATGATCCATATTACGATCCATTGATGTTGTTCATTGACTATACTCACATTATATGCTAATTCCTTCAAGGTGAGGCATAATACTTATGAATGCTCCATAATGGAATCGGGGGCTCTCGACCTTATATCACCCTGACATTGTTATAGATAGTCTATAAGCTCTAATACATGTCCTATGACCAATGTTCCGAAAAGTTACGAGCCTATGTTCATAAGGGGTTCCATATGAGACTATGGTAAGAGATATGCCATAGATACGATGATGTTAATGACGAGCCTAAGTTAGAGATTATAGAGTCTATCATGCGATATTTTTATGAAGTTCGTGATACGAATATGATACGATATTCATAAATTTTCTTTAAATTCAAAAGCATGCTCTATGAAAGGTTATGATAAGTTTATGAGATATATGTGACGATAATAATGACGATGTTGATAGTGATGATGATAATGATGACGATGATAATAGTGATGACGCTAAAGATATTTATGGGCTTTCCATGTATTTATGTGCCTATATATGGCTATTATGAAACCTCGAGCTTATATTGCCGGGTTGAATGTATATGTATTTATATATATTTATGTAACGCGCGCACACCTCTGCAGTTGGGTACGGATAACCCTGAAGCCTTGGTAGGGCCAGGTAGATATAACCCTGAAGCCTTGGTAGGGCCAGGTATGTATAACCCTGAAGCCTTGGTAGGGTCAGGTATGTATAACCCTGAAGCCTTGGTTGGCTAGGTACTGTCACGACCCAGCCCCGTGGGCCGCGACTGGTGCCCCTTCCGGGACACCCCAAACGAACTCACACCCAAATCATCGTAATCAGACTCGACCAAACTCAACGTACGTTATTCGAACTCAACATCGCAATCAGACAACTACCGAACACTTATCCTAAGCAGTCGCCCGTACAAATCAAACAAATCGCAAATCAGAAAGGAGGCGGAATATACATCGCCAAATTTCACACACACACATCAGAAGGGTGGCGGAATGCACATCGCCCCCAAATGCATACACATACATACAAACTCAGAGGCCGACTTGGCCATAGTAGCGTACGAGCCACTTAAGATCGTACAACAGACTCACATGCAAACACACCGGACCCACGACCCACAAATCTGACTACAGGCCTCTAGACAAAACAGAACATAAGAACATAGGACGGGACAGGGCCCCGCCGTACCCACTCATCCAAATATACAGAGTACAGACACAACAAAAGATATGTACCAAAAGTAGACTCCGGATCAAGGGGAGCTTTCCAACACAGCAGAATGAGTAGCCTAAACTGGAGGACCACCCAAACGAGCTTCTGTACCTGCGGGCATGAAACACAGCCCCCGAAGAAACGGGGGTCAGTACGGGAGAAGTACTGAGTATGTAAAGCAGAAGGTACAGAAATCACAAACACAGCTGGAGTCAGAAAGAACAAACACACCAACATCGCAAACAAAGCAAACCTGTGCGGGAGGCGAACGTACAAATGCAAATCAAATCATGTATAGGGTTTAGGAACGTGGTCACCCCCCGACGCTGGTGCCACAACACATCATAACTCCAGAAGTTTTCAAATCTCCGTACAGTCTCCAGACACATCATATCACACACACATCATATCATCAGAACATATCAAATGCCATATCACATCATAGCTCCATAAACGGTAACCGGCCCTATGGCGAGGCCTCGGAAACCGTAACACATCATAACTCCCGAATAAATTATAGCGCGCACGATCACAAAGTCGGCCCGGGTACCGACGAACGAAGTCATAGCAGACATCACGAACAGAGTAGTGCCGAAACCATATGCATATTAAAAATAATTTGTCGGACTCAACATATCGTTTACATATAGGCAGACACTGACGCTAGAAGGCTCGGAGTAGGAATCGAATTGATAAAAGTAGGCATATAAAGGTTACGAAGTTCCAAACTGTCAAATTCGTAAGAAAACTGTTCATAAGTCATTTTTCCGGAATTCTCACATCATCCCAAAGTACAGAACATGCATTAATGGCATAGGAAGTTTCAAACACATCCTTGAGTCATAAATAGAAGATTGCGAATCATAACAGACACAAGCGAATCAAACAAACCGAATAAGGGGAGCCTCGGGGCTCGCGGGCCCACCTCGGGTCAAATTGAGGCGGCGGACACAAATCACAGACTTTCGGCTCCATAGAGCCATCTATGAAAGTTTCGAAGGGTTTCGGACACAACAGCACAAGTTATGGAGGTACGAACATTCTTTTATCCAAAAGTGACAAAAAGGGGGTTCAATCGCGCTGAGTGAATAGTGCTCGAACTTGAACTTCGATTTCCAAGAGCAGGGTTATTCCCGAGATTCCGAAATTTACCTAGTGGGTCTAGGACATGCCAAAAGAATGAGAGGTAGGCTTTACATACCTGGTTGGCGCCTTACGCTCGTCAAATCGCGATTCCCGTTTCGTCCAGAAACTGCAAATGGTCACTTTTACCAGTTACTATTCATGAGAGTTAGCATTTTCATCTTTGGGGCTATACTTGGCTACCGAAATTTCGGCAGCATTTCCCTTATAAATCTAACATCCCCGAGACTTGGCTCGGCTCAAAATACAACAACAACAACAACCCAAACATCATTACACAATACAAACCACAATCAACCACACTAACTTCAAAATTGCACCTTATTACATAAGTTGGTAATTCTATATTCAAACTTCAAAATTCCAAATCTATTTCCACATTAGTCCATTCATTCACTCATTCAAAATTATCCAAACACACCACCAACAAGTTCCAAACCACATACAAACTTATTCAAAGTTCATTACTTTCCAATTTTCACTCAAAACACCAAAGGTTACGACGAACGTTCTAACTTGCGTCGTTTCATTCCGAATTCATTATCATCAACCATAAATCATATTTAAAGTCCTTAATATCATAAATATACTATGATATACACAAATATACCAAAGGTATACACTTTCCAATAACGTCCGAAATCATTTTCTAACACCAAATCAATTCTCCAAACATTCATTTACGTTATAAAGGCCATGACGACACAACTAACAACCTTAAACGAAATCGATTCACACTTGTTTTCCCATCTAAGGCACACGGCCAAACTCACCCTTTTCACACACACACGCCAAGCACAAACACAACCCCAACCCACAATCTTCATGCTAATCCAATCACTAACACATATATATCCATTTCACAACATAAAAACATAGAAATCTTACCTTGATCTTAAGATTCCGATTCGCCGCGAACGTCGCCCTTTCGTCAAACTAATTGTACCACAACGAAGAGCACCTCGAACTCATCAATCATTCCAAAAGAAACTAGGTGTTTGGATTAGAAACAAAGCCAAGATTTTTTTTTTTTTCTTTCCAATGGTTCTCGGCCGAGAGCTATTTTAGCTCAAAGTTGAAGTGTGATATATCCACTATGGAGAGTCATGTGCATAGCACATGACATTAAAAAAAATGGGTTGGGCCATTCACTATGGCCGGCCACCACAAAATTTTTGGGCCTAGATTCTAATCAAATTTTTCTTGGCCCAATTCATTAAAAGTCCCGTTTTGTAATTCCCGGAACTAATTTCTAAAATTCCAAATTTACCCTCGGCCTTCCCCGAGGTCTTGACATCAATGATTCCATAATCAACATGAGCATAGCAACTTGAATCAAATTATTTCCTCAACACACACAAGTCGAAATTATTTCTCAATTTCCAATTACACGAAAACACGGGACATAACATTCTCCCCCCCTTAAGAACATTCGTCCTCGAATGTTGAATCGACCTCATGGGTGTTGTACTACTCCGGGAGGGTTCTCTTGATAGTTGTCCTTTATTGATCTTTCCGACATGGCTCCTTTACCAACATTAGGGGGCAAATTTTCACGTCACTGACTCAAATGCCTTCATAATACACTTTCTCATACCCCACGTGATTACCGGTCCACACGCTATATTCTTGTAATGGACGAACGCTTTTCAGACATCATAGTCAATATCATTTTCTTGTCACACTCCTGAGTTTCCTTACCGCATCGTCGTAATCTCACTTTACTTCATATCAGACACTTCATGCCAAACAGATTCAGAACTAAAGCCGAACGGATTCATAATCGGAAGTAGACATACTCAACTATGGCGGTTGGCTTCGTAGTCAACATCGAAGGTACGGAAGCATATCAGACACATCTGAGATCGAAATCAGACGTATAAAGGCGTATCAAACGAACTCGTAGGCAGAATCAGACACACTAAGACATACCAAACAGATTCACAATCAAAGCCAGTCGTACGGAATCATATCGAACAACCCGAATTCAGAAGCAAACATACAGAGTGGTTTCATACCGAATCGTGATCAGACAAACTGAAGGGTATCAAACACACACGCGGTCAAAATCAAACGCACCGAAGCATATCAGACGGATTTATATCCAGATTCAGACCCACAGAGGTGCGCCAGACAGGAACGGATTCAGAATCAAACGCACAAAAGGTTCATCGGACGGGAACATAGTCGAACTCAGAAATATAGAGGCGTACTCGGCAGAGCCTTATCAAACTCGGAAATGCAAAAGCGCCACAGATAGGATGTCAATTTAGGATCAAATCATTCCTATTAAGGCTTCAATAATTCATAATAATTCCCTTTATTTGCAAACTCACTCATCAGTCGTCACACAATTTACCTTGCGTCTTACGTATCGATTCTTTCAAGGATTCTATTTATTCACACTGCTTACCTTTTATTTATCACAACATTAGTTGCCGGGGCTCGGCTCTTAGCCCACATGGCACTGAATGGAAATCATACACACACATACACATACATATACACATACACACGTTTATTCATACCTTGCTGGCGAACATCCCTGGCTGTTATTCAAATTCGTTCAATTTCCCAAGAGGTGTTGTACCCTTTCCTTTTTGCCCATTTAGTCCGCCTTGTTCCGCGCGACTCTCGAAAGGGCACTAATTACTCCACACACATCCTATTACCTTTTGGTTACCTCAAATTCCCATCTACATTAATCATACTTACACTTATGAAAAACTTTGCATTACTTCCCAGGGGGTCACCCATCCCAGAATTGCTCTGGCTTGAGCACGCTTAACCCCGAAACTTTCACGCATTTTGATGCGTTAGGGATGATATAATTCCATCAATTGCCCTGCACGACCTTTGTCACGCAATTTTAGGCCAACCGGGGTCTTAGCAAATCTTTCGGAAATTTTTCGTAGCGGGTCCCACTCTCGGCTAAGCCGTACCATTACCTTGTCGCCTTTCCGAATTTCCAACATTCACTTTCATACACATATACATATGATCACAACTAACCCACGAATTTAAGCCTCCAAATAGTCGATGTGATCCGATAGAAATGCCACCGTAAGGTGTTCTCTGGCCACCGACAGAAGAAAACTAAAGCCCGATAAGTATCGCGGGGCTTTGTACTTAGTCTACATATTTACTTCTATATTTCTGGAAAAATTTGGGCAGAGTTTCCTCTGTATTTCTTACTATCCGAAACCTGTACACCAGAAATACCAACCACGCCTCACAGGGCCAACACATATGTACACACATACACATCATATCACGTCGTAACGCAGCCACACAGGGCTGATGACTTCAAATAGGAATTATAACATCGTCGACACTTACCACACGTGCCCAACTCAAACGACATCGGAGGCGTTTTCCTGTTTACCTTCATCCAGGATTTCCAAAATCACTCGGACGGTGGGGATATTTAGTTGCCCTTGCCTTGGGTCACTCGGTCTCTAATTCCTTTAAATTTCCGTCGTCTTCATAGGACAACGTTTTGCGAATATCATACACATATAGAAAATTCTAAAAACTCATACACTTATAAATAATCAATATCGGGTCTGACCTGGGGAGCTGCCGTGAGAGGTATGTCCACTATCATCCACGTCTGTCTGCTCCCTGCCTATCCGGTCTCCATTATCACCCGCATCTGAATCGGAGGGATACGGACGATCAGACAAATCCCGGCTCACTGACGACCCAGGCCAAGAACCGGAGAAATCCATAGCACTCTCCGAGGTGGCTGGGCTATCAGGGTTCTCCCTAACGATAAGAGCTGGCGCATATCTGAAAATCTCCTCCTGAGTCATCCCAGAAGAATGCTCCGATGGGCCTGCCTCATCACTATCCTCCTCCGCGGAGGTAAGAAGCTCCGGAGGGGTCATCGCCAGATCCTCTGAGATATCTGTGTCGTAGCCATCCTCCACGGGATCCTCCGCCCCAGGAATCGGGGACTCTGGAGGAGTCGTAGAGGGGTCCTCCGACGGATCCGTATCGTAGCTATCCCCCGGGGAATCCTCCGAAGGATCCGTCTCGATCGAGTAACTGGGGCCCTGCCTACTCGGCCCCGGTGACAGCCTGGGGGCCTTCTTGGCACCCCCATCCTCATCGTCAGACGCCGTCCTCTTCATTTTTCATCAACCTACAATCACCTGCACGGAGAGGGTCAGAAATAATTTCCCAAAATACAGACGCTAACATTCTTTTCGGAGCCTTGCTGTGAACACAGCAATTCATTGGGAGGAACCATCCTAACAGTATAGCTTTATCGCACGATCTAAGATCCCAAGAAAGGGTAACACAACATCCTAGATGTCCTGTAGCTTCCTGTTTATAGATGTGGTGCACGACACATCGATAAACAAGACTCTACTAGACACGGCCCGTAGACATTCCGAGGACAAACCGCTCTGATACCACTTTTGTCACGACCCAGCCCCGTGGGCCGCGACTGGTGCCCTTCCGGGACACCCCAAACGAACTCACACCCAAATCATCGTAATCAGACTCGACCAAACTCAACGTACGTTATTCGAACTCAACATCGCAATCAGACAACTACCGAACACTTATCCTAAGCAGTCGCCCGTACAAATCAAACAAATCGCAAATCAGAAAGGAGGCGGAATATACATCGCCAAATTTCACACACACACATCAGAAGGGTGGCGGAATGCACATCGCCCCCAAATGCATACACATACATACAAACTCAGAGGCCGACTTGGCCATAGTAGCGTACGAGCCACTTAAGATCGTACAACAGACTCACATGCAAACACACCGGACCCACGACCCACAAATCTGACTACAGGCCTCTAGACAAAACAGAACATAAGAACATAGGACGGGACAGGGCCCCGCCGTACCCACTCATCCAAATATACAGAGTACAGACACAACAAAAGATATGTACCAAAAGTAGACTCCGGATCAAGGGGAGCTTTCCAACACAGCAGAATGAGTAGCCTAAACTGGAGGACCACCCAAACGAGCTTCTGTACCTGCGGGCATGAAACACAGCCCCCGAAGAAACGGGGGTCAGTACGGGAGAAGTACTGAGTATGTAAAGCAGAAGGTACAGAAATCACAAACACAGCTGGAGTCAGAAAGAACAAACACACCAACATCGCAAACAAAGCAAACCTGTGCGGGAGGCGAACGTACAAATGCAAATCAAATCATGTATAGGGTTTAGGAACGTGGTCACCCCCCGACGCTGGTGCCACAACACATCATAAATCCAGAAGTTTTCAAATCTCCGTACAGTCTCCAGACACATCATATCACACACACATCATATCATCAGAACATATCAAATGCCATATCACATCATAGCTCCATAAACGGTAACCGGCCCTATGGCGAGGCCTCGGAAACCGTAACACATCATAACTCCCGAATATATTATAGCGCGCACGATCACAAAGTCGGCCCGGGTACCGACGAACGAAGTCATAGCAGACAGCACGAACAGAGTAGTGCCGAAACCATATGCATATTAAAAATAATTTGTCGGACTCAACATATCGTTTACATATAGGCAGATACTGACGCTAGAAGGCTCGGAGTAGGAATCGAATTGATAAAAGTAGGCATATAAAGGTTACGAAGTTCCAAACTGTCAAATTCGTAAGAAAATTGTTCATAAGTCATTTTTCCGGAATTCTCACATCATCCCAAAGTACAGAACATGCATTAATGGCATAGGAAGTTTCAAACACATCCTTGAGTCATAAATAGAAGATTGCGAATCATAACAGACACAAGCGAATCAAACAAACCGAATAAGGGGAGCCTCGGGGCTCGCGGGCCCACCTCGGGTCAAATTGAGGCGGCGGACACAAATCACAGACTTTCGGCTCCATAGAGCCATCTACGAAAGTTTCGAAGGGTTTCGGACACAACAGCACAAGTTATGGAGGTACGAACATTCTTTTATCCAAAAGTGACAAAAAGGGGGTTCAATCGCGCTGAGTGAATAGTGCTCGAACTTGAACTTCGATTTCCAAGAGCAGGGTTATTCCCGAGATTCCGAAATTTACCTAGTGGGTCTAGGACATGCCAAAAGAATGAGAGGTAGGCTTTACATACCTGGTTGGCGCCTTACGCTCGTCAAATCGCGATTCCCGTTTCGTCCAGAAACTGCAAATGGTCACTTTTACCAGTTACTATTCATGAGAGTTAGCATTTTCATCTTTGGGGCTATACTTGGCTACCGAAATTTCGGCAGCATTTCCCTTATAAATCTAACATCCCCGAGACTTGGCTCGGCTCAAAATACAACAACAACAACAACCCAAACATCATTACACAATACAAACCACAATCAACCACACTAACTTCAAAATTGCACCTTATTACATAAGTTGGTAATTCTATATTCAAACTTCAAAATTCCAAATCTATTTCCACATTAGTCCATTCATTCACTCATTCAAAATTATCCAAACACACCACCAACAAGTTCCAAACCACATACAAACTTATTCAAAGTTCATTACTTTCCAATTTTCACTCAAAACACCAAAGGTTACGACGAACGTTCTAACTTGCGTCGTTTCATTCCGAATTCATTATCATCAACCATAAATCATATTTAAAGTCCTTAATATCATAAATATACTATGATATACACAAATATACCAAAGGTATACACTTTCCAATAACGTCCGAAATCATTTTCTAACACCAAATCAATTCTCCAAACATTCATTTACGTTATAAAGGCCATGACGACACAACTAACAACCTTAAACGAAATCGATTCACACTTGTTTTCCCATCTAAGGCACACGGCCAAACTCACCCTTTTCACACACACACGCCAAGCACAAACACAACCCCAACCCACAATCTTCATGCTAATCCAATCACTAACACATATATATCCATTTCACAACATAAAAACATAGAAATCTTACCTTGATCTTAAGATTCCGATTCGCCGCGAACGTCGCCCTTTCGTCAAACTAATTGTACCACAACGAAGAGCACCTCGAACTCATCAATCATTCCAAAAGAAACTAGGTGTTTGGATTAGAAACAAAGCCAAGATTTTTTTTTTTTCTTTCCAATGGTTCTCGGCCGAGAGCTATTTTAGCTCAAAGTTGAAGTGTGATATTTTTCTAGATAATTCACAAGGATCATTGATATATATCCACTATGGAGAGTCATGTGCATAGCACATGACATTAAAAAAAATGGGTTGGGCCATTCACTATGGCCGGCCACCACAAAATTTTTGGGCCTAGATTCTAATCAAATTTTTCTTGGCCCAATTCATTAAAAGTCCCGTTTTGTAATTCCCGGAACTAATTTCTAAAATTCCAAATTTACCCTCGGCCTTCCCCGAGGTCTTGACATCAATGATTCCATAATCAACATGAGCATAGCAACTTGAATCAAATTATTTCCTCAACACACACAAGTCGAAATTATTTCTCAATTTCCAATTACACGAAAACACGGGACATAACAGGTACGTGTAACCCTGAAGCCTTGGTTGGCCAGGTATGTATATGATATAAATATGTATATGATATGGATATGTACATGATATAGACATGAATATGATATATATAGGAAAAGCCCGGAAAAATATGTATGTGATATTGTCAAGCCACTACGTGACCGTATACGGATAACGTTTAATGTGTATGAGCAGATGAGGTGTTATGATATATATATATATATATATATATATATATATATATATATGTATGTATGTATGTATGATACGACGATGTATGAGCTATGATGATACATGTACCGTGATAATATGTGATATAGGCATGAAAGGTATCCTCCCTTAAAAGTTACGCAGGTTATGTCTTCATCTTATGTATTATGATTCTCTATTATGTTTATTTCATTCATGCGTTACATACTCAGTACAATATTCGTACTGACGTCTGTTTTCTTTGGACTCTGTGTTCATGCCCACAGGTAGACAGGGAGGTGACCTAGATTTATAGAAGCCAATAAGCAGAGGTTTGAAAGCACTTCATTATTTCGGAGGTGCCATTGATTTACCATTTTATGTACATGTATGTTTTGGGCACGACGGGATCCTGTCCCGTCCATATGTCTAGTACTCTAGTAGAGGCTCGTAGATACGTATGCATGGGTAGTATGGTCTCGCGATTTTGATAAGTGTATATATGTGTATATGTATGTGTGTATTATTTTGATAGCCGAAGGGCTTACGCATATAAAGGCAATTATGTTTCTCAATGAAAAATGATTTTTCTATGATTTGAGTACGAATTTGATGACTGAACGCTTAACGAGTATGATAAGTAGCAGAATGAGCGGTGCTCGGTGGTTAGCCCCGGGTACCCGTCATGGCCCCTAGTCGGGTCGTGACATAATATCTAATACTAAATCAACAACCAATTCAATATTTCAACTAAATCCTAGACTAAGCACAAAATTAAAGGTAAAGCAATAAAATGATAAAAAAAAGTTACCTCTTTTACGCGCAACCGTGAGCAAGAAAGGACTTGGAGCCTTTGTGCTTCCAATTCTCGAACTCAGTCACACAAGGAAAAACAAAGTAAATAAATTTTTGAACTAGAAGAGTCAACTTCACAATTAAGTCTAAATAAAATTTTATTGAAAACTTTAAGCTCGAGTTATTTTCTCAAAATTCAAGCTATGTGGTTGCGAGAATTTCTTTTTATGGTGAGGGTTGGGGTTCAATTTATAGAACCCCAAAGTTGCATTCAAAGACTTAAATAACCGATGTGGGACAACATGATTTTTCAGAAATAAACCTTTAATGCACAAAATTAACGATTAGGATCTAAAGAAAACAAGCGTATATGGTCAGATCTGACTCGTTTTAGGTCGATCCGAGCCAATCCGTTAGGAACCAATGAAAATGAGTTCATACAAACAACAAAAAAAATGTAAAAATAGTGCTTTCATTCATAGAACAAAAAGGAAAAGTAAAGGAAAAGGTGATTACCACTGTGTTTGGACGAGTTTGAGTGAACAAAATATTGAAAACATTAATTTTTTCAGTTATTGATTGTACAAGGTCTGCGAAAGCTCTGTGAGCTCTCAGTTATGGCATGAGAGAGAGAGAGGATTGAGGTGCGGCGCCCTAGGGTTTTCATGGAAGAGGAAAGAGAGAGGATAGGTTTAGTTTAGAGGTTGTTTGGTGTGAAAGTGGTAAATGACGGAGAATTAGCGTTTACCTCCTCACCTTATGATAATATGGTTTTGGTTCGGGTCTTGGTCTGTTTTGGACTGGGCTCGGTCGAATTTTAAATGAATATGGCCCTTTTTGTACACACATATTTTATTTATTTATTTATGTTGACTAAGTGTATATACGTACATATAAGGTAAGATGAGTGAACAAAAGATGGGAAATTTTTTAAACATTGATTGTTGAACATAATAATCTAATTATAGCCAATTTTGGACGTAATCAAACTATTAATTAATTTAAAAGGAGGCTAATTATGTAAATGAGCTTAATTTGCAAGTACAACCTTAATTGATTGTTGCAATTATGGCCATACTTAGCTTAATTAGTCAATAAAATTTCAATTACCTTAATGACCTTAATTAATTTGAGCCAAATGAATTTTGCCATTTCAATTAAGGCCCTTAAAAGGCTAATTTTGCAAACATGACCCCAATCGTTTTAACCATGAATTGATTAATTCAATTGTGGCAATAACTAAAACAATTAAATAATTAAAATCAATTTGCAATAATTACCCTAATAAAATACTAGAAACAACAACAACAACAACAACAACAACAACAACAACAACAACAACAACCAAGTGAAATCCCACAACGTGGGGTCTGGGGAGGGTAGAGTGTACGCAGACCTTACTCCTACCAAGGTAGGACAACTGTTTCCGAAAGACCCTAGGCTCAATGAAAAGCATAAAAAGAGGTCAGATAGGCTAAGAAATTCAAAGCGATATGGAAATGCAAATAACGAAAGCGACACAGATAAGATAGAATAATCAAAGTACAGGAAATAACAGATAATAGCAGAAATCAAAGCACAAGAAATTCTACTGCGATAATGCGCCTACTAATAAGGAAGGATAACGAGACTATATACTAGCCTTCTACCCTAATGTGGGTCCTCCAAACCGTCCTATCTAAGGTCATGTCCTCGCTAAGCTGTAACTGCGCCATGTCCTGTCTAATCACCTCTCCCCAATATTTCTTCGGCCTACCCCTACCTCTTCTGAAACCATCCATGGCCAACCTCTCACACCTCCGCACTGGGGCATCCGTACCTCTCCTCTTCACATGCCCAAACCATCTCAGTCTCGCTTCCCACATCTTGTCTTCCACCGAGGCCACTCCCACCTTGTCCCGAATAGCCTCATTCCTAATCCTGTCACTCCTGGTGTGCCCATACATCCATCTCAACATTCTCATCTCGGCAACTTTCATCTTTTGAACGTGAGAGATCTTAACTGGCCAACACTCCGCCCCATACAACATAGTCGGTCTAACCACCACTTTGTAGAACTTGCCCTTAAGTTGTGGTGGCACCTTCTTGTCACATAGCACTCTGGAAGCGAGCCTCCATTTCATCCACCCTGCCCTAATACGATGTGTGACATCATCGTCAATCTCTCCGCTGCCTTGCATGATAGACCCAAGATACTTGAAACTACTTTTCTTCTAGATGGCCTGGGTACCAAGCCTAACTTCCACGCCAACCTCCTGAGGTGCTTCACTGAACTTGCACTCCATGTACTCTGTCTTGGTCCTACTCAACTTAAACCCTTTAGACTCCAAGGTATGTCTCCAACCCTCCACCTTAGCGTTAACTCCACTATGAGTCTCGTCGATCAGGACTATGTCATCCGCGAAAAGCATACACCATGACACCTCACCTTGAATTTGTCGCGTCAATCCATCCATCACCAAGGCAAATAAAAACGGACTAAGAGCTGATCCTTGATGCAACCCTATCACAACTGGGAAGTGCCCTGAGTCCCCTTCTACTGTCCTAACCCTGGTTTTGGCTCCCTCATACATGTCCTTGATCACTCTAATGTACGCCACAGGTACACTTTTAGCCTCCAAACATCTCCATAGGATCTCTCTTGGAACTTTGTGATTAATTTTAACAAATATGCTAATACACAAAATTAAGGATTAAGGGGTAATATGGTTAATTTATTTTAATTAATCAAATTCCTGGATTAACAGGAATAATATATTTGCTACTTTTGATTTTTGAAAATTTAAACCATTAAATAAATAATTATTTTAAAATGCTTTTCTTTGATTAAATTTAACAAATATCCTACAAATGTCACAAATGTACCAATTTGTTACATCCCGTACTTCTGAAGAAGCACTTGTTAAAGTCGTAAGTATGTCGAGCTATGGCTAAGTAAATTAACTTTGGAATATATGAAGCGAAACATTATTAAGTATATTGTATGGGTAAACCATGTATATAAGGAATACCGGAAGATCCTATAAGGAAATGAGTAGTAGAAATTGAGTAGTATGACTTTGGAGAAAAGATGGGCAAGGCTTCGTACGATAATTCTGGTCCAACTTGGGGAAGGAATATCTTTTAGAGTATGAGGAGTGTTGAGGTGAAACAAAAGCCTAAAATGAAGTTCGTCGAGTCTAGTTTCCAATGCAACAAACCGCTCGTCCATACGACATCAGAGTAGAGAATTATGGACGTTACAGTTAGGCTGGCAGAGCAGAAACACTGCTACAGTACCGACTTGCTACAGTGACCCCCCGAATTTGACCCACTATTTAAGGACCAAATCTGATCCTAAACCTCATTTTTCAGCCCCAAAATACTCCAAATATTTCCCAAATGTTCTAGAAAATTCTCCCAACTTCCGTTCACTAGATTTTAATGCAAATTAAGTGAAATCCCCGAATTTAAGTTCGGACAACACATAGCTGCGATTATAATATCGAATTTGTAGCGAAACTCGGCTTGGATTCAAGGTGATAATCGAAGATATTGCAATTCTAGCGGGTGAAAGGTATGAATCTTTCCTTATTAGTATTGATTTAAGCCTATTTGCGGAGGAAATGTTACTAAATGAGCGTATAATGAATTTATGGGTTGAGAAATTGGATAAAACATCGTGTGAGATGTTTATGGAATATTTTGGTGTTGATAATATTGCTGTTGAGGTTGGTATTGTTGTTGTTGTTGTTGATTGGTTGCTGAATTGTGATTTCGGACTAGGCATATAAACAGGGGAGATGCTGCCCGAATTTCGGCAGATTCTAAATGGATTTAAATTGAAGGCTTAAGACAACATATGATAATGAGCCTAACAATAGTATGAATGGTTTTATATGTAGATTATGAGACTACGAATGATCTTATGTAGATTGCAAGACAGAAAGTAAGTTGGAAAAGTCGAGAAGTAAGCTTCCAGGTATGTTAAGGCTTTCCCTTTCTTTCATTTTGGCATGATCTTATGACATGAGCGAACAACGAGTTATCGAGTCTCCATATTACTCTACTCTTAGAAGTACTAGGAGTATCTCAGTTCTTAATGATCCTATACCCCTTGTTATGATTGTTCCTTCTGTTCATGGGTCCTGAGTTTTATATCATGATTATGTTAGTTCACATTTATGCATTGCATTCATTTACATCTATGCATATTGACCCGTGACCAGAAGGCGTTATATACGCATATATTATGTATATATATATGGGGTATGGGGAAATGGGCAAGGCGTTATATACGCATTACCACCTGATCAGCTGGTGCACAGTGATGATTATTATGTTGCTCGAAGGGGCCATTATGCTATTATGCCCGAAGAGGGCATTATGTTATTATGCCCGAAGGGGCCTATATGGGATATGGATCGGGCCGTACGTTCCTCGGCACTATGACCTATGCATATTATGCGCCCTCAGAGGCATTTTCAGTAAGCAGATGCATTCATACAGGTATGTTCAGATAGTCAGACATATAGATGCATTCATACAGGTATGTTCAGATAGTCAGACATATAGATGCATTCATACAGATATGTTCAAACAATCAAACATACAAATGAATTCAGTCAATCAGATTAGCTTATAAGTTTCAGATTTCATTCATCACTTATATGTGTATGTTACTCTTCTACCCTACATACTCAGTATATTTTTTGTACTGACGTCCCTTTTGCTGGGGGGAGGGGGGCGCTGCATTCATGCCTGCAGGTACAGATCGACAGAACTCCTCAGTAGACAGTACTTGACATCCGCTGGTGGTGAGCTCCCTTTTGTTCGGAGTTACCAGGTCTATGTGGAGTCTTTCTTTTGTGTTTATGGACGACGGGTGATCCGGAGCCCTGTCCTGCCCATGACTCAGTTATGCTTCTTTAGAGGCTTGTAGACACATGTACAGTACAGTTAGTCAGTCCGTGGCCCTGTGGCCTATCCTTTGATGTATAGTTACTTATGAGAGCCGTGTCGGCTCGTACAGTGGTTTGAGAAGTTTTGCATATATTCCATGACGCGGCTGGACCGCATACAGTTACGTTTTGTTTCTTGAGGAGGCGGCCAGACCGTAGAGAGTTATATGTATATATTTGTGTTGGGATTTTTATGAGTGCAGGTGGCCACTTTAGGCCTATCCACGTTCTTAGCTAAATGTAACTTTAAATGTTGGTTCGCCCGGTCCAGGTAGGCACCGGGTGCCGGTCGCGGCCCTCTAGATTTTGGGTGTGACACAATTAAATCCTAAATGATTTATAATATTACAAAAAATATTTTACCAATTAAAAAGGTTAGAATATTGACCAAAGCAATTTTATAAAAATCATTTTGACCTCTAAAAATGCATGATTAATTTTGTTTGTCATCCAAGGACTCTGAGTAATTAAAATAGATTACGGAAGGTAAAAAACTAGGTGTCAACAACTGCCCCTTCGGTGTTCGGGGATGGCGGGACCATCCCCGAGCAGCGAAATCTGACTAACCCTAACTTTTGACTGACCCGACTCATCTTACCCTTTAAATTCATGCAATTTTCACATATATAACTGGACCCTGACTTGGGTTTGGCTACATATCTCGGGCTGTACAATAATTCAGGGCACTTGTAGTTCGACTCAACTAAGGATTTTTAAGTGATTCGGAAGTAAAATCTTGAGATTCCTAATGTTGTAGCTGGGGTTTCTCCTGACGGTTGTTGGAATGTGACCGACTCTCTGGTCTTGAGTTTACCTACATATCCCTGGTTTCTGGGAATCAGGTCACATGTAGTTCGACTTGCTGGAGAAGAGTATATCCTTTATGTAGGAATACCTTCAGACCTTCTGGTGTGTATCCGATCAGCCGCAGTTTTTAGTAAAGAGAATAAAAAATAGACAACATTGTGGCTGTGTCCGAGATTAGATGGCTTCAAAATCCTGGCCAGAGAGCTTGAGTCTCATGGGCACCCTATCTTGACCGACTACGTAAGAAAAAGTTTCACGTTTGCTCTGCAATCCGTTTGGGTCTATTTCAACAAGCCGACTCCTTTTTGGAAGCTGTGTGCTTGTTTCTGGGACTTGACAATGTTGGAGATATTCTTCGTGGAAATTTTTTAGATGGATGGCCCTCTTGGCTATTTGCATGAATGGCCCTCTCGGCAGTTTGATATGAATGACCCTCTCTGCAATTTGTATGAATGGCCCTCTTAGCAGTTTGATTTGAATGGCCCTCTCGGCAGTTTATATGAATGGGCTTCTCGGCTATTTGTACGAATGGCTCTCTCCGCAGTTTATATGAATGGCCCTCTCGGCAGTTTATATGAATGGGCCTGTCACGACCCGAATAGGCCGGCGACGAGCACCCGGCGCTACCCCTCCCGGGCACCCCTTTAACATACTTTCACATAACGTCTAGGTGAGCCATAAATCAAATCAGGCATTCTAGCCATCAATCATACTAGTCCCAATTGGACGACAACATTTCTTATATCATCATAGGCATCTATTCCACATCAATGTACATGGGCTGACAAGGCCAACAAAATGACATACAAAAATATAGGCTGACAAGGCCAAACACATCTAACCACATACACATGTCTACGAGCCTCTAAGAAGGTTATAAGATATCACATGAGCGGGACAGGACCCCACTATGCCCATAATTATGTACACAAAAGAATAAGTACCCAAAAGCTATAGCTCCGAATGAAATGGTGCTCCGCTATGTAGTCCCTGAAAATATAGCTATGGATCAAGCTTGTCTCCCTCTGCACCTGCGGGCATGACGCAGCGTCCAAAAACAAAAGGACGTCAGTACGAAGAATGTACTAAGTATGTAAAGCATGATCAATATCAATATAAAAGCTTAAGAGTCAACATATGAAATAGCATAACATGGGAGTTAATAATATCGTCGTCATAGCACTTACTTGCTTTCCACAAGGACATTCCATTTCTATTGCGTATCCGTGTACATACATCCATATCTATATTTATTTACCTTCACATTCATTTTTTATAACATATTCGTACTCATATTGATGTCATATACACACACATATATATATATATAGCTATAGCGTGCCCGACCATAAAGGTTCGGTGTTTCATACATACTTGGCCAACCAAGGCTCAAGGTCATACATATCTGGCCCTACCAAGGCATTAGGGTTATCTGTACCTTCTGCAGAAGTGCGCGTGCGTTTCACAATCATATACATACTCTATACATATTCATATACATATATTATTACCCGACATCATAAGATCGGGGTCTTATTATAGCCCTTCATAGGCACACATACATATAATAGCTCATAAGCATCTTTAGTATCATTTTATTCTGACCATCATTACTATCATTGTCATTATCGTTACATCTACCCTATAGGCTTACTCGTCATACGAGGAACTGAGTACAATCGTAGCACATCGAGCATCGGGAGCTTACTAGCTCGGAGAATCAAATCTTTTGAAGGGAATCATAGTCTTACAGGAGAATTAGACATTTGGCCAAAGAACCATTCCTTATGAAAGAAGGGTTAGCCTTACATACCTTTTCGTTCGACTATATAACACTTGCACGTTCCCTTCCACGCTTGCGTTTATACCTTCATCAAGGTCATACTATCGTTAGAATTGACAACTAGCATAAATGGCTAAAGCTAGGGAAAATCGGACAGCATCTCCTTTATTTATACGACATTCCTCCATATCATAATTCAATTCCCAAACGTCAACAATACATTTACAATATCATAACAATAGCCTTTAGTCATCTACATTATCCATATTCTCAATTCACTTTCAATTTTCCATATTCAAGACCATAACACACGATTTCGTCCATTCACATACGATGCCTATTTCATGATCTTAACATCATTTATAACCCATTCATGTCACAACACAACAACAAACATGATTCAATTCAAACTATTTCTCAAAACATCACTATTCATCTTTCATGACCCATTTTGCCATACTCTTCTAAAATCCAAGCATTTCAACTTCCAAATACTTTAAACAACATATAAATACCATAAATCTTACCTTAGATGTTGTAGGAACAAGCCTTAGTCGAAATACTCCACTTGAGCAAAAACCCTGGTTTTTCTCCATTTGGTTTTCTTGACTTGAATGATCTTTAATGTGTTTGCTTACACTTGATTCACTGATTTTATGTTGTTGATCACTAAGAACCCTTGAAAACTTGTGGAATATGTGTAGAGAGATGTTTTAGAGACAAGGGGTGTGATGTAGGAGTGAAATGAAATAAGCCTTGGTCCCCTTATTTAATGACTTAAAAATCTGATTTGAAGTGCACAGTGGTCGTAAACTTGGTTTACGGTCCGTATTCCAGTTTACGGACCGTCCTTCGTGGTCGTATTTAATCCTAACAGAACTAGAAACTCAAGCTGGGACATGGTGATTTACGATCATGGTTTTCGGGCCGTAAACCACTTTACGGTCTGTATTCCAGGTCGTATTGAACCATTGATCATTTGGCAGAAAGTTTGAAGTTTTGGAAGCCACAATACGACTTGGTAGTTTACGGACCGTATACCACTTTACGGTCCGTATTTCATTTTACGACCACTGGCCAAAATGCAAACTTGCAACTTTTCACATTTCCAAAACCTATAATTATTCGTTATGGAGCATAACCTCTCTCTAATTGTGATTGCCTTTGGAATCTTATTTAGGGTCATCAAATGTCATTTCTTACTTATGGAAACATCATACACTCGTGCTCATCACTAGGTCATTCACCCGCGTACCAACGGAAGATTTTCTCGAGGTGTAACAGGGCCTCTCAACAGTTTGTATGAATGTCCCTCTCGACAATTTGTATGAATGGCCCTCTCGGCAATTTGTATGAATGGCCTTCTTGGAAAATTAAATAAATGAATGGCCCTCTCGGCATGTAGATGGAAGATATGGCCCTTATGATCTTTCTTCATCTATTGTATTGGTTGTTGACCCTTTTGTCCTTGTCATGACCCTTTTGGTCATATGTATATTTGTGCTCATTCATTGTGACCCTCTCGATCCGATATATCTTTATGCTCATTTTTTGTGACCCTCATGGACATATGTGTCTTTATCACTCATTCTTTGCTATGACATTTTTGGTCCTTCTCCGCCTGGCTGAGTTTGCTTTTCACCTTTGTTGTGAGTAAACCTGGTTGATGGTAAAGTTGTCGTCCTATTAAAAACCTGCATCAACAAAAAGATTGTGAGTTTCCTAAGATGTCGATTAGCATCGTTGTCCTCCCTTTCGGTGTCTCCTCTTGATGCTCCTTTGAACCCTCTTGGTCTCGGTATTTCGACAGATGGTCTTAGGACGTACTTATGCTAATTTTTTACATTTATAGTAAAGTTTGTAAAATGCGCGTTGTTTTCCTTTTTAGAAATGTTTTATTTCGTTGTGTCACAACGTGTGTTTTCTTCGAACGAGGTCTTCCGATCTTCAAGGAGAGATGCTGTTGTGAGTCCTGAATTAGTAGAATGTTTGAGATCTTTCTCAAAAATTTTGCCCTAATTTCAGGTCTTGCTCTGATTGGCTTTGGTATTGTTTTGTCATGCAGGAATTTTAGAGGTTCCCTAAAAAATTCTGCCCCAGTGTAAGGCTTTGCCTTGCCCTCTTCTTTGTTGATTTTTTGGTAGGAATTTTTGAGATTTACTCAAATATTCTGCCCCAGTGTAGGACTAATGTTGGCTGATTCTTGTGCCGACCCTTATAGCTTGATCTTGTTGGATTCTCCTGCTTTATTGTCTCTGAGGTTTCCTAAGGGTTTCCTTTTATGACGACCGAGCTTGAAAGCGCCTACATATCCTATCGCAGCAGGGATTCAGGTCGAACATAGTTCAAAAAAACTAACCGAGTTTTGGTTTCTACTAATAATGTGACCGGGTCCGATATGGACTGCCTATGTATCCTATTGTGGGGAAGTTGATTCATTGCCTAGTTCATTACATAAAGGAATTGTTTTTTCCTATTCTATTATAAAGTATGATTACAAGCAAAAGATAAGATTACAAGGAAATGATGGTGCAATTACAAGCAAATAGAACCCTAAACGTATTATCTCTTGAGTGCGTTTGCATTGATAGCTTTTGGCCACTCTTGTCCGTCCATCTCGGCTAGGACTATGGCTCCTCCTGAAAGTACTTTCCTGACCATGTATGGCCCTTACCAGTTTGTCACAAATTTTCCTTTACATTCCTCTTGGTGGGGGAGGAATCGCTTGAGCACGAGTTATCCGATCTGGAAAAGTCGAGCTCTGACCTGCTTGTTGAAGGCTGGAGACATTCTTTGTCTGTACAGCTGTCCGTGGCATACCGCCACTATCCTATTTTTATCTATCATGGCCAATTGTTCGTAGCAGTTTCTGACCCATTCTGCATCATTTAGCTTTGCCTCTTGGCTGATCCTGAGTGAAGGGATTTCTATTTCTGCGGGTATGAACGCTTCTGTACTTTGGACAAGGAGGAATGGGATTGCCCTAGTGGAAAATCGGGTTGTCGTTCTGTACCCCAACAAAGCATAAGGCAACTGCTCGTGCCAATTCTTGTAGTTGTTGATCATCTTTCTCAAGATTCTTTTGGTGTTCTTGTTGGCAGCCTCTGTGGCTCTGTTCATCTGTGGTCGGTAAGAGGTAGAGTTTCTGTGGGTGATCTTGAATTGTTCATAGATGTCCTTCATCAAATGGCTATTTAGATTGGTAACTATGTCTGTGATGAGGGATTTCGGTACACTGAATCGACATATTAGATTGTTTTTGACGAAGTCAGCCACGACTTTTTTGGTTACTAATTTGTGTGAAGTTGATTCTACCCATTTAGTAAAGTAGTCGATGACGACTAAGATGAAACGATGTCCATTGGAGGACGAAGGCTCGATGGGTCCTATGACCTCCATTCCCCATGCCACGAATGGCCAAGCTGAGCTCATAGCATGTAATTCTGTGGGGGAAACCTTGATCAGATCTCTGTGTATCTGGCACTAATGGCACTTCTGCATGAATTTGAACGAATCATGCTCTATGGTGATCCAGTAATATCCTTTCCTTAGTATTTTCATAGCAAAGATGAATCCATTCATGTGGGGTCCGCATGCCCCTGCGTGCATCTTCTTTAGCAGTTTTGTAGCCTCTTCGGCGTCCACTGTTACACCTCTCATTTTTGTCGCAAGCGGTCCTTCGCTTATGAGTGGTTTATACCCTTAGCATGGAGATTCGTACCCGAGTTTTTGAGGCATTAAGTTCTCTACCTCGCGGGTACAAAGTATTAATATATGTTCTTCACAATTCGATAGGATTAAAGCTAAACAAATTGAATCGTCGCAGCGGAATGGACTCAGGGAACTGGCAGCAAACTAGTCCCTTTTGACGGACCGTCGATGTGTCGACGGTGGCATCAATGCACTCCGTTGACACGCCACCGTCTCTGATTCTCTGATGGTTGATCGACGGCACAAGTTGACGGACCGTCGACATATTGATGGGCCGTCAAACAGCACATAAAACCGCACCTCTAGAAATTTCTAGTTCCATCTATATATAGTTGACCCTCATGTTTTATTTTCATTATTTTTCACTCCCAAATTAGAGAAGGGCCTGGAATACTCCTCTTAATATTTTCCATCATCATAGTGAAGATTTAACGAGATCCGAGCCCTATAAACCTGAGCTTGTGAAGAGAAAGTTGTTCCTAGGGTTTCTTTGAAGTTGATGAGCTTGGGAATTGGAGTTAGAGCTTGATTCTTGGTATCCTAGTTTCTTCAAGGTATGAACATGATTCTTACCTTTGTGTTTGAGTTAATTATCAAGAGTTTTAATGATTTTAAGCAAAGGGAATTATCGTTATGAAAGTTGTAAGTTGAATAAGAGTAGGGTTGGACTTGAGGGTTATTTTGAGGGATGATTTGGAGTAGAATTGATTATATTTTGATATGGTTATTGTTAGTATTGTTGTTGATATTTTATGTAAAATTGGAAGATTGAGGAATTAGTGAGTTATGAAGGGGATGTTGTCCGGACTTCGTTAAGACCCTTTTTCACTTGAATAAGATGGTAAGTGTTATAAAGGGTCTAATTGTGGCCTATGTTATCTTGGTTGTAGACTTACGAGTTCAACAAGTAGATGTTGGACGAGTAGATACGCTTCAAGGTATGTTAAGGCTGTCCCTTTTAATCTTTTGGCATGATCCTTAGTGTCTGAACGAACAAGTAAGCGAGCAAGTTCCAAGACTCTACTCTTAGATGGTAAAGGATTCATCGTATCCTTGATTCCTTATATTTGCGTTTATGACTTCTAGAGATCTTGTTATCTAGATTAATTTGAGTATGTTTTTCATGAGTCTTATATATATATATATATATATGTACAACTATTTTCTTACACTGTGCCTACATGGCTAGGCAGCACTACTACGGTGGGCGGCATATGGATAATGACAGTAACACCGTGCCTACACGGCCTGGCAGCACCACTACGGTGGGCGGCATATCGATGATGACATCACCACTAGTGGGCGACATGAGATGATTATCGTCCCGGATGCAGGATCTCCAAACGGGGGATTAGATGAGATATGGATCGGGCCGTACGTTCCTCAACACTATTATACGATTTTTAAAGAACAGCATGCATATTATACAGTATCTTCCGTCGTACAGATGTATTCAGACAGTCAGTTTGTTTATGAGTTTCAGAATACCTTCATTGTTCTTATGTATATGTTCCTCTTATGCCTTACATACTCAGTAAATAGTCCGTACTGACTCTCCTATTGTTCAGGGGCTGTGTTCATGCCCGCAGGTACAAGTAGACATGCGGTCCAACTCCTATTCTTTTGTTTACAGGTCATATGACAACCTAGTTGGCTTACATTGTTATTATCATATGTGTGTGTATATATATATATATATATACACATACCTATGCATGGTCTTTAATGCTATCCTTTCATGAGTCAGCTTAGTCTAGGTTGAGTTACTTGTGGGCCCATAGTATGCAATGTTATCCATATATGAGTATAGGGGCGTTTGGTCACTAGAGATCAAGCACTTGTCGCGGCTCATCGGCTTGGGTCATGACAGAAGTGGTATCAGAGCAGTTATATCCTAGGGTTGTCTACAGACCGTGTCTAGTAGTGTCTTGTTTGTGTGTGTGTCATGCCCCACACTTATAAACAGAAGGCTACAAGACATTTAGGAAATTGCCATTCTTTCTCTCTTAGATCGTGCGATAGAGCTGTGTGTTAAGAGTTCGCTTCCTAATAGTTCGTTCAGATTTTAGTGATGCCCCACAAGAAAGCTACAGCTACTCAGAAAGGAAAGAGAGGGGCTGGTGAGGCCACCAGCCGTACTCAGTAGGCTACCAGGACTCGGGGCGATTCCCAGAGTAAGAGCCCCTCCCAAACTTCGCATACACCGCTTCCAGCACCTGCCCCAGTGCCCCCATTCCTTCAGCTAGATGCACCGGGCCAGGGTATGCGGGATGCTATCAGCTATTGACCAGATTGGTAACCGCTCAGGTGCAGCGTTAGGGAGTTGGTGTTGATCAGGGAGACCGAGCTGGTAGTGTGAGGGTTAAGACTTTCCTTGGGTTAGATCCTCCAGAGTTTTCTGTGTTGAAGAAAAATATGGATCCTCAAGATTTTATTGATAGTATGCAGCGGACTTTGAGGGTTATGCATGCTGATGAGGTCGAGTCAGTGGAGCTAGCATCTTATAGGCTCTGTGATATTACAGTACAGTAGTATCAGGCATGGGAGCTATCCAGGGGAGAGAATGCTTCTCCAGCCATTTGGAGAGAGTTTTCAGATGCTTTTATTCGTCATTATTTACCACCGGATGTCAGACGGGCCCGAGCAGATAGGTTCTTGCGTATTGAGCAGGGCAGTATAAGTGTTAAAAAGTATTGTGTACACTTTGACTCCTTGGCTAGATATGCCCCATCTATGGTGGCTGATATGGAGGACAGAGTTCATCGTTTTGTGGCGGGTCTAGGGCCATATTTGATTGATGAATGCACGACTGCCGCGTTACAGCCAGGTATGGATATTTCCCGTATATAGGCATATGCCCAGAATCTGGAAGATCATAAACGTCAGCGGGGAATAGAGTGTGAGGGTGACCGAGGCCATGGTAAGAGGGCTAGGTCTTTAGATATTGCTGGTGAGTTCAGAGGAAGACGGAGACAACCGCATTTTCGATATCCATTTCATTCAGCAGGGAGTGCACCTCCGTGGTTTCTAGGTCCTAGATTTGATCGGTCTTCTTATTCTGGAGTGGGCCAGAGTTTCAGAGCATCAAGTTTTTAGCATAGCCCGAGTCAGGCCGGATGAGGCCACCTGTATCGCGGTGTGCCCAGTGCTGTAGATTACATTCCGGGCAGTGTCAATTTGGATCGGATGCTTTTTATGCTTGTGGCCAGTCAGGCCACGTGGTGAGAGAGTATCCGTCACAGGGTGGTGTAGGCATTGTTCAGCCCACCGAGTCTGTAGTTTGTTGTTTTTCATCAGTACGCCATTTAGGGCAAGTTCCTCAGACATCAGTGAGACGTGGTAGAGGAAGGAGTGGAGCCTCTAGCTCGAGTGGGCCTCAGCGTCGTGTTTATGCATTAGCTAGTAGACAGGATCGTGGGTCGTCTCCTGATGTGGTTACATATATATTATCAGTTTCTTCCCATGATGTATACGCACTGATTAATCTAGGTTCCACTTTGTTATATGTTACTCCTTTTGTTGCTAGCAAGTTTAGGATAGAGCCTGAATCGATTAAACCGTTTGAGGTGTCTGCGCTAGTTAGTGATCCAGTTATAGCTAGGCGAGTTTATTAAGGCTATGTAGTGGTAGTTTGTAACCACCATACCATAGCAGATTTGATTGGGTTAGATATGATTGATTTTGATGTTATTATAGGCATGGATTGGTTGTCCTCTTGCTATGCTAATGTTGATTGCAGAACAAAGATAGTTCAATTCCAGTTTCCCGATGAGCCAGTCCTAGAGTGGAAGGGAAATGTTGGTTCACCGAGGGGTAGGTTAATTTCCTACCTTAAGGCAAGGAAAATGATCAACAAAGGGTATATTTATTACCTAGTTCGAGTTCGGGATGTGCAAGCAGATTTACCGGCCCTTCAGTCCGTCCTTGTGGTCAATGAGTTTCCAGAGGCATTTCTAGATGAGCTTCCAAGCATTCCTGTTATATCCCATATTTTCATACATTGGGACATTTTAAACTAAACGCGACAAGTTAAAGACAAGACTATTTTAAGATACGAAGTAGAGACTTTAACTTCTGGTTTCATTTCAAGTCACAAGTTACGTACAAATTTCGTTTGGTATAGAAGCATTAATGGAAAATTGGGATTAAATTAACCATGGTTAGATTATTAAGTGGGATTGGGAAACAAAAATCAGTCCACTAAACAAGCCAAAGTGGCCGTGTAAGTATAGTGGAATGGTCAAAGAATATTTGACCCAAATATTGAGTGGGACACTTGTCCAACCCTTGCAACTCATATATAAGGCAAAATTCTGATTCATTATCAACTAACTAGCTCATTTCAACATTTACAAAGTGTAGAAAATATAGTGATAGAGAGAGAGGCTCTCGGCTACAAGCTGGCCCGAGAACACCCTCTTCGAAGTTGATCCAAAAAAATCAGTTTTCAAGCAATTCAACTCCCTTATAGGTGCATAATAACGTGTAGCATTCATTGGGGTAGCAAGAACAAGTGTTAAAATTCAAGAAGTGAAAGTGAAGGGCTAGACGATTGAAGTGTTGAGTTACAAGGTAAGAATTGATCCCTTCTCATGTGTTTTGTGGTGAATTGAATGTTTATGATGTTGCATGTTGGTATTGGACTGTTTTTCTTGAAGTTGAAGTGGGCCGTGTGTTGTAGACTTAAATGGAATCTTGCTTAATCTTCTTGTACATGTATTGGGAATGAATTGAATGTGTTGTAGTGTGGATAAATGGATGAAAATCATGAAGTTGTTGTAGTTGTGTTGAAGCCGTGTAGGGGGCTGTTTTAGAGGAATTTATGGACTGTTTTGTGTCATGTTTTGATTGTTTTTGTTATGGACATTGTGGTGTATTGTATGCATTATGAATATGTGAATTGAGGTGTTAAAGAAATGAATCATGTTGAAGGGGGAAAACAGTCCAAACCGTGGACTGTTTTAATGTTAGGAGTGAATTAGTGTATGTTGAATGTTGATTATTGTTATGAACGTATAGTGAAAGTGAAGTTTAATGATTGAAGTTGAAATTGAAATGGTTTGTGGGCTGTTGTAAGAGTTAATATGATGCTAAAACAGTTCCAATAATCGTATAAGTAATGTTGTAAACGTGTTGTTGTCGTCGTAGTTGAAGTTGGAAAATTGCGAAGCGAAAATGGTAATGTTGTGTGTGCTGTTTGGCCGTGGATAAGGGCCTGTTTTAAATGATGTACGGACTGTCCAAAGTTCCCTTAAGTCATGTTTAAACAAGTTCGGATTGATACATGAAAGAATGACTAACAATATTAGCTTGTAGTACCAGTTGGTTTGAATGCGAACGAAACGTCGTCTAAATGTTGGAAAGGGATTGTTAACGTTAAAATACATATTGAATTCCCTCGTAGACTAATTTTAGCTCTTGATATCTTGATATAGGATAAGTACTATTGGGCAGCAAGTACAAGTTATAATACGACTAAACGCTAAAGGTATGTAAAGCCTCTTCCTTCTTTCTTTTGGCATGTCCTAGACGTAAGTAAGAAATGATATGAACCTTGGGGTAAATTCTACTCTCTAGTTCCAAGCATGACTTATGATTCTATTCATTCCGTAATGTTATGGTCACGAGCCTACTCTTAAAGAATTGCATAATTGGAGGCATACTTGACTATCAAAAGTTACACCATGTCAAATTGATACATATACATGAAATCTGAAACGTTCCTTGCTATAACTTGTAATGAGATTTAAAAAGAACTGAATATGATTATTATCCTGACACTTTAGAGCTGGTTAGTTACTTATCTATTGAGTCTCAAAAGATGATTTTCATGTATGTGGTTGCTTATTATTCTGCTCGTGCTTACCGCTATATCCTTCACTGTGTCCCGGGCCAGGACACATTTTCGTGCGCATATTTACTATATTACTCACCGAGCCCCTCACAAGAGGGCCGGGACACGTTATATATATATATATATATATATATATATATATATATATATATATATATATATATATATATATATGATGATATGATGATATGATGATATGATGATGATATGATGACATGATGATATGGAGATGGCGGCCAGGAGAGCATATATTCCTTATTACTGAGTCCCTCACTAGAGGGCCGGGACACGTATATGTTTATGTTATGATGCTGTGATTATAATTACCGAGTCCCTCACTAAAGGGCCGGAACACGTTATATATGTTATATACAGAATGATTATTCAGCCTTTGTTACAAAACTATATATTGATATTGATATGAGAACGATACAGATGAAATATGTTCAAAGGCAAGTTTTATGAAATTCTGTTTGTTGCATTGGGTCCTACACACCTTGTCTCAGTATGAGTCTATTACTATATTTCATGCTTTACATGCTCAGTACATATTCCGTACTGACCCTCTTTTCTTCGGGGGGCTGCGTTCATGCCCGCAGGTACAGACGCTCGTTTCGGAGATCCGCCAGCCTAGGATATCTATTCAGCTACTTTGGAGTGCTCCTTTGTTCCAGAGCCTAGCTTGTGGTATAGCTCCCTTTTGTTGTATATATATGTGTTTATTCGGGGTACGGCGGGGCCTTGTCCCGTCATATGATACTGTCATTACTCTTAGAGGTCTGTGGACACATGTGTGGGTTTGTATATAGTTGCTGTTTCGTTGTGTGGATATGACTTATGTTTGGGGCGTACCCATTCGTAGTGGCAGCCTTGTCGGCTTGCGTGTATATACATATGTTTGGGATGTTGTGTGTAGTGGCGGCCTTGTCGGCCTGCATAGCTATATATATATTTGTTGTGGGAGCTGTGTATAGTGATAGCCTTACCGGTTTATGTGCGATATAAACTGTGAAAGTTGTAACACCTCAGGAGACAGGTGGCTTTGATATGCATATATATGACAGCTTTAAAAATAACGTCTTGCCTTTGTATACGAATAGGACCTCGATATGCTAGTTGTGGATGATTATAGTTAACAGGTGATATGAGTGTCCAACTCGGGCACTAGTCACGGCCTACGGGGTTGGGTCGTGACAAAAGTGGTATCAGAGCGCGGTTCAGTCCTCGGAGTGTCTACAGACCGTGTCGAGTAGAGTATTGTTTATAGATGTGTTGTGCACCACATTTATAAACAGGAAGCTACAGGACACTTAGGGTGTCCTCTTTCCTTCTGTCTTAGATCGTGCGATATAGCCTGGACTTAGGAAAGATTGGTTTCTGACGTCTTTCCTGTAGGTAGGTGCAGAATGCGAGAGATGAAGAGGCCAGCTTCAGATAGCGGGGGTGCTAAGAAGGCCCCTAGGGTAAGTCCGGGACCCCAGGCTCCAGGACCGAGCAGGAGGAGCCTCAGTTATTCTATCGAGACTGACCCCTCGGAGGACCCAGCGACAATTCCTCCAGAGTTTTTGATATCTAGGGAGGCGGTCCCTGAAGCCATGCCAGTTGATCCTGTGTCAGGGCACCACGTCAGACCGGCCACCCCGGTAAGTGTTACAGATTATTCCAGCCCCCTGTCCTGGTCATCGATAAACCAGGAGTTGCCCGATTATCTACATTTCCCGGATTCAGATGAAGAAGACGATGAAGGTTAGACGCGTAGATGGCGGGCAGACGATGACGAGGAGCACACTTCACTTTCTAGAACACCGGATCACACTAGAGACTGATCGACTACAGGTATATGAGATCTTATCGAAATTTCCTATGTATGTGCAATTGTTATAGATTGTTACCTAATAGCGGCAAGCGGAAATTAAAAGCATCAGTAACTGTAAGCAGAATATATGTTAGACATAGTATGAATGCTGCAGGTTTGTTTGAAACCTGCAGTTAAAGATGGAAAGGAAAAATAAACAGGAAAGAGTAACAGGTACAGTTTGGGTTGGATACACGAGGCAAGCTCGTCATTTTCATCTTGTGACTGATATAGGAAGCCCTGTGCAGTTACGATACGATATAATATATATGTGTGTATGTTGGCCCTGTGAGGTGTTGTTGGTATTTCCTGCGTGCAGGTTTTGGGATAGTAAGAAATACAGAGGAAACTCTGCCAAAATTTTCTGAGAAATAACAAGGAAATGACGTATAAGTTCGTAATATTTTTGGAAAGTCGCGCCAACAGTAATGAGAAGGTTTGACTAAGTCGCAAGTGCGTCTGACTTTGAGAGATAAAGATTAACCGATGAATTGATGGTAATAGTAATTATGAGGTCGGTATCAGTATGGTAAAAAGAAATGCTAGGATAATTTGGAAGGGTTTGTGATACTAAGGGATGATTTAGAAGGGGCCGACAAAATCTTAATAAAATGTTATATTGCGGTATCGACGGAACTGATAAGCAGGGGTAAATTACGACGAGTTTATAGTTAAAAGAAGAAATAGGATGATTGAGACAAGAGTGCAAGGGAGGAAGAATTATGACAAACACGAATGTATTGATAAGACAGCTTGTGAGATATTATGGGTAAGATTGACCAAAGGTTAAGTACGCCTACTCCACAGGGTGTAATTAAACCATAGTAAGAGTCGTGAATAAGGCCAAGAAGTGTTACACTATAGGATTGGTTACGGACAAGATATTACGTGAATATAACAAGTGTTGTGATAAGAATGAGTAAAGCCTAGTGAGGAGGCGACTAAAGAATATGACATGATTTATGTGACTAATGTATAAAGGCAAATGTGATATGGAAAAGCAGAATATAGGATGAATGAGGAAGATTTATGAAGTTCTATAGGAAAAGCCCAGACTAAAGAGTATGCGGTGCCGGAAATGAAAGCGAGCACATGAAAAGAAGGATGGGTCACTGCGAATGTGTATTGATATTGATTATAGGCAGCTGAGCAAGGTGACGACAAAGAATAGATATCCCCTTCCCAGAATTGATGACCTATTTGATCAGTTGCAGGGTGTTAAGTGTTTTTCAAAGATAGACTTGCGGTCGGGTTATCACCAGGTGCGGGTAAAGGAAGCAGACATTCCGAAGACTGCGTTCAGGACCCGATACGGGCATTACGAGTTTAAAGTGATGTCTTTTGGGCTGACCAATGCTCCAACAGTGTTTATGGATTTGATGAACAGGGTGTTTAAGCCATTCCTTGACTTGTTCGTGATTGTATTTATTGATGATATTCTGGTCTATTCACGATCGGAAGAAGAGCATGCGGATCACTTGAGGATAGTACTTAAGGTCCTCCAGCATCAAAAATTATATGCTAAGTTCTCTAAGTGTGAATTCTTGTTGACTTCAGTAGCGTTTCTGGGGCATATTGTTGGAGCAGACGGTATTCGGGTAGACTCGCAGAAGATTGAGGCGGTGAAGACTTGGCCTAGACCTACGACGCCTACTGAGGTACGTAGTTTTCTGGGGCTGGCAGGGTATTACAGGAGATTTGTAGAAAATTTTGCTTCGATTTCAGTGCCTTTAACAAGGCTAACACAGAAAGCAGCTAAATTTCAGTGGACCGATGCTTGTGAACGGAGTTTCCAATTATTGAAAGATAAGTTGACTACAACTCCAGTTCTAACTCTTCCCGAGGGGCCAAATGGCTATGTTATTTATTATGATGCTTCCGGTGTTAGGTTGGGTTGCGTGTTGATGCAGAACGGCAGAGTTATAGCCTATGCCTCCTGACAGCTCAGGAAGCACGAAAGAAATTATCCTACACATGACCTGGAGTTGGCGGCGGTGATACATGCTTTGAAGATATGGAGACATTATCTATATGACGTGCATGTTGATATTTATACAGATCATAAAAGTCTCTAGTATATCTTTAAGCAGAAGGAGTTGAATTTACGGCAAAGGAGGTGGCTAGAGTTGCTGAAAGATTATGATGTCGATATTCTATATCACCCAAGAAAGGCTAACGTTGTGGCAGATGCACTCAACCGTAAATATATGGGCAGTGTGGCAGGCGTACAGCCAGGAAGGAAAGAAATAGTCCGTGAGATTCATCAGCTAGCTAGTCTTGGAATTCGTTTGGCTGATTCTGATAATGGTAGAATTTTTGTGCGAGGTGTTGCTGAGTCCTCTATTATAGAAGAGGTGAAGAGACGTCAGTATAAGGATCCTATTCTTGTACATTACAGAGATACAACATTTCAGAAGGACGAGACCCCATTCAAGATTTCATCTGACGGAGTACTACGATACAGCGGCAGATTATGTGTACCTGAGGTTGCAGGATTAAGGCAACAGGTTATGGGGGAGGCGCACTATGCTCGTTATTCTGTTCATCCAGGGTCAACAAAAATGTATCATGACCTTAGGTGTTTGCATTGGTGGGATGGTATGAAAAAGGACATAGCAGAATTTGTGGCCCAGTGCCCAAATTGCCAACAGGTGAAGATTGAGCACCAGAAGCCTAGGGGACTATTACAGGAGATGGAGATTCCGACCTGGAAATGGGAGGTAATCAATATGGATTTCGTCACGGGTTTACCTCGCACTCCACGAAAATATGACTCTATCTGGGTCATTGTTGATAGACTGACGAAATCAGCCCACTTTCTTCCAGTCAGGACTACGTATTCAGCTGAAGATTATGCCAGATTGTATCTTAAGGAGATAGTGAGACTTCATGGGGTTCCCACAGCTATTATTTCTGATAGAGGTCCCCAGTTTACAGTTAATTTCTGGAGATCCTTCCAGGAGGGATTGGGGACACAGGTGAGTCTTAGCACAGCATTCCACCCTCAGACTGACGGACAGGCCGAGCGTACCATTCAGACGCTACAAGATATGTTACGGGCCTGCGTCATTGATTTTGGGGGCAGCTGGGATGATCACTTGCCGCTGATCGAGTTTGCCTATAATAACAGCTACCATTCTAGCATTCAGATGGCACCGTACGAAGCTCTATATGGCAGGAAGTGTAGATCCCCTATAGGCTGGTTTGACGTTGGTGAGACTAATCTAATAGGCCCAGATATGGTTCAGCAAGCTGTCGATAAGGTGAAGCTTATTCAGGAAAGATTACTGGCAGCCTAGAGTCGGCAGAAGTCATATGCAGATAATCGTCGTCGACACTTGGAATTTCAGGTTGGCAATTGGGTGTTCTTGAAGGTGTCACCCATGAAGGGTGTTATGAGATTCGGCAAGAAAGGGAAGTTGAGCCCGAGATACATTGGACCTTATTAGATTATCCGTAAGGTAGGCCAAGTTACCTACGAGTTAGATCTACCAGCGGATTTAGAAGCAGTACATCCGGTCTTCCATGTGTCAATGCTTCGGAAGTACATAGGCGATCCTTCCAGGGTGTTTCCTGCAGATGATGTCCAGGTAACAGAGGAGCTATCTTACGAAGAGCAGCCTATAGCCATACTTGATCGACAAATCAGGAGGCTGCGAACTAAAGACGTGGCTTCGGTTAAAGTGTTGTGGCAGAACAATAATAGGGAGGAGATGACTTGGGAGGCTGAAGAGGAGATGAAAAAGAAATATCCTCACTTGTTTTCCACGCCTACAGGTAATCTAAACCCCCTTGCTTGATTGTGCTAATTGTCTGCTCAATCTATATGTTAGCGATAAGGAAAACCCTTCCCAAGACTCTTATAGAACCCGACGGGATAAAATCGACATTCGAGGACGAATGCTCTAAAGGGGGGGAGGACGTTATATCCCATATTTTCATACATTGGGACGTTTTAAACTAAACGCGACAAGTTAAAGACAAGACTATTTTAAGATACGAAGTAGAGACTTTAACTTCCGGTTTCGTTTCAAGTCACAAGTTACCTACAAATTTCGTTTGGTATAGAAGCATTAATGGAAAATTGGGATTAAATTAACCATGGTTAGATTATTAAGTGGGATTGGGAAACACAAATCAGTCCACTAAACAAGCCAAAGTGGCCGTGTAAGTATAGTGGAATGGTCAAAGAATATTTGACCCAAATATTGAGTGGGACACTTGTCCAACCCTTGCAACTCATATATAAGGCAAAATTCCGATTCATTATCAAATAACTAGCTTATTTCAACATTTACAAAGTGTAGAAAATATAGTGATAGAGAGAGAGGCTCTCGGCTACAAGCTGGCCGAGAACACCCTCCTCCAAGTTGATCCAAAAAAATCAGTTTTCAAGCAATTCAACTCCCTTATAGGTGCATAATAACGTATAGCATTCATTGGGGGTAGCAAGAACAAGTGTTAAAATTCAAGAAGTGAAAGTGAAGGGCTAGACGATTGAAGTGTTGAGTTACAAGGTAAGAATTGATCCCTTCTCATGTGTTTTGTGGTGAATTGAATGTTTATGATGTTGCATGTTGGTATTGGCTGTTTTTCTTGAAGTTAAAGTGGGCCGTGTGTTGTAGACTTAAATGGAATCATGCTTAATCATCTTGTACATGTATTGGGAATGAATTGAATGTGTTGTAGTGTGGATAAATGGATGAAAATCATGAAGTTGTTGTAGTTGTGTTGAAGCCGTGTAGGGGGCTGTTTTAGAGAAATTTATGGACTGTTTTGTGTCATGTTTTGATTGTTGTTGTTATGGACATTGTGGTGTATTGTATGCATTATGAATATGTGAATTGAGGTGTTAAAGAAATGAATCATGTTGAAGGGGGAAAACAGTCCAAACCGTGGACTGTTTTAATGTTAGGAGTGAATTAGTGTATGTTGAATGTTGATTATTGTTATGAACGTATAGTGAAAGTGAAGTTTAATGATTGAAGTTGAAATTGAAATGGTTTGTGGGCTGTTGTAAGAGTTAATATGATGCTAAAACAGTTCCAATAATCGTATAAGTAATGTTGTAAATGTGTTGTTGTCGTCGTAGTTGAAGTTGGAAAATTGCGAAGCAAAAATGGTAATGTTGTGTGTGCTGTTTGGCCGTGGATAAGGGCATGTTTTAAATGATGTACGGACTGTCCAAAGTTCCCTTAAGTCATGTTTAAACAAGTTCGGATTGATACATGAAAGAATGACTAACAATATTAGCTTGTAGTACCAGTTGGTTTGAATGCGAACGAAACGTCGTCTAAATGTTGGAAAGGGATTGTTAACGTTAAAATACATATTGAATTCCCTCGTAGACTAATTTTAGCTCTTGATATCTTCATATAGGATAAGTACTATTGGGCAGCAAGTACAAGTTATAATACGACTAAACGCTAAAGGTATGTAAAGCCTCTTCCTTCTTTCTTTTGGCATGTCCTAGACGTAAGTAAGAAATGATATGAACCTTGGGGTAAATTCTACTCTCTAGTTCCAAGCATGACTTATGATTCTATTCATTCCGTAATGTTATGGTCACGAGCCTACTATATGATTGACTAATGAATGATGTATAGAAGTTCCTACTCTTAAAGAATTGCATAATTGGAGGCATACTTGACTATCAAAAGTTACACCATGTCAAATTGATACATGTACATGAAATCTGAAACGTTCCTTGCTATAACTTGTAATGAGATTTAAAAAGAACTGAATATGATTATTATCCTGACACTTTAGAGCTGGTTAGTTACTTATCTATTGAGTCTCAAAAGATGATTTTCATGTATGTGGTTGCTTATTATTCTGCTCGTGCTTACCGCTATATCCTTCACTGTGTCCCGGGCCAGGACACGTTTTCGTGCGCATATTTACTATATTACTCACCGAGCCCCTCACAAGAGGGCCGGGACACGTTATATATATATATATATATATATATATATATGTATATGTATATATATGATGATATGATGATATGATGATATGATGATGATATGATGACATGATGATATGGAGATGGCGGCCAGGAGAGCATATATTCCTTATTACCGAGTCCCTCACTAGAGGGCCGGGACACGTATATGTTTATGTTATGATGCTGTGATTATAATTACCGAGTCCCTCACTAAAGGGCCGGAACACGTTATATATGTTATATACAGAATGATTATTCAGCCTTTGTTACAAAACTATATATTGATATTGATATGAGAACGATACAGATGAAATATGTTCAAAGGCAAGTTTTATGAAACAGATGAACGACTGTTTTGTGTCATGTTTTGATTGTTGTTGTAGTTATGGACATTGTGGTGTATTGTATGCATTATGAATATGTGAATTGAGGTGTTAAAGAAATGAATCATGTTGAAGGGGGAAAACAGTCCAAACCGTGGACTGTTTTAATGTTAGGAGTGAATTAGTGTATGTTGAATGTTGATTATTGTTATGAACGTATAGTGAAAGTGAAGTTTAATGATTGAAGTTGAAATTGAAATGGTTTGTGGGCTGTTGTAAGAGTTAATATGATGCTAAAACAGTTCCAATAATCGTATAAGTAATGTTGTAAATGTGTTGTTGTCGTCGTAGTTGAAGTTGGAAAATTGCGAAGCAAAAATGGTAATGTTGTGTGTGCTGTTTGGCCGTGGATAAGGGCCTGTTTTAAATGATGTACGGACGGTCCAAAGTTCCCTTAAGTCATGTTTAAACAAGTTCGGATTGATACATGAAAGAATGACTAACAATATTAGCTTGTAGTACCAATTGGTTTGAATGCGAACGAAACGTCGTCTAAATGTTGGAAAGGGATTGTTAACGTTAAAATACATATTGAATTCCCTCGTAGACTAATTGTAGCTCTTGATATCTTGATATAGGATAAGTACTATTGGGCAGCAAGTACAAGTTATAAAACGACTAAACGCTAAAGGTATGTAAAGCCTCTTCCTTCTTTCTTTTGGCATGTTCTAGACGTAAGTAAGGAATGATATGAACCTTGGGGTAAATTCTACTCTCTAGTTCCAAGCATGACTTATGATTCTATTCATTTCGTAATGTTATGGTCACCAGCCTACTATATGATTGACTAATGAATGATGTATAGAAGTTCCTACTCTTAAAGAATTGCATAATTAGAGGCATACTTGACTATCAAAAGTTACACCATGTCAAATTGATACATGTACATGAAATCTGAAACGTTCCTTGCTATAACTTGTAATGAGATTTAAAAATAACTGAATATGATTATTATCCTGACACTTTAGAGCTGGTTAGTTACTTATCTATTGAGTCTCAAAAGATGATTTGCATGTATGTGGTTGCTTATTATTCTGCTCGTGCTTACCGCTATATCCTTCACTGAGTCCCGGGCCAGGACACGTTTTCGTGTGCATATTTACTATATTACTCATCGAGCCCCTCACTAGAGGGCCGGGACACGTTATATATATATGATGATATGATGATATGATGATGATATGATGATATGATGACATGATGATATGGAGATGGCGGCCAGGAGGGCATATATTCCTTATTACCGAGTCCCTCACTAGAGGGACGGGACACGTATTTGTTTATGTTATGATGCTATGATTATAATTACCGAGTCCCTCACTAAAGGGCCGGGACACGTTATATATGTTATATACAGAATGATTATTCAACCTTGGTTACAAAACTCTATATTGATATTGATATGAGAACGATACAGATGAAATATGTTCAAAGGCAAGTTTTATGAAATTCTGTTTGTTGCATTTGGTCTTACACACCTTGTCTCAGTATGAGTCTATTACTATATTTCATGTTTTACATGCTCAGTACATATTCCGTACTGACCCCCTTTTCTTCGGGGGGCTGCGTTCATGCCCACAGGTACAGACGCTCGTTTCGGAGATCCGCCAGCCTAGGATATCTATTCAGCTACTTTGGAGTGCTCTTTTGTTCCGGAGCCTATCTTGTGGTATAACTCCCTTTTGTTGTATATATATGTGTTTATTCAGGGTACGGCGGGGCCCTGTTCCATCATATGATACTGTCATTACTCTTAGAGGTCTGTGGACACATGTGTGGGTCTGTATATAGTTGCTGTTTCGTTGTGTGGATATGACTTATGTTTGGGGCGTACCCATTCATAGTGGCAGCCTTGTCGGCTTGCGTGTATATACATATGTTTGGGATGTTGTGTGTAGTGGCGGCCTTGTAGGCCTGCGTAGCTATATATATATTTGTTGTGGGAGCTATGTATAGTGATAGCCTTACCGGCTTATGTGCGATATAAACTGTGAAAGTTGTAACACCTCAGGAGACAGGTGGCTTTGATATGCATATATGTGACAGCTTTAAAAATAACGTCTTCCCTTTGTATACGAATAGGACCTCGATATGCTAGTTGTGGATGATTATAGTTAACAGGTGATATGAGTGTCCAACTCGGGCACTAGTCATGACCTACGGGGTTGGGTCGTGACAATTCCGCTAGAACGGGGATTGATTTTACTATCGATTTATTGCTAGATACTCAGCATATATGTATTCCTCCATGTAGAATGGCATCTGCGGAGTTGAAAGAATTGAAGGAACAATTGCAGGATTTACTTGAGAAAGGCTTTATTAGGCCTAGCACATCACTGTGGGGAGTGCCGGTATTATTTGTAAGAAAAAAGGATGGTTCTTTACGAATGTGTATTGATTATTGGCAATTGAACAAAGTAACTGTAAAGAATAAGTATCCGCTCCTGAGGATTGATGATTTATTTGATCAATTGCAATGCGCCAAATATTTGTTGAAGATAGATTTGAGGTCGGGATATCATCAGGGTAGGGTGAAGGAGGAAGACATTCCAAAGACGACATTCAGGACTAGATATGGGCACTACGAGTTCCGTGTCATGTCATTCAGGCTGACTAATGCTCCAGCTGTATTCATGGACTTGATGAATCATGTATTCAGACCATTCTTGGATTTATTCGTGATTGCGTTTATAGATGATATTCTAGTATATTCATCGTCAGACGCTGACCATGCAAATCATCTACGTACAGTGCTTAGAATTCTTTGAGATAGAGAATTATTTGCGAAGTTTTCCAAGTGTGAATTCTGGTTGAAATCTGTGGCTTTTCTGGGTCACATTATTTCAGATCAAGGCATTAGAGTTGACACTCGAAAGATTGAAGCTGTGAAGAATAGGCCAAGGCCCATGACACCAACGGAGATACGTAGCTTCTTGGGCCTAGCTGGATATTATAGAAGGTTTGTTGAAGGATTTTTTTCTCTTTCAGCCCCATTGACCAAGTTGACTTAGAAGTCAGCTAAGTTCCAGTGGACGGATGCATGTGAGCGGAGTTTCCAGACATTGAAAGACAAGTTGACCTCAGCACCCGTCTTGACTCTTCCAGGAGGAACAGAGGGCTATGTGATTTACTGTGATGCTTCCGATATTGGTTTGGGCTGTGTATTAATGCAGCATGGCAAGGTTGTTGCTTATGTTTCTAGACAGCTGAAGCAGCACGAGAAGAATTATCCAACTCATGATCTAGAGTTAGCTGCGCTGATTCATGGCCTGAAAATATGGAGGCATTATCTATACGGTGTGCATGTTGATATCTATACTGATCATAAGAGCCTCCAGTATATTTTTAAGCAGAAGGGCTTGAATTTACGTCAAAGGCGATGGCTAGAGTTGCTGAAAGATTACGAAGTGGATATTCTATACCATGCTGCGAAGGCTAATGTAATGGGTGATGCTCTTAGTAGTAAATCTATGGGTAGCTTGTCATATGTACATCCAGATAGGAGGGAGATAGTGTCACGATCCAACTAGGGGCCGCGACGGGTACCTGGAGCTAGCCACCGAGCACCGCTTGGTGTACTACTTATCTTACTCATTTAATGCCCTTTTTATCAACTTGTACATGAAATTATAGGAAAACATATTTTATATAGCAACATAAATGATTTATATACATTTGCCTCTCGGCCATAAAAAAAAAATATATATCATAACATCTTGTGAGACCATCTAACCCACACTGCGTATCTATGAGCCTCTGCTGACATACTATATACATAGACGGAACAAGACTCTGCCGTGCCCAAAATATGCATATATACCAAAATAATAATCATAAGCACCTCCGGATAATGGAGTGCTTCCAATCAGCTGATAGCTCCTAAGAATCTGGATCAAGCTCGCCTCCCTGTCTACCTGTGGGCATAAACACAACGTCCAAAGAAAACGGACGTCACTACGAATATAGTACTGAGTATGAGAGGCATAAACAATGAAGAAAGACAATAATAATATAATGAAAACATCAATATGAAACACGTAGATCCGAATGACCATTATAAAGGAAGTAATGCATGCTGTCTTACTCATACTCATTATCATGTCATGTATGCATAATATGTAAGCAGCCCGTCCATGTCGGAACGGTGTGATAATCAATAACATTAGCCCGCGTCCGGGGTACCATCGCATGCCGCCCACTAGTGGTGTCTGCCCATGCCAAAAGGTCATGGTGTATCCGTATAGCTGCTCGCCTTGGCGGTGACTGCCCGGCCAACTAGGCCCGGTGTGATGCAATCATGACATGCTCATCATAAAATGCTTATAATAATATGCTCATCAAAATATACTTGTCATCATACATGCATAAAGGCTCTAGACAACTGCGCTCTATCGAGGTGACGTAAGGTCGTGAACCCTCGATTCCATTATGGACATATATGAACATTCTGCCTCACCTTGAAGGAAGTAATACATAAGGTGAGTGTGAGCAATAAATAACCTCAGTACCAACGTGGCATCATTATATCATATCTCTTTATCTTATATGAGCACTTATGGATATAGGCTTTTAGCTTTCCGGAATATAGGAACTCCTGAAGAGAAAAGGAATTCATGATATAGGATTCATGCCATTAGAAAGAAAGGACTAGCCTCACATACCTTTGTCGCTTAGTTTCACTATCATTCACTCGTTCTCCTTTCAGTATCACGTCGCTACCTTCACGAGAGAATGCGCATTATAATTAGTCAATCGACCATAAGAACGCATCATTATTTCTAGAGCAAATTGGGCAGCATCTCCTTTGTTTCTACTACTTTTCCCATGTTCTATTTCATCTCCCAAACATTTACAACAACACTCACAATATAGGATCAACATTCCTCGCTCATACACATTAAGAGAAATCCACCATTTTCTCCAATTTTTCCACATTTAATGATTTTAGCTCCTTATCGCATTTTCTCATGTATAATACTTATCTCATAGTCTAAACATCATTTATAGCATATTCATAATCATAACGTACCAACTTTAATGATTCCATTCCATTATCATTCAATGGTGATTCTATTCACTCATTCAAGACCCACTTTCCATGTCCTTCTACAATTCAAGCTTCTTAGCCTTCTAATACCTTAAACAACATGCTAAAGTCAGGAAACTTACCTTAGATGATAGTTGAACAAGCCTTGAATGAGAATACTGGTTATACCCCGCGTTTTCAGAGCATGAGCGTGACACGTGCTTCCTCAAAATTGACAATCATGTTGTCGCTACATAATTCAAACCTACATTGATGGTATTATATTTCGTATTTTTGTACGTTGGATTATTCGTAAGCTGGAGTGGGCCCACACGTTGAGATTTTTTTTCGGGACATGTGACAAGTTATATGAATCACATATATGAAGTTAAGCACAACTCAAGAAGGACCCTTGAGCCAAATCAAAGTGGAAACCCTCCAAATAAATATTTTTAAGTTATGTTGTCGGGTGATCTGGCTTCGGGAGGCCATGACCCCATCATTATTTGGAAATTTTGGGAAACGCCTAGAATTAAAGTTGTAGATAATTGAATTAGCTTTCCAACCATAGGTCGTGGGTCCATAGGTGACGTCGGGATAGTGAGATACAGACATTTTAAGGCAGAAAGGTCTGTGGGCTAGGCCCAATCCGGGCCCAACCGGGTTAGGCCCATGACCCATGCCTATTTAAGTGAAATTTCAGCCCTTTCTCCTCATTTTTCAGACCAAGAGCACCAGAAAATTCTGGAAAGAGAGAGAGAAGAGCCTTGGAGAGAAGAAAAACCAAATTTGACCAAATCTGAGCCCCGAATCCCGAAGCCCATGAAGAGAAAAGTGTTGTACGCTGCGTTGTCTTCAATTTGAGCTAAAAATCAACCAAGGAGAAGAGTGATAACGTGGTGGCTGCATGCTTAAGGTATGAATAAGGTTCCGTTTCATTGTTAACGAGTTTATTTAGAGTTTTAACGGATTAGAGCGGAGGGAATAGCCTGATAAATTCGTTTGTTGGTGCTGTGAATTATGGAATGAGATTTGAAGAAAACTTTGGATGAAAATAAATGTATTTAACTTGTAAAATGTGAAGGATGTGTTTATTGATGTTGTTAGTGTTAATTTCAGCTTCTATATGGAAATAAAATTATTAAATAGTTATATCGCAAATTTGGTTGGTTGAGAAATTTAGAAAACAGTGCGCGGGCTGTTTTGTGGCATACGTCGGTATTGGAAATGATGTTAATACTATTGGTATTGTTGTTGATATTGTTGGTTGTTGAATTGGAATCTCGGGCTAGGCATATAAACAGGGGAAATGCTGCCGAAATTTTGGCAGATTATAAATAAATTTATTTGAAAGACTAAGACAAGTGTATGACGACGAATCTAATGATTGTGTAAAACCTCTTGAATGTAGACTAGCGAGCTTGGACAAATACGCGTAGCTAATAGGACGTGGAACAGGTATGTAAGGCTTACCCTTTCTTTCTTTTGGCATGATCCTTGTGAAACAAACAGACAACATATATGTATGATTTCAAAGAAACTCCTATTCTTAGAGCCACTAGGATGGCTAATGTTCTTGGCTTCCGAAAACTATTTTGTTATGTCTTGATACGTGTGTATGGTTCCAAAAGTTCTATTTTGATTTGATCCATAGTGATATTCAAAAGGTATTTGGTATGACTATTGCTTTGATTTTCCAAAGATTGCTTTTGAAACGTTCAAAGAGGTTTCTGTAAGGGATATCGTCCATAACTTTCTCATACTAACTCGGATTGACTCGAAACGTATTTATGATCCTTAAGGGTCGATTTATGTACTTATCCATCGAGTCTTAAAATTGTTTTATGTGCATATAGTTTCTCACTACTCTGCTCGTGCATGCCTCAATATGTCCTTCACTGCGTCCCGGGCCAGGGCATGTTCTCGTGCGTACTCCACTGCATTTTGTTCACCGCGTCCCTCACTAGAGGGCCGGGGCACGTTATATGTATATATATGATATGATGACGTGATGATATGGTGATAGGGTGGCGGCCAGGATAGCATATGATGACTCTATTCACCGCGTCCCTCACTAGAGGGCCGGGGCACGTTACATGCATATATGATACATGACATTGACATACATGATTTTATTCACGGCGTCCCTCACTAGAGGGCCGGGGCACGTTATATGTATATATGATATATGATGTTGGTATACATGATTTTCATTTCAAAAGGCAAGTGCATTGATGTTTTTAAAAGTCATACTTGCTTTTGGTAAATCTCTGTTTCAGTTGTGATCCTCTTTACTGTATTTCATGCCTTACATGCTCAGTACATATTCCGTACTGACCCCCTTTCTTCGGGGGCTGCGTTTCATGCCACACAGGTATATACAGATGAGTAGAAGCCATTATAGAAGATGTTCCAGCGGAATTGGCGAGCTCCATTTCCTCCTAGAGTGTTGCCGAGTCAGAGTATTCATGCTATGGTATATTGGTCGATGTTAGAGACTTTGCAGACAGAGTCGTGGGTATAGAAAGTCAGTCTTGTAATCGGTTCTGTAAGCCGACGTACCAGTATGCATATTGTTACAAAGTCCAAATGACTACAGATTTTACTTGACTTAAGAACGACGAAAGGAATGTTTCTGAAAGCTCTTATTATGTATTTCATTCTTATTTGACTTAAGAGTCCAAGGCAATTCTATGTGTAATAAGAGTCAGCGGGTTCGCTCGGCTCCGAATATGGGGTCGGGTGCCCATCACACCCTAGTGAGATTAGGGTGTGACAATACTCCTCTAGCACCAAAACCCTATCTCACCTCCATTGATTTTCTTTGAGGAAGATGAACTCTACTTAGGTTTCATACACTTTGATTCATGAATTTGATGTTGTTGATCATTGATTTCCTTGTATTTTTGTGGTGGAAGTGTTTTGAGACTTTTCTAGAGAGTTCTTGAGTTGGAGAGTGGAGGAAATGAAATGGATGAAATAAAATAGACCCTTACACTTAGACTTAAAAGCTGGCCGAGCCAACTTATACGGACCAACATACGGTCCGTACTATTTATACGGACCGTATGTTTGGGCGTACATTTTGGTCCAGTGGCTGGTCCCTCCTTTGGCCAATTATACGGCCAAATCTACGGCTGATATAATTTATACGGTCCGTAGATTGGACCGTATAATGCCCAGGGGTTCCATTTTTGTTCTCGTCGACTCGTTTGATCCCCGGTCCTTATGGAACCTTCTTAACACTTGTTTAACACTTCAATACCAATCTAAGGGACGTCATTGCATGTCTCTAAGACACCATTATGCCCTCACCACATTGTTGCTCGTTATGCTTATCTGATATACAACATACGACTCGCTTTCCTTAACAACTTCCTGCCCTCATCTCGGATGGTTTTGAAATCTCGTTTGGGGTTATCAAATACTATTCCTCTCTCATCGAAATGCCGCATACGCCATGACCTTCGTTTTCCTATTCATAGTACATGTACGGGGAATTTCCCAAGGTGTAACATTCTTCCCCCCTTTTGGAACATTCGTTCTCGAATGTTAAACACTCGGGATTCTACAAAAATTTTGCCAGAGTTTCCCCTGTAATTTGGCACTACCAACCTGTCACAACAACCCATAATATCATCGCCTCACAGGGATACATCGCAATATCACATATCTATGGCCACGCACGACCAAAAGCAAAAAAGTAAGTATACATACCTTGTGATCTCGGCGTGTCATCACGAAACTCTTCTGGAAATTGGAATAGATGCGGATATTTGATTTTCACCTTCTCTTCCGCTTCCCAAGTCATTTCTTCCTTGTTGTTGTTTCGCCATAGAACCTTGACTGAAGTGATCTCTTTATTCCGAAGCCTTTGCACCTGTCTATCTAGGATAGCAACCGCTACTTCTTCATATGTCAATTCTTCTGTCACATGGACATCATCCACCGGAACAATTATTGTGGGGTCTCTGATACTCTTGCGGAGCATTGAAACATGAAAAACTGGGTGTACGGATTCAAGCTCTGAGGGAAAGTCCAGTTCATAGGCTACTCGACCCACCTTACGGATGATTCGATAAGGTCCAATGTATCTTTGACTCAACTTCCCCTTTTTACCAAATCTCATTACCCCTTTCATAGGCGAGACTTTCAAAAATACCCAATCATTAGCTTGAAATTCCAAGTCTCGTCGGCAGTTGTCCGCATAAGACTTTTGATGACTTTGGGCTGTTAACAGTCGGTCTCGAATCACTTTAACCTTTTCGACTACTTGTTGGATCAAGTCGGGGCCTATCAATTGTGTTTCTCCGGTTTCAAACCATCCAATTGGAGATCTACATTTCCTTCCGTACAAAGCTTCATACGGAGCCATTTGAGTACCAGAATGATAGCTGTTGTTATAGGCAAATTCAATAAGGGGAAAATGCTTATCCCAACTACCACCAAAGTCCAGCACACATGCTCGTAGCATATCTTCCAAGGTCTGAATAGTGCGCTCGGCTTGCCCGTCGGTCTGTGGATGAAACGCCGTGCTGAGCTTAACTTGAGTACCTAGACCTTCTTAAAAGGACTTCCAAAACTTGGCTGTAAACTGTGTCCCTCTGTCTGTAATGATGGCCAAAGGAATTCCATGAAGTCGCACAATTTCTTTTAGATACAACCTGGCATAGTCTTCTGCCGAATACGTGGTTCTGACTGGGAGGAAATGAGCTGCTTTTGTGAGTCTGTCCACGATCACCCATATTGAATCATACCTGCCACGGGAACGGGGTAATCCCACGATGAAATCCATGTTGATCACTTCCCATTTCCAAGTAGGAATTTCCATTGCTTGCAACAAGCCCCCTGGCTTCTGATGTTCGGCTTTTACCTGTTGGCAATTCGGACATTGTGCCACAAAATCTGCTATGTCCCTCTTCATGCCATCCCACCAGTATATCAATTTGAGGTCATGATACATTTTAGTTGCACCGGGATGAATAGAATACCGAGAATAGTGTGCTTCCTCTAAAATCCGTTGGCGCAGTTTTGCCACATCCGGTACACATAGCCTGCGTCGATATCTAAGGATCCCATCTATGGAAACTTCAAATGGAGACTTTTCATTTTCAAGAGACAGGTCTCGGTATCAGCTTAATTGAGAATCTTCATATTGTCGTTCCTTCACTTCTATATTCAAGGATGAAACTATGGGGTCATTAATGCTGATGCCTGTATTACCCAAATCAATTGCACGTATTCCAAGACTTATTAATCGATGGAGCTCGTGGACCATCTCCTTCTTTTCTGGAGGAACTTCACATAAGCTACCCATTGATCGACGGCTAAGCGCATCGGCTACTACATTAGCTTTTCCAGGGTGGTACAAAATGTCCATATCATAGTCATTCAACAATTCTAACCACCGCCTCTGCCGCAGGTTCAACTCCTTCTGTTTGAAAATATGCTGGAGACTCTTGTGATCTGTATGGATATCGACGTGCACACCATACAAATAATGCCTCCATATCTTTAAGGCGTGAATAACCGCGGCCAATTCGAGATCATGGGTTGGATACTTCTTCTCTTATTTCCGCAACTGTCTTGAAGCGTATGCAATAACTTTCCCATGCTGCATTAATACACATCCTAGTCCCACACCAGAAGCATCACAATACACAACTTAGCCATCTGGCCCTTCTAGAAGTGTTAGTACTAGAGCTGAGGTCAACCTGTCCTTCAACTCTTGGAAACTACGCTCGCATGCATCGTTCCATTGAAATTTTACCGACTTCTGGTTAGCTTCATCAATGGAGCTGAAATGGATGAAAAGCCCTCTACAGACCTTTTATAATAACCTGCCAAACCCAGAAAACTATGAACTTCCGTAGGCGTTATAGGCCTTGGCCAAGTCTTCACAGCTTCTATTTTCTGAGTGTCAACTCAGATGCCATCATCTGAAATAATTGACCTAGGAATGCCACAGAATTTACCAAAACTCGCATTTTGAAAATTTTGCATATAATTCCCGAGCTCGGAGGACGCCAAGGACAATTATTAGATGATCTTCATGTTCCGATTCTGTGCGAGAATACACTAGAATATCGTCAATAAATACTATCACGAAGAGATCCAGAAATGGCTTGAACACATTATTCATCAGATTCATAAACACTGCCGGGGCATTTGTCAACCCAAACGACATCACTCGGAACTCATAGTGGCCATACCTCGTTCTGAAAGTGGTCGTGGGAATATATTCTTCCCTAATTCTCACTTGATGATAACCAGATCTCAGATCTATCTTAGAGAACCACTTGGCATCCTGTAATTGGTCAAACAAATTGTCAATTCTGGAGAGGGGATACTTGTTCTTTATTGTTAACTTGTTTAACTGTCTGTAATCGATACACATCCATAGAGATTTGTCCTTCTTTCTCATGAACAAGACTGGTGCTCCCCACAGCGATGAACTGGGCCTTATAAACCCCTTTTCAAGCAAATCCTTCAACTGTGACTTCATCTCTTTCAATTCTACCGGAGCCATTCGATAAGGAGGAATAGAAATGGGCTCAGTGTCCTGCAATACATCAATAGTGAAGTCAATTTCCCTCTCAGGAGGAAGACCTGGTAGTTCGTCTGGAAATACATCTGGGAATTCATTCACTACCGGAACAGATTGAAAAGCTGGTGACCTTGCCTCGGTGTCATGAACGCGAACTAGATGATAAATATAACCTTTAGCTATCATTTTCCTTGCCTTAAGGTAGGAAATAAACCTACCCTTTGGGGATGCCGTATTAACCTTCAATTCAAGTACGGGCTCTCCCGGAAATTGGAATCGAACAATTTTTGCTCGGAAATCAACATTAGCATAACATGAGGCCAACCAATCCATACCCATAATTACAACGAAATCTATCATTTCAAGTTCAATCAAATCAACTTTAGTCTGGCGATCACATATCACAATGACACAATTTTTGTACACTTTCCTTGCTATTACCGGGTCAACAACCGGAGTGAATACCTCAAAAGGTTTAATAGGCTCGGGTTTCACCCCAATACAATCCGCGACATACGGAGTAACGTAAGAGAAAGTAGAACCCAGATCAATCAAAGCATATACATCACGGGAAAATATAGCCAATGTACCTGTAACAACATATGGGGAGGGCTCAAGATCCTGTCGCCCAGCCAAGGCATATACGCGGGGCTGAATGGCACCTGAAATGGATGCTCCCTCTCTGCCTCTACCTGCTGTAGTCTGAGGAGTCTGTGCTATCGGGCGTACTGAAGAAGACCCAGCTGCTGATCCCGTAGGCTGAGTCCCAACTCTACCTCTTGTTGAAGGGCAATCTCTCATCATATGACCAACCTGCCCGCAGGCATAATAAGCATCCGAACCCTGACGGCACTGTCTGGAATGCAGTCTACCGCACTGGCTGCACCGCGGTACTGAGGGTCTTCTCTGACTAGAATCTCTCCTAAACTGAGAATCTGTCCTCTCTGAAAAGAACGATGGATCTTCCTATCTGAGAATCTGGGAGGCGCACTAGTCGCTGACTGACCTGAGTGCCTAGAATGCATCTGTCTCGATCCCTCTCTATATTCACTGCTCGCTCCTATAGACCTATCCCTCTTACCTTTCCTTCTGTCATTCTCACGATCACTTCTCTGCAGATGTTGTCGTTCCTTAAGATTCTGAGCATGGGCCTGTATTCGGGAAATATCCATCCCGTCTTGCAAAGAGGCCGTCAGACAATCTCTAAACAAATATGGCACCAAATCACTCACGAATCTGTGTACACGATCGCCCATGTCGATCATCATAGTCGGGGCATACCTGGCCAGAGAATTAAACTGCATACTATACTCCCGAACACTCATGCTTCCCTGCTTCAGATTCAAAAACCTGTCCGCTCTAGATCGACAGACCTCGGCCGATAAATAGTGGCGAATGAAAGCATCAACAAACTCTTGCCAAACAGGAGGAGGTGCACTTTCTGATCTCGACGCTATCCAGTTGTTATACCACAATACCACCATATCGCAGAGTCTATAAGAAGCCTACTCTACCGACTCGGTCTCAGTAGCATGCATAAGTTTCAGCGTCCTCAACATCTCATCGATAAAGCCTTGTGGGTCCTTATCCGGCTTCGACTCGAAAAATTTCGGAGGATTTAGAGTCAGGAAATCACGGGCTCTCGTACTGGCTGAACGATCACTCGGGCCTGCACTCTGCCGCTGTGCCTGGGCGGCAACCAATTGTGTCAATAGATGAATAACCTCGGTCACTTGTTGACCCGAAGTAACTGGGGGAGGAATTGGAACTGAGGCTCCTCCTTGCTCTTCTACATTGGGTGAGGCCTCATTTTGTGATTCGCCCTCCTCTACATTCGCCGGAGGCTCTCTTTCTGCCCGCCTCTTCGTCGTAGCTTTGCCCTTCTGGGCGGCTGTAGCTTCTCCCTTTGGCGGCATTTTTCTGAAATCATAACACATTTTTAGGAGGAATATAATCTTAGACATGGCTCCATCGCACGATCTCATAAGAAGAAAGACGGTCGTTTTCCTAAATGCCTTGTAGCCTCTTGTTTATTAGCGTGGCGCGCAACACACCATAAACAAGACTCTACTAGACACGGCTCGTAGACACTTCCTAGGACGAACTGCTCTGATACCACTTCTGTCACGACCCAACTAGGGGCCGCGACGGGTACCCGGATGTCACGACCCAACCCCGTGGGCCGCGACTGGTGCCCTACTTAGGCACCCCAACCAGACTCACAACCAGATCATCGTATTCAGACTCATTTAACGCAACACGCGTTATTCGAACTGAAAATGAACAACAGACGGCAGACGCAAACATTTATCGAACACTTATCTTAAGCGGTCGCCCGTTCAGATTAATCAAATCAAAATCAGAAAGGTGGTGGAATATACGTCGCCCAAATGCACAAACACACATCAGAAAGGGGGCGGAATGTACATCGCCCGAAGGCACACACACACGTACAAACTCAAAGGCCATCTTGGCCATAGTAGCGTACGGGCCGCTTAAGAACGCAAAACAGACCCACATACAAACACACCGGACCCACGACCCACAAATGTGACTACAGGCCTCTAGACAAAACAGAACATATGAACATATGACGGGACAGGGCCCCGCCGTACCCACACATCCATAAATATACCGAACACACACACAACAGAAGGTATGTACCAAAAGTAGGCTCCGGATCAAGGGGAGCTCTCCAACACAGCAGAATGAGTAGCCTAAACTGGAGGACCACCCAAACGAGCTTCTGTACCTGCGGGCATGAAACACAGCCCCCGAAGAAACGGGGGTCAGTACGGGAGAAGTACTGAGTATGTAAAGTAGAAGGTACAGAAATCACAAACACAACTGGAGTCAGAAGAAACAAACACAAACGTCAACGTAACAAAGCAAACCTGTGCGGAAGGCAAACGTACAAATGCAAATCAAATCATGTATAGGGTTTAGGAACGTGGTCACCCCGGACGCTGGTGCCACAACACATCATAACTCCAGAAGTTTTCAAATCTCCGTACAGTCTCCAGACACATCATATCACACACACATCACATCATCAGAACATATCAAATGCCATATCACATCATAACTCCATAAACGGCAACCGGCCCTATGGCGAGGCCTCGGAAACCGTAACACATCATAACTACCGAATATGTTATAGCGCGCACGATCACAAAGTCGGCCCGGGTACCGACGAACGAAATCATAGTAAATGGCATGAACGGAGTAGTGCAGAAACCATATGCAAATTAAAAGTAAATTACCGAACTCAACACATGATTATCTATGACATATACTTGACGTAAAAGGCTCGGAGTAGGAGTCAGGACAATAAAAATTTAGTAGGTAATAGTTACGGAGTTCCAAACTGCAAAGTCCTTAAAAAAAACAATTCACAAGTCATTTTCCGCAAATCTAACATCATTCAAAGTGCAAAACGTTCAATAACGGCGTAGGGAATTTCAAACGGACCCTTAAGTCATACACAAACGATTGCCTTTCATATCGGACGAAAATGAGCCAAACGAACCAAATAAGGGAAGCCTCGGGGCTTGCGGGCCCACTTCGAGTCAAATGGAGGCGGCGGACACAAATCACAGACTTTAGGCTCCATAGAGCCATCCACAAAAGTTTCGGAGAGTTTCGGACACAACAGCAAAAGTTATGACGATTCGAACATTCTTTTGACCAAATGCCACAAAAGGGTTCAATTGCGCTGGATGAATAGTACCCAAACTTGAACCTAAATTTCCAAGAGCAGAGTTACCCCCGAGATTCCGATCTTAACCTAGTATGACTAGGACATGCCAAAAGAAGGATAGGTAGGCTTTACATACCTGGTTGGCGCCTTACGCTCGTCAAATCGCAATTCCCGTTTCGTTCGAAAACTGCAAATGGTCAATTTTACCAGTTATTATTCATGAGAGTTAACATTTTCATCTTTCGGCTATACTTGGCTACCGAAATTTCGGCAGCACTTCCGCTATAAATCTAACACCCCCGAGACTTGGCTCGGCTCAAAATACAATAACAACAACAATCCCAAACATCATTACACAATACAAACCACAATCAAACCGTACTAGCTTCAAAATTTCACCCTATTACATAAGTTGGTAATCCTATATTCAAACTTCACAATTCCAACTCATGTCCACATTATTGTATTCATTCATTCAAGATTATTCCACCACATAACATACAAGTTCCAAACCATATACAAAGTTTCTCAAAATCCATTACTTTCCCTATTTCATTCAAAACACCAAAAGTTACGACGAACATTCTAACTTGCGTCGTTTCATTCCGAATTCATTATCATCAACCCTAAATCATATTTAAAGTCTTTAGTATCATAAATATACTATGATATACACAAATATACCAAAGGTATACACTTTTCGATAACGTCCGAAATCATTTTCTAACGCCAACTCAATTCTTTAATCAATCCTTTACGACATAAAGATCACAACAACACATTATTCAAACTAAACAAGGTAAAATTCCTATGCCTTGCACCTCATGAACTCACGGCCAAACACACCCTTCTTACACACACCCGCCATGCACAAACGCAACACCATTCTGAAATCTTCATGCTAATCCAATCACTAACACATATATATCCATTTCATAACATAAAGACATAGAAATCTTACCTTGATCTTAAGATTCCGATTCGCCGCAAACGTCGCCCTTTCGTCAAACTAATTGCACCCCGTTGAAGAGGGGCTCGAGTACTTCATAATATGTGAAGAACAAGAATTTTTGGATCAATAAACAAGCTTGGAAATTTTCTTTTTCTCTCTTTCTCTCCTACGGCCGAATGCCCCTATTCTTGGTGTTCTTGACTTTTCATCTAAGTTCTTGATAATTACAAGTAAAAGATGATATTTATCCTTTTTAAGAGTCATGTGCTATGCACATGACATCAAAATAATGGGTTGGGCCTTGCAAAGGCCGGCCACCCTAATCCCTTGGGCCTAAATTTTTGTGTTGCATTTTTCTTGGCCCAATTCATTAAACGTCCCGTTTTGTAATTCTCGAAACTAATTTCCAAAATTCCAAATTTACCCTCGGCCTTCCCCGAGGTCTTGACATTAAGGATTCCATAACCAACATAATCATAACAACTCGAATTAAAATATTTCCTCAACTCACACAAGTCTTCTTTATTTCTCAATTTCCCGTTATACGAAAACACGGGACATAACATCCTCCCCCCCTTAAGAACATTCGTCCCCGAATGTTAAATTGATCTCATGGGGCGTCACACTACTCTGGGAGGGTTCTCTTTATAGTTGTCCTTTACTGATTTTTCTGACACGGCTTCTTTACCAACATTAGAGGGCAAATGTTTCACATCACTGACTCAAATACCTTCATAATACATTTTTCTCATACCCAACGTAATCCCCGAACCGTACACTATATTCTTGTAATGGACGCACGCTTTCCAGACATCATAGCCAATATCATTTTTCGTTACACTTCTGAATTTCTTACCACATCGTCGTACTCTCCCTTTACTTCATACCAGGCACTTCATGCTAAACAGATTCAGAGCTAAAGCCGGACGCGCATAAACATATCGGACGGATTCATAGTCAACATCAAAGGCACGGAAGTAGATCAGACAAATCTGAGGTCGGAGTCAGACATACAAAGGCGTATAAGACGGGTCATGATCAGAACCGAACATACGAAGACATATCAGACAAACTCATAATCGGGGTCAGACGTACGGAATCACATCGGACAGATTCGAAATCAGAATCAAATATACAGAATTGTTTCATACAGAGTCGTGATCAGACAAACCGAAATGTATCAAACATACGCACGATCAAAATCAAACGCACAGAGACATATCAAACGGATTGATATCCAGAGTCAGACATACAGAGGTGTGCCAGACAGAAACGTATCCAGAATCAAACGCACAAAGATTCATCGGACGGGAACATCATCGAGCTCGGAAATACAAAGGCGTACTAGGCAGAGCCTTATCGGAATCGGAAGTGCAAAAGCACAACAGATAGAATGTCAATTTAGAATCGAATCGTTCATATTAAGGCTCCAATGCCTCATGGGAATTTCCCTTTATTGGTAAACTTATTCGCCAAGTTGTCACACAAACTATCTTGCGTCTCGCGCACCGACTCTTTCAAAGATTCTATTTATTCACACTGCTTACCTTTCATCTATCGCAACATTAGTTGCCGGGGCTCGGCTCTTAATCCATATGGGCACCAAACGAAAATCATACACACACACATACACATACACATACACACACTTATTCAGACCTTACTGGCGAACATCTATGGCTGTTATTCAAATTCGTTCAATTTCCCAAGCGGTGTTGTACCCATTTAGTCCGTCTCGCTCCGCGCGACTCCTGTAAGGGCACTAATTACTCCACACACATTCTATTTACCTGATGATTACCCCAAGTTTCTATTTATATTTATCACACTCTCACTTATGAAAAATCTTGCATTACTTCCCAGGGGGTCACCCATCCCAGAATTGCTCTGGCTTGAGCACGCTTAACCCTCGAAACTTTCATGCATTTTGCCGCGTTAGGGCTGATATAACTTCATCGATTGCCCCACACGACCTTGTCACGTGATTTTTGGGCTAAACGGGGTCTTAGCAAATTTTCGGAAAATTCTTGTAGCGGGTCCCACCCCCGGCTAAGTCGTACCATTACCCTGTTGCCTTTCTGAATCTTCAATATTCACATTCATAAACATATACATATGATTACAGACAGCCCACAGATTTAAGTCTTCATCCCACAAATTCCGTCTCCAAATAGTCGGCGAAATCTGATAAAATATTACCGTAAGATGCTCTCCAACCACCAACAGAAGAAAACTAAATTCCGACGAGTATCGCGGAACCTTTTTGTACTCAATCTACATATTTACCTCCATATTCCTGGAAAAATTTGGGCAGAGTTTCCTCTGTATTTCTTACTATCCGAAACCTGTACACCAGAAAACCAACCATGCCTCACAGGGCCAACACATGCACGCATATATATACATCATATCATGTCATATCATAGCCACACGGGGCTGCTAACTTCAAATAAGAATTACAACGACGTCGACACTTACCACACGTGCCCAACTCAAACGGCATCGGAGGCACTTTCCTGTTTACTTTCAGGTGAGATTTCTAGATTCACACTGACGGTGGGGACATCTCAGTCGCCCTTGCCTTTAATCACTAGGTCTCTAATCCTTTTTAAATTTCCGTCGTCGTCATTGAACAACATTTTACGGATATCATACACACATCGAAAATTCTAGGAAACTTATGTACTCATAACTGATCAATCTCGGGTCTAACCTGGGGAGCTGCCGTGGGAACTGTGTCCCTCATCATCGTCATCTGTCTGGCCCCCATTCGCCTGGCCCCCGCTATTACCTGCATCTGAATCGGAGGAGTATAGGTAGCCCGACAATTCCTGGTTCACTGATGGCCAGGACAAAGGACTAGGGTAGGGCGTAACACTCTCTGGAGAAGCCTGTCTAACATAATGCTCCACTACAGGAGCTGCTGGCATGTCCTCGGGGACCTCCTCCTCCGGCGTCCCAGAGGAATGCTCTAATGGCTCAGCATCGGGGCTATCCTCCTCCCTGGGGGTAAGAAACTCTGGAGGTATCGTCGCTGGGTCCTCCGAGGGGTCAGTATCATAACTATCTTCTTTGGGATCCTCTGCTCTGGGAATCAGAAACTCTGGAGGAATTGTCTCTGGATCCTCCGAAGGGTCTGTCTCAATCGAGTAGCTGGGGATCTGCCTACTCGGTCCTGGTGACGTCCTGGGGGCCTTCTTAGCACCCTCATTCCCATCATCAGAAGCACTCCTCTTCATTTTTTGTCAATCTGCAATCACCTGCAGGAAGAGGGTCAGAAACATTTTCCCCAAATATTGACACTTCTTCTCTTTTGGAGCCTCGCTGTAGATACAACAATTCGTAGGAAACATCCTAACCATACAGTTTTATCGCACGATCTAAGATTCAAAAGAAAGTAACATCCTAAATTCCCTGTAGCCTCCTGTTTATAGATGTGGTGCACAACACATCGATAAACAAGACTCTACTAGACACGGCCTGTAGACATTCCGAGGACAAACCGCTCTGATACCACTTTTGTCACGACCCAACCCTGTGGGCCGCGACTGGTGCCCTACTTAGGCACCCCAACCAGACTCACAACCAGATCATCGTATTCAGACTCATTCAACTCAACACGCGTTATTCGAACTGAAAATGAACAACAGACGGCAGACGCAAACATTTATCGAACACTTATCTTAAGCGGTCGCCCGTTCAGATTAATCAAATCAAAATCAGAAAGGTGGCGGAATATACGTCGCCAAAATGCACAAACACACATCAGAAAGGGGGCGGAATGTACATCGCCCGAAGGCACACACACACGTACAAACTAAAAGGCCATCTTGGCCATAGTAGCGTACGGGCCGCTTAAGAACGCAAAACAGACCCACATACAAACACACCGGACCCACGACCCACAAATGTGACTACAGGCCTCTAGACAAAACAAAACATATGAACATATGACGGGACAGGGCCCCGCCGTACCCACACATCCATAAATGTACCGAACACACACACAACAGAAGGTATGTACCAAAAGTAGGCTCCGGATCAAGGGGAGCTCTCCAACACAGCAGAATGAGTAGCCTAAACTGGAGGACCACCCAAACGAGCTTCTGTACCTGCGGGCATGAAACACAGCCCGCGAAGAAACGGGGGTCAGTACGGGAGAAGTACTGAGTATGTAAAGTAGAAGGTACAGAAATCACAAACACAACTGGAGTCAGAAGAAACAAACACGAACGTCAACGTAACAAAGCAAACCTGTGCGGAAGGCAAACGTACAAATGCAAATCAAATCATGTATAGGGTTTAGGAACGTGGTCACCCCCGACGCTGGTGCCACAACACATCATAACTCCAGAAGTTTTCAAATCTCCGTACAGTCTCCAGACACATCATATCACACACACATGACATCATCAGAACATATCAAATGCCATATCACATCATAACTCCATAAACGGCAACCGGCCCTATGGCGAGGCCTCGGAAACCGTAACACATCATAACTCCCGAATATGTTATAGCGCGCACGATCACAAAGTCGGCCCGGGTACCGACGAACGAAATCATAGTAAATGGCACGAACGGAGTAGTGCAGAAACCATATGCAAATTAAAAGTAAATTACCGAACTCAACACATGATTATCTATGACATATACTTGACGTAAAAGGCTCGGACTAGGAGTCAGGACAATAAAAATTTAGTAGGTAATAGTTACGGAGTTCCAAACTGCAAAGTCCTTAAAAAAACAATTCACAAGTCATTTTCCGCAAATCTAACGTCATTCAAAGTGCAAAACGTTCAATAACGGCGTAGGGAATTTCAAACGGACCCTTAAGTCATACACAAACGATTGCCTTTCATATCGGACGAAAATGAGCCAAACGAACCAAATAATGGAAGCCTCGGGGCTTGCGAGCCCACTTCGAGTCAAATTGAGGCGGCGGACACAAATCACAGACTTTAGGCTCCATAGAGCCATCCACAAAAGTTTCGGAGAGAGTTTCGGACACAACAGCAAAAGTTATGACGATTCAAACATTCTTTTGACCAAATGCCACAAAAGGGTTCAGTTGCGCTGGATGAATAGTACCCAAACTTGAACCTAAATTTCCAAGAGCAGAGTTACCTCCGAGATTCCGATCTTAACCTAGTATGACTAGGACATGCCAAAAGAAGGATAGGTAGGCTTTACATACCTGGTTGGCGCCTTACGCTCGTCAAATCGCAATTCCCGTTTCGTCCGAAAACTGCAAATGGTCACTTTTACCAGTTACTATTCATGAGAGTTAACATTTTCATCTTTGGGCTATACTTGGCTACCGAAATTTCGGCAGCACTTCCCCTATAAATCTAACACCCCCGAGACTTGGCTCGGCTCAAAATACAATAACAACAACAATCCCAAACATCATTACACAATACAAACCACAATCAAACCGTACTAGCATCAAAATTTCACCCTATTACATAAGTTGGTAATCCTATATTCAAACTTCACAATTCCAACTCATGTCCACATTATTGTATTCATTCATTCAAGATTATTCCACCACATAACATACAAGTTCCAAACCATATACAAAGTTTCTCAAAATCCATTACTTTCCCTATTTCATTCAAAACACCAAAAGTTACGTCGAACATTCTAACTTGCGTCGTTTCATTCCGAATTCATTATCATCAACCCTAAATCATATTTAAAGTCTTTAGTATCATAAATATACTATGATATACACAAATATACCAAAGGTATACACTTTCCGATAACGTCCGAAATCATTTTCTAACGCCAACTCAATTCTTTAATCAATCCTTTAAGACATAAAGATCACAACAACACATTATTCAAACTAAACAAGGTAAAATTCCTATGCCTTGCACCTCATGAACTCACGGCCAAACACACCCTTCTTACACACACCCGCCATGCACAAACGCAACACCATTCTGAAATCTTCATGCTAATCCAATCACTAACACATATATATCCATTTCATAACATAAAGACATAGAAATCTTACCTTGATCTTAAGATTCCGATTCGCCGCAAACGTCGCCCTTTCGTCAAACTAATTGCACCCCGTTGAAGAGGGGCTCGAGTACTTCATAATATGTGAAGAACAAGAATTTTGGATCAATAAACAAGCTTGGAAATTTTCTTTTTCTCTCTTTCTCTCCTACGGCCGAATGCCCCTATTCTTGGTGTTCTTGACTTTTCATCTAAGTTCTTGATAATTACAAGTAAAAGATGATATTTATCCTTTTTAAGAGTCATGTGCTATGCACATGACATCAAAATAATGGGTTGGGCCTTGCAAAGGCCGGCCACCCTAATCCCTTGGGCCTAAATTTTTGTGTTGCATTTTTCTTGGCCCAATTCATTAAACGTCCCGTTTTGTAATTCCCGAAACTAATTTCCAAAATTCCAAATTTACCCTCGGCCTTCCCCGAGGTCTTGACATTAAGGATTCCATAACCAACATAATCATAACAACTCGAATTAAAATATTTCCTCAACTCACACAAGTCTTCTTTATTTCTCAATTTCCCGTTATACGAAAACACGGGACATAACATCCTCCCCCCCTTAAGAACATTCGTCCCCGAATGTTAAATTGATCTCATGGGGCGTCACACTACTCTGGGAGGGTTCTCTTTATAGTTGTCCTTTACTGATTTTTCTGACACGGCTTCTTTACCAACATTAGAGGGCAAATGTTTCACATCACTGACTCAAATACCTTCATAATACATTTTTCTCATACCCAACGTAATCCCCGAACCGTACACTATATTCTTGTAATGGACGCACGCTTTCCAGACATCATAGCCAATATCATTTTTCGTTACACTTCTGAATTTCTTACCACATCGTCGTACTCTCCCTTTACTTCATACCAGGCACTTCATGCTAAACAGATTCAGAGCTAAAGCCGGACGCGCATAAACATATCGGACGGATTCATAGTCAACATCAAAGGCACGGAAGTAGATCAGACAAATCTGAGGTCGGAGTCAGACATACAAAGGCGTATAAGACGGGTCATGATCAGAACCGAACATACGAAGACATATCAGACAAACTCATAATCGGGGTCAGACGTACGGAATCACATCGGACAGATTCGAAATCAGAATCAAATATACAGAATTGTTTCATACAGAGTCGTGATCAGACAAACCGAAATGTATCAAACATACGCACGATCAAAATCAAACGCACAGAGACATATCAAACGGATTGATATCCAGAGTCAGACATACAGAGGTGTGCCAGACAGAAACGTATCCAGAATCAAACGCACAAAGATTCATCGGACGGGAACATCATCGAGCTCGGAAATACAAAGGCGTACTAGGCAGAGCCTTATCGGAATCGGAAGTGCAAAAGCACAACAGATAGAATGTCAATTTAGAATCGAATCGTTCATATTAAGGCTCCAATGCCTCATGGGAATTTCCCTTTATTGGTAAACTTATTCGCCAAGTTGTCACACAAACTATCTTGCGTCTCGCGCACCGACTCTTTCAAAGATTCTATTTATTCACACTGCTTACCTTTCATCTATCGCAACATTAGTTGCCGGGGCTCGGCTCTTAATCCATATGGGCACCAAACGAAAATCATACACACACACATACACATACACATACACACACTTATTCAGACCTTACTGGCGAACATCTATGGCTGTTATTCAAATTCGTTCAATTTCCCAAGCGGTGTTGTACCCATTTAGTCCGTCTCGCTCCGCGCGACTCCTGTAAGGGCACTAATTACTCCACACACATTCTATTTACCTGATGATTACCCCAAGTTTCTATTTATATTTATCACACTCTCACTTATGAAAAATCTTGCATTACTTCCCAGGGGGTCACCCATCCCAGAATTGCTCTGGCTTGAGCACGCTTAACCCTCGAAACTTTCATGCATTTTGCCGCGTTAGGGCTGATATAACTTCATCGATTGCCCCACACGACCTTGTCACGTGATTTTTGGGCTAAACGGGGTCTTAGCAAATTTTCGGAAAATTCTTGTAGCGGGTCCCACCCCCGGCTAAGTCGTACCATTACCCTGTTGCCTTTCTGAATCTTCAATATTCACATTCATACACATATACATATGATTACAGACAGCCCACAGATTTAAGTCTTCATCCCACAAATTCCGTCTCCAAATAGTCGGCGAAATCTGATAAAATATTACCGTAAGATGCTCTCCAACCACCAACAGAAGAAAACTAAATTCCGTCGAGTATCGCGGAACCTTTTTGTACTCAATCTACATATTTACCTCCATATTCCTGGAAAAATTTGGGCAGAGTTTCCTCTGTATTTCTTACTATCCGAAACCTGTACACCAGAAAACCAACCATGCCTCACAGGGCCAACACATGCACGCATATATATACATCATATCATGTCATATCATAGCCACACGGGGCTGCTAACTTCAAATAAGAATTACAACGACGTCGACACTTACCACACGTGCCCAACTCAAACGGCATCGGAGGCACTTTCCTGTTTACTTTCAGGTGAGATTTCTAGATTCACACTGACGGTGGGGACATCTCAGTCGCCCTTGCCTTTAATCACTAGGTCTCTAATCCTTTTTAAATTTCCGTCGTCGTCATTGAACAACATTTTACGGATATCATACACACATCGAAAATTCTAGGAAACTTATATACTCATAACTGATCAATCTCGGGTCTAACCTGGGGAGCTGCCGTGGGAACTGTGTCCCTCATCATCGTCATCTGTCTGGCCCCCATTCGCCTGGCCCCCGCTATTACCTGCATCTGAATCGGAGGAGTATAGGTAGCCCGACAATTCCTGGTTCACTGATGGCCAGGACAAAGGACTAGGGTAGGGCGTAACACTCTCTGGAGAAGCCTGTCTAACATAATGCTCCACTACAGGAGCTGCTGGCATGTCCTCGGGGACCTCCTCCTCCGGCGTCCCAGAGGAATGCTCTAATGGCTCAGCATCGGGGCTATCCTCCTCCCTGGGGGTAAGAAACTCTGGAGGTATCGTCGCTGGGTCCTCCGAGGGGTCAGTATCATAACTATCTTCTTTGGGATCCTCTGCTCTGGGAATCAGAAACTCTGGAGGAATTGTCTCTGGATCCTCCGAAGGGTCTGTCTCAATCGAGTAGCTGGGGATCTGCCTACTCGGTCCTGGTGACGTCCTGGGGGCCTTCTTAGCACCCTCATTCCCATCATCAGAAGCACTCCTCTTCATTTTTTGTCAATCTGCAATCACCTGCAGGAAGAGGGTCAGAAACATTTTCCCCAAATATTGACACTTCTTCTCTTTTGGAGCCTCGCTGTAGATACAACAATTCGTAGGAAACATCCTAACCATACAGTTTTATCGCACGATCTAAGATTCAAAAGAAAGTAACATCCTAAATTCCCTGTAGCCTCCTGTTTATAGATGTGGTGCACAACACATCGATAAACAAGACTCTACTAGACACGGCCTGTAGACATTCCGAGGACAAACCGCTCTGATACCACTTTTGTCACGACCCAACCCTGTGGGCCGCGACTGGTGCCCTACTTAGGCACCCCAACCAGACTCACAACCAGATCATCGTATTCAGACTCATTCAACTCAACACGCGTTATTCGAACTGAAAATGAACAACAGACGGCAGACGCAAACATTTATCGAACACTTATCTTAAGCGGTCGCCCGTTCAGATTAATCAAATCAAAATCAGAAAGGTGGCGGAATATACGTCGCCAAAATGCACAAACACACATCAGAAAGGGGGCGGAATGTACATCGCCCGAAGGCACACACACACGTACAAACTAAAAGGCCATCTTGGCCATAGTAGCGTACGGGCCGCTTAAGAACGCAAAACAGACCCACATACAAACACACCGGACCCACGACCCACAAATGTGACTACAGGCCTCTAGACAAAACAAAACATATGAACATATGACGGGACAGGGCCCCGCCGTACCCACACATCCATAAATGTACCGAACACACACACAACAGAAGGTATGTACCAAAAGTAGGCTCCGGATCAAGGGGAGCTCTCCAACACAGCAGAATGAGTAGCCTAAACTGGAGGACCACCCAAACGAGCTTCTGTACCTGCGGGCATGAAACACAGCCCGCGAAGAAACGGGGGTCAGTACGGGAGAAGTACTGAGTATGTAAAGTAGAAGGTACAGAAATCACAAACACAACTGGAGTCAGAAGAAACAAACACGAACGTCAACGTAACAAAGCAAACCTGTGCGGAAGGCAAACGTACAAATGCAAATCAAATCATGTATAGGGTTTAGGAACGTGGTCACCCCCGACGCTGGTGCCACAACACATCATAACTCCAGAAGTTTTCAAATCTCCGTACAGTCTCCAGACACATCATATCACACACACATGACATCATCAGAACATATCAAATGCCATATCACATCATAACTCCATAAACGGCAACCGGCCCTATGGCGAGGCCTCGGAAACCGTAACACATCATAACTCCCGAATATGTTATAGCGCGCACGATCACAAAGTCGGCCCGGGTACCGACGAACGAAATCATAGTAAATGGCACGAACGGAGTAGTGCAGAAACCATATGCAAATTAAAAGTAAATTACCGAACTCAACACATGATTATCTATGACATATACTTGACGTAAAAGGCTCGGACTAGGAGTCAGGACAATAAAAATTTAGTAGGTAATAGTTACGGAGTTCCAAACTGCAAAGTCCTTAAAAAAACAATTCACAAGTCATTTTCCGCAAATCTAACGTCATTCAAAGTGCAAAACGTTCAATAACGGCGTAGGGAATTTCAAACGGACCCTTAAGTCATACACAAACGATTGCCTTTCATATCGGACGAAAATGAGCCAAACGAACCAAATAATGGAAGCCTCGGGGCTTGCGGGCCCACTTCGAGTCAAATTGAGGCGGCGGACACAAATCACAGACTTTAGGCTCCATAGAGCCATCCACAAAAGTTTCGGAGAGTTTCGGACACAACAGCAAAAGTTATGACGATTCAAACATTCTTTTGACCAAATGCCACAAAAGGGTTCAGTTGCGCTGGATGAATAGTACCCAAACTTGAACCTAAATTTCCAAGAGCAGAGTTACCTCCGAGATTCCGATCTTAACCTAGTATGACTAGGACATGCCAAAAGAAGGATAGGTAGGCTTTACATACCTGGTTGGCGCCTTACGCTCGTCAAATCGCAATTCCCGTTTCGTCCGAAAACTGCAAATGGTCACTTTTACCAGTTACTATTCATGAGAGTTAACATTTTCATCTTTGGGCTATACTTGGCTACCGAAATTTCGGCAGCACTTCCCCTATAAATCTAACACCCCCGAGACTTGGCTCGGCTCAAAATACAATAACAACAACAATCCCAAACATCATTACACAATACAAACCACAATCAAACCGTACTAGCATCAAAATTTCACCCTATTACATAAGTTGGTAATCCTATATTCAAACTTCACAATTCCAACTCATGTCCACATTATTGTATTCATTCATTCAAGATTATTCCACCACATAACATACAAGTTCCAAACCATATACAAAGTTTCTCAAAATCCATTACTTTCCCTATTTCATTCAAAACACCAAAAGTTACGTCGAACATTCTAACTTGCGTCGTTTCATTCCGAATTCATTATCATCAACCCTAAATCATATTTAAAGTCTTTAGTATCATAAATATACTATGATATACACAAATATACCAAAGGTATACACTTTCCGATAACGTCCGAAATCATTTTCTAACGCCAACTCAATTCTTTAATCAATCCTTTAAGACATAAAGATCACAACAACACATTATTCAAACTAAACAAGGTAAAATTCCTATGCCTTGCACCTCATGAACTCACGGCCAAACACACCCTTCTTACACACACCCGCCATGCACAAACGCAACACCATTCCGAAATCTTCATGCTAATCCAATCACTAACACATATATATCCATTTCATAACATAAAGACATAGAAATCTTACCTTGATCTTAAGATTCCGATTCGCCGCAAACGTCGCCCTTTCGTCAAACTAATTGCACCCCGTTGAAGAGGGGCTCGAGTACTTCATAATATGTGAAGAACAAGAATTTTTGGATCAATAAACAAGCTTGGAAATTTTCTTTTTCTCTCTTTCTCTCCTACGGCCGAATGCCCCTATTCTTGGTGTTCTTGACTTTTCATCTAAGTTCTTGATAATTACAAGTAAAAGATGATATTTATCCTTTTTAAGAGTCATGTGCTATGCACATGACATCAAAATAATGGGTTGGGCCTTGCAAAGGCCGGCCACCCTAATCCCTTGGGCCTAAATTTTTGTGTTGCATTTTTCTTGGCCCAATTCATTAAACGTCCCGTTTTGTAATTCCCGAAACTAATTTCCAAAATTCCAAATTTACCCTCGGCCTTCCCCGAGGTCTTGACATTAAGGATTCCATAACCAACATAATCATAACAACTCGAATCAAAATATTTCCTCAACTCACACAAGTCTTCTTTATTTCTCAATTTCCCGTTATACGAAAACACGGGACATAACACCGGAGCTAGCCACCGAGCATCGCTTAGTGTACTACTTATCTTACTCATTTAATGCCCTTTTTATCCACTTGTACATGAAATTATAGGAAAACATATTTTATATAGCAACATAAATGCTTTATATACATTTGTCTCTCGGCCATCAAAAAAATATATATATCATAACATCTTATGTAACCATCTAACCCACACTGCGTATCTACGAGTCTCTGCTGACATACTATATACATAGACGGAACAAGACTCCGCCGTGCCCAAAATATGCATATATACCAAAAGAATAATCATAAGCACCTCCGAACAATGGAGTGCTTCCAATCAGCTGACAGCTCTTGAGAATCTGGATCAAGCTCGCCTCCCTGTCTACCTGTGGGCATGAACACAGCGTCCAAAGAAAACGGACATCAGTACAAATATTGTACTGAGTATGAGAGGCATAAACAATGAAGAAAGACAACAATAATATAATGAAAACATCAATATGAAACATCTGGATCCGAATGACCATCATAAAGGAAGTAATGCATGCTGTCTTACTTATACTCATTATCATGTCATGTATGCATAATATGTAAGTTGCCCGTCTATGTCGGAACGGTGTGATAATCAATAACATTAGCCCGCGTCCGGGGTACCATCTCATGCCACCCACTAGTGGTGTCTGCCCATGCCAAAATGTCATGGTGTATCCGTATAGCTGCCCGCCTTGGTGGTGACTGCCAGGCCAACTAGGCCCGGTGTGATGCAATCATGACATGCTCATCATAAAATGCTTATAATAATATGCTCATCAAAATATACTTGTCATCATACATGCATAAAGGCTCTAGACAACTGTGCTCTATCGAGGTGACGTAAGGTCGTGAACCCTCGATTCCATTATGGACATATATGAACATTCTGCCTCACCTTGAAGGAAGTAATACATAAGGTGAGTGTGAGCAATAAATAACCTCAGTACCAAAGTGGCATCATTATATCATATCTATTTATCTTATATGAGCACTTATGGATATAGGCTTTTCGCTTTCCGGAATATAGGAACTCCTGAAGAGAAAAGGAATTCATGATATAGGATTCATGCCATTAGAAAGAAAGGACTAGCCTCACATACCTTTGTCGCTTAGTTTCGCTATCATTCACTCGTTCTCCTTTCAGTATCACGTCGCTACCTTCACGAGAGAATGCGCATTATAATTAGTCAATCGACCATAAGAGCGCATCATTATTTCTAGAGCAAATTGGGCAGCATATCCTTTGTTTCTACTACTTTTCCCATGTTCTATTTCATCTCCCAAACATTTACAACAACACTCACAATATAGGATCAACATTCCTCGCTCATACACATTAAGAGAAATCCACCATTTTTCTCCAATTTTTCCACCTTTAATGATTTTAGCTCCTTATCGCATTTTCTCATGTATAATACTTATCTCATGGTCTAAACATCATTTATAGCATATTCATAATCATAATGTACCAAATTTAATGATTCCATTCCATTATCATTCAATTGTAATTCTATTCACTCATTCAAGACCCACTTTCCATGTCCTTCTACAATTCAAGCTTCTTAGCCTTCTAATACCTTAAACAACATGCTAAAGTCAGGAAACTTACCTTAGATGATAGTTGAACAAGCCTTGAATGAGAATACTCCTCTAGCACCAAAACCCTATCTCACCTCCTTTGATTTTCTTTGAGGAAGATGAACTCTACTTAGGTTTCATACACTTTGATTCATGAATTTGATGTTGTTGATCATTGATTTCCTTGGTATTTTTGTGGTGGAAGTGTTTTGAGACTTTTCTTGAGAGTTCTTGAGTTGGAGAGTGGAGGAAATGAAATGGATGAAATAAAATGGACCCTTACACTTAAACTTAAAAGCTGGCCGAGCCAACTTATACGGACCAACATACGGTCCGTACTATTTATATGGACTGTATGTTTGGGCGTACATTTGGTCCAGTGGCTGGTCCCTCCTTTGGCGAATTATACGGCCAAATCTATGTCTGGTATAATTTATACGGTCCGTAGATTGGACCGTATAATGCCCAGTGGTTCCATTTTTGTTCTCGTCGACTCGTTTGATCCCCGATCCTTATGGAACCTTTTTAACACTTGTTTAACACTTTAATACCAATCTAAGGGACGTCATTGCATGTCTCTAAGACACCATTATTCCCTCACCATATCGTTGCTCGTTATTCTTATCCGATATACAACATACGACTCGCTTTCCTTAACAACTTTCTGCCCTCATCTCGGATGGTTTTGAAATCTCGTTTGGGGTTATCAAATACTATTCCTCTCTCATCAAAATGTCGTATATGCCATGACCTTCGTTTTTCTATTCACAGTACATGTACGGGGAATTTCCCAAGGTGTAACAGGTAGTCCGCGAAGTTCGTCAACTAGCTAGCCTTGGACTTCGGCTGTTAGATTCAGATGATGCAGGAATTATGATCCAAGATACAACAATGTCATCTTTGGTAGCGGAGATAAAGGAACATCAGTACGAAGATCCTGTTCTAGGTCATTACCGAGATACGGCTCCTCAGAAAGAAAAAACACCCTTTGAGATTACCGGAGATAAAGTACTCAGGTATCGAAATAGCTTATGTGTTCCTAATGTTGCAGGACTTCGTCAGCAGGTTATGGGAGGAGCTCAATATTCTCGGTATTCTATCCACCCTGGCACAATAAAGATGTATCATGATATTAAGGAAGTTTATTGGTGGGATGGAATAAAAAGAGACATAGCAGAATTTGTCGCTTAGTGTCCGAATTGCCAACAAGTCAAGATAGAGCACCAGAAGCCCAGAGGTTTATTTCAGGCTATGGAGATTCCAACATGGAAATGGGAGATAATCAATATGGATTTTATTACAGGCTTGCCCCGTACTCCATAGAAGTATGATTCGATATGGGTAATAGTTGATAGGCTTACAAAGTCAGCCCATTTCCTGCCTGTCAGAACTACTTATTCAGCTGAAGATTATGCAAAGCTTTATCTTAAGGAGATTGTACGACTTCATGGTATTCCTACAACCATTATTTCAGATAGAGGGGCGTAGTTCACAACTAATTTCTGGATGTCTTTTCAGAATGGATTGGCGACTCAGGTGAGTCTTAGTACTGCAATTCATCCGCAGACAGATGGACAAGAGGAACTTATTATACAGACACTAGAGGACATGGTAAGAGTCTGCGTGATTGACTTCCGAGGAAGTTGGGATGATCATTTGCCTCTCATTGAATTTGTATATAATAACAGTTACCATTCTAGTATTCAGATGGCTTCTTATGAAGCTTTATATGGGCGGATATGTAGATCACCTATAGGATGGTTCGATGTGGGGGAAAACAGTTAGTAGGCCCATACTTAATACAACGAGCAGTTGACAAGGTGAAAGTACTTCAAGAGAGGTTACTAGAGGCGCAAAGTCGACATAAGTCATATGCAGATAACTGGTGGCGCAAGCTAGAGTTCGAGGTAAGAGACTGGGTCTTCTTGAAGATCTCCCCTATGAAGGGAGTGATGAGATTTGTCAAGAAGGGTAAGTTGAGCCCTCGATGCCATATAGAATCACTCGTATTGTGGGTAAGGTAGCATATGAGTTGGAACTGCCTTCAAAGTTGGAGTCTGTACACCTAGTATTCCTTGTGTCCATGCTTCATAAATGTATAGGATATCCATCGAGCATTGTGCCAGAATATAATATCTAGGTAACCGAGCAATTATCATACGAAGAGATTCCTATAGCTATATTGGGTAGAAAAGTTTGTCGATTACGAACTAAGGTATGGCTTCTGTTAAAGTTCTGTGGATAAACAATGATGTTAAAGAAATGACTTGGGAATCTTAAGAGGAAATGAAGACTAAATACCCGTACTTATTTCCGTAATCTCAAGAGGCTTAGTCTGAGGCATCATCTTCTTCAGGTATTGATTTCATCTATAGTTATTGTGATTGGTCGTGCGCGGCCATGGTGTTGTATATTTTATCATGTGACCCTATGTGTCATTATTTTGGGTTGCTGTGTACAGGATGGATTGGCATAATTACAAGGGAGACACTGCCAAAATTTTTATAGCCCATGACCTGTATGAACATTCGAGGACGAATGTTTCTAAGGAAGGGAGAATATTACACCTCTCATTTTTGTCGCAAGAAGTCCTTGGCTTATGAGTGGTTTATACCCTTAGCATGGAGATTCGCACCCAATTTTTTGGGGCATTTAGTTCTCTACCTTGCGGGTACCAAAGTACGAATATATGTTCTTCGCAATACGATAGGATTAAAGCAAAAAAAACTGAATCGTCGCAGCAGAATGGACTCAGGGAACTGGCACAAAACCAGTCCCTTTTGATGAATCATCGATGTGTTAACGGTGGCGTCAATGCACGCCATCGACATGCCACCATCTCTGATTCTCTAATGGTTGATCGACGGCACAAGTCAGCCAACGACCCGCACGTCAAACCGCACCTTTGGAACCTTCTAGTTCCATATATATATAGTTCACCCTCACGTTTTATTTTCATTATTTTTCACTCCTAAATTAGAGAAGGTCCTAGAATACTCCTCTTAATATTTTCCATCATCATAGTGAAGATTTAGCAAGATCCGAGCCCTGTAAACCCTAGCTTGTGAAGAGAAAGTTGTTCCTAGGGTTTCTTTGAAGTTGATGAGCTTGGGAATTGGAGTTAGAGCTTGATTCTTGGTATCCTAGTTTCTTCAAGGTATTAACATGATTCTAACCTTTGTGTTTGAGTTAATTATCAAGATTTTTAATGGTTTTAAGCAAAGGGAATTATAGTTATGAAAGTTGTAAGTTGAAAAAGAGTAGGGTTGGACTTGAGGGTTATTTTGAGAGATGATTTGGAGTACAATTGATTATATTTTGATATGGTTATTGTTAGTATTGTTGTTGATATTTTAGTTAAATTGGAAGATTGAGGAATTAGTGAGTTATGACGGGGATGTTGTCCGGACATCATTAAGCCCTCTTTTCACTTCAATTGGATGGTAAGTGTTATAAAGGATCTAATTGTGGCCTATGTTATCTTGGTTGTAGACTTAGGAGTTCAAGAAGTAGACGTTGGATGAGTAGATATGCTTCAAGGTATGTTAAGGCTGTCATTTTTATTCTTTTGGCATGATCCTTAGTGTCTGAACGAACAAGTAAACGAGCGAGTTCCAAAGACTATACACTTAGATGGTACAGGATTCATCGTATCCTTGATTCCTTATATTTATGTTCATGACTTCCAGAGATCTTGTTATCCAGAGTAATCCTGAGTATGTCTTTCATGAGTAATATATATATATATATATATATATATATATATATATATATATATATATATATATATATACATATATGTACAACTATTTTCTTACACCGTGCCTACATGGCTGGGCAGCACCACTACGGTGGGCGGCATTTGGATAATGATAGTAATATCGTGCCTACACGGTCGGGCAGCACCACTATGGTGTGCGGCATATGGATGATGACAACACCACTAGTGGGCGGCATGAGATGATTATCGTCCCGGACGCGGGATTATATGCGATATGGATCCGGCCGTACGTTCCTCAGCACTATTATATGATTTTTAAAGAAAAGAATGCATATTATATAGTATCTTAAGTCATACAGATGTATTCAGACAGTCAGTTTGTTTATGAGTTTCAGATTCCCTTCATGGTTCTTATGTATATGTTCCTCTTATGCCTTACATACTCAGTACACAGTTCGTACTGACTCCCTTATTGTTCAGGTGTTGTGTTCATGCCCGCAGGTACAGGTAGACGGACAGGCTGTCCAACTCAGTAGGATATTCATCCAGCGGTTGTTAGTGCGCTCCACTTGATCCGTAGCAGCAATTTATTTTGGTATGCTACTTTTTAGATATACACATGTACATGGGTATGATGGGGCCCTGTCCCGTCCTCTTTACAACTTTTATTCTATTAGAGGTATGTAGACATATGACGTAGCCTTGTCGGCTCCTATTCTTTTGTGTATAGGTCATGTGGCAGCCTAGTTGGCTTACATTATTATCATCAGTATATATATATGCATTGTCTTTGATGTTATCCTTTCATGAGTCAGCTTAGTCTAGGTTGAGTTACTTGTGGGCCCATAGTATTCAATGTTATCCAGATATGAGTATAGGGGTGTTTGGTCATTATAGATCAGACACTCGTCGCGGCTTATCAGCTTGGGTGGTGACATTCACACACCTGAGTAACCTAAGGTCAGGGGTCCTTTTGTACAATAATTCTTTGTTCAAGAAGAACCCATTAGCCAACCTCCTGATGGTCTTCTTCTGATTTGCTGAACTCTCTAGGGGGTACCCTCCTTTCTCCAGGTAGGCCTTGATGTCGGCATACCATAGTTGGCTATCCAGCTCGACCTCGACATGGGTATAGTGAGCCTGTTCTTCTCTCAGTATGATCTCTAGTGGATCAATGTGAGTACTCTCGGGATGCTGGATCATGGAGGGTATCGTTGCCAATGTGCCTGCAAACTCATTTTGAGCCCTCGGAGTATGCCTGAAGTCAATGCTCTATACTAGATTCATATACGGAAGTATTTTATCATTCTTGGTTGACCAATTTCCTTTCACTTGATTTATGAGAAAATCGGAGTCCCAGATTACCAACAACTCTTTTATGTTCATGTCCAATGCCATCCTGAGGCCGAGGACACACGCTTCATATTCACCATGTTATTGGTACATCTGAAGTTGAGCTTTTATTCCATCAGATAGTGGTGTCTTGTTTTTGATATTAACACTATCCCGATGCCCGATCCTTTGTCATTAACTACTCTATCGAAGAACAGTCTCCAACATGAGTACGGTTCCACCGCCTCTTCCTCTATAGCCATTACTTCCTTATTTGGGAAGAAAGTCTGTACTGGTTCAATTTCGTCATTAACGGGACTTCCTGTTAGTAACTCAGCAAGGGCTTGTCCTTTGATTGCCTTTTGTGCTACATATACGATGTCAAATTCACTCAGTAGCTTCCATTTAGCCAGTTTACCCACGGGCATTGGTTGTCGAAAAATTTATCTCAATAGATCCATTCTGGATATGATGTGAGTGGTGAACACTGATAGGTAGTGCCTCAGCTTTTGAGCAATCCAGGTAAGAGTATAACCGGTTTTTTCTACGAGCGTATACCGTGCCTCACACGATGTGAACTTCTTGCTCAAATAGTATATGACATGTTCCTTTTTGCCCTCTTCATCATGCTGGGCGAGCATGCACCCGAAAGCATTTTTTGATACCCACAAGTATAGTAACAGAGGACTCCCTTGCTAGGTGGCACTAAGACGGGCGGATTTGAAAGATATCTCTTGATTTTGTCAAATGCCTTTTGGCATTCTTCCATCCAATTTGTGGGAGCGTCTTTATTGAGCATTTTAAGGATTGGTTCCATAATCACGGTTGACTGGGCTATGAACTGCCCAATGTAGTTTAACCTTCCCAAGAAGCTCATGTCTTCTTTCTTAGTCTTGGAAGGTGGCAACTCCCGAATTGCTTTGATTTTGATAGGATCCAGTTCAATACCCCTGCGGCTGACTATGAATCCTAGCAACTTACCCGCAAGCACTCCAAATCTGCACTTTCCAGGGTTCAGCCTCAGATTGAATTTGCAAAGTCTATCAAAGAACTTGTGCAAGTGCACGGTATGTTCTGAGCTTTCCTTTAATTTTATGATAACATCGTCCACATAGACTTCAATTACTCTATGCATCATATTGTGGAACAGGGTAGTCATAGCTCTCATGTATGTAGGACCGGAATTTTTGAGGCCGAACGGCATCAACCTATAACGGTAGGCTCCCTAAGGGGTGATGAAGGCTGTTTTTTCTGCATCTTCTTCGCTCATGAGTATTTGATGGTACCCGGCGAAACAGTCCACGAAAGACTGCAGCTCGTGCTTGGCGCAATTTTCTATTAGAATATGGATGTTTGAGAAAGGAAAATTGTCTTTCGGACTGGCCCGGTTGAGATCTCAGTAATCCACACAGATCCGAATCTTTCCATCCTTTTTGGGTACGGGCACTATGTTGGCCACTCAAGTGGGGTAGGACGTCACCTCGACTATACAAAAATTGATCTGTTTCTCTACCTCAACCTTTATCCTGTACTCATGTCCGGCTTAAATGTTCGCGTCTTAACCTAGCAAAATCCTCCTTGGTAGTTAATATGTGGACCACTATTTCTGTACTCAATCCCAGCATATCTGTATATGACCAGGCGAAGACATCTACATATTCCTTCAACAAAGCAACAAGCTATCTTTCTGTTGAGCTCCCAAGTGAGCACTGATTCGTGTCTTTTTGACATCCTCTTCGTCACCGAGGTTGATCACCTCAGTTTCGTCCATATTCGTCTTGTTCTTATTTTCCAACTCTTCCAATTCTTCTACCAGTTCCTCTGGCATCATTCTTGCTTTGTCGTACTCCTCATATTCTTGTTGACTATTTCTCTCATTCGTTTTGTGATACGTCATGACATTTTAGGCTGTTTTATTTTGGTTACTATTGAAAAGGTGAGGCAAAGTAAAGTTAGGTTTATTATTGTTTGTTATGCGTGGTTAGTTAGAAAACATTGTTATTATTATCTGATAAGGATAGCAGTTTTACACAGACCTAGGCTTTTCATTAATTCAAGAGTAATTGATTACAAACTATGGTCCTGGTTCGAAACAACTTCAGACTATTTCATTTTTAAACATCACGAAGCAATTTAGCAAAAGGTGTTTAAGGAAAATCCATCTCTCTACCGAGGAGCCAAGAGGGGAGTAGATGTCCAATTGTTCAAGCGCTCTCCTAGCTTCAGACTGTGTATGGTGAGTGATTGCGTAGCCTCCCTCTTTTTGAAACAATGATTCGAGACCCCCATCAGTTTTTCTTCACTCAGCATCAACATCTTTCTGGGAAACGACTGGTACAAATTAGAAATTAGACGTGATAGATTTCGCGTTCTGGGTTCCCTCTTGATAGCCTCTTAATAGCCTTTGTGAGCTCATCCTCGCTAGGAGTATACCCTCGACCGAAATGGTAATTTTCTTTAGGGATTGGCACAGGCTCTGTTACCCCTTCAAGATCCCTTCATATGCCTTTTCCTGTTTCGAAATCATTTCTCAGCATGGTAGAGGCAATCATTTTGTAGACTGCTGGCATTGGTTTGTTGAGCTCCCTTTCTACATGGGTGGCCCCAATGTATTCCACCACATGGATTGATATATGGGGACTCCCTTCGATCACAGGTATGATGTTGTAATGATACTTCTTGATATCCTTCTCAGCTGTGACCACAATTTCCTATCCTTGCTACTTAAATTTTATGACTTGGTGCAGAGTGGATGGTACTGCACGGCAGAGTGTATCGAGGGTCTTCCCAAGGGCATGTTGTAGTTTGCCGTGATTGCCATAACTTAGAATTTCGCTGTGAAAGAGGCAGGCCCAACTTGGATCTATAGGTCTACTTCTTCCAGGGATTCACTTTGGGATCCATCAAATCCTCTAACGTTTGTCTCGCTTTGGTAGATTTTGGTCATGTCATAGCCGAGCCGTGTTAATGTAGCAATGGGGCAGATATTGAGGCCCGATCCATTGTCCATAAACACTCTCCCTATTGCCTTGTCACGACATTCTATGGTGATGTTAAGGGCTCTATTATGGGAGGTTTCTTCTGCTAGCAATTCTTCTTGGGAGAAGCAGATCTTATGTTCTCCGATGATGTGGGCTACCAGCCCAGCCAGTCTTCGCTGCTCGTACCAGCTGGTACGTGTGCATCGTCTAGCACTCTCATGAGGGCCTGCCTGTGTGATGGCGAACTGGACAGTAATAATAACACCGATATATACGCCGACATCTTCTTCAGATGCTCAGTGATAGAGCATTTTTTGGTTGCATACGCCGCCAGAAGTCTTCGACTTCCCCTTCAGTTATTGTTCTTTTTGATGTGTTGTCCTTTCTTGTGGTGTTCTGCGCCAATTCCTCAGGGTGTAGCATCTTCCTGAACGGGTCATGCCCTGAGCCATGGCCGCTTGAACAGTGATTGGCTCTTTAGGGGTATATGCAATTTGCTGCGTTGTCTGTGCTACGACAGGTGCCAGGACCAAAATTCTGAACCTCGACATAGCTTTTGCAGCTCTTGGTGCTGGAATCAGAACTTTGAAATTGGGGCGCTTATGGAGTGTGACGGAGGTTACTGTTTGTTCCAAGGATTCGACTGCTTTGGGGACTAATGCTATGCAAGCTTCCCAGTCCTTGTCCCTCTCAATCATGTGGACCCCATTGTTTCCATAGTTGGTTAATGATTTTATATTCACATTAGGAGCTGTGGTTTCCAAAATAATTTCCCTTTTGTCGATCAGATCCTAGATTTCTTGCTTGAGATTTATGGAATCTCTGTGCTATGCCTATTTCCTCCTGAATGGTAGGAACAAGTCTGATCAACCCTGTAGAATCTGTTCCCCGGCTGTGCGGGTTTTAGAGGGACCTTCTGGATCAAGCCTGCGGCCAACAGCCTTTCGAAGAGCCAAGCCCTAGGCTTGAGAAGTATTGTGAATTCTCTTGTTGGCTTTCTCTCGAAAGCAGGACGTGGAGCATTGTATGTTAGTGTCACGACCCAACCCCGTAGGCCGTGACTAGTGCCCGATCTGGGCACCCAAACCCATCTATCAATGCATTCAAATATATATAGCAGAAGCCGACAAGGCTATATTCCAAATTTAGATAATTTCTAGAAAAATTTCGTCAGAATTTCGTTTGTTTTACAGACTATCCCAAAATAGCCCTGTACACAGCAAACACCAACAAAGGCCACACAGGGCTAACAAAGTAACGTATAAACATATGCGGACCGGCCGCCTCGGCGTATGGGATCGCCCAAACAACATATACACATAACCATACAGAAAGACCATAACCCACAGACATGTCCACAGACCTCTAAACTGACCGACAGAATCATATGGCGGGACAGGGCCCCGCCGTACCCAAATTGTCAAATATACAGAAATATATACATAGCAAAAGATATATATACCAAACGTGGACTCCGAATCAAAGGGAGTACTCCGAAATAGCATAAGTGGAGCCTACAGTGGTGGATCACCGGCGTCTGTACCTGCGGGCATGAAACGCAGCCCCCGAAGAAAGGGGGTCAGTACGAAAGATGTACTGAGTATGTAAGGCATGAAGTACAGAAGTATAGGCCACAACTGAAAGCGAACAGGATGCAAAAGAGAGAAATGTCGAACAGTATATCAAAATGTGTATCCAAATCATATATACATAATGCAAACGAAATCATGCAAAGCTCAGGAACGTGGTCACCACTCCGACGCTGGTGCCACACACAGCATAACACCAGAAGGTTCAAATCTCCGTACATCCCCGAGCACACACATATCAGCATATCATATCACCAGTCATATCACAGCATAACACCAAACGGAACCCGGCCCTATGGCGAGGTCTCGGGAACCGTAACACAGCATACGGCCGAATTTATCATAGTGCGCAAGAATCATAACCGGCCCGGGAACCGGTGAACGAATCATAATAAGGGCACGAGCGGAGTCGTGAGCAAACAATTGAATTGAATGAATAGTAGCCATTCTCTAATTCGGATTTCGAGGAGCAGAATTGCTCCCGGGATTCCGATATCAACCTAGCATACTAAGACAGGCCAAAAGAAGGAGTGGGGAGCCTTACATACCTTATGTACGTCTTATGCTCGCCCAAAACTCAAGTCCCGTTTCGCTCAAAATCTGCAAATGGTCAAGGTTACCAATTAGGGATTTCAAAGCTTAAGAATTTACTTAACTTCATTTTTGTCTACAGAAATTTCGGTAGCATTTCCCCTATATATATAACACCCCCGAGACTTAGCTCGGCTCAATATACATCAACACAACAACCCATAAGATCACGAACATCATCAGTCATAACAAAATCACTCTAAGGACAATATTCTCTCTTTCTATATAAATCGACAACTTTCATTCAAACGTCACAATACCAAACTAATGTCCACGCTATTGCATTCATGTACTCGTTCAAGGTTATTCAAACACATTCCAATTACGTTCCAAGCAATATACACAAGTTCAAACAATTCACTACTTTCCATATTGCATCCCAAAACGTCAACAACTACGACGAACTTACTAACTCACATTGTTTCATTCCACATTCATTCGCGACAACCATAATTCACATTTAAAGTCTTACTTTCACAATTATATAAAATATACAAGAAATCATCTAATTTCCCATAAGAACCCGCAACCATTTTGAATGCGAATTCAACTCATTAAACATTCATTTACGCCATAAATGCCATAACGACGCAACTAACGAACTAAATAAAATCAAATTCATCTTGCCTTCCACACTTCATGGCTCACGGCCAACTACACCTTTCACACACACACACGCCATACATATACACACCAAAATCCCATAATCTTCATGCAATTCTAATCACTATAACATCCATACAAGTACCATAACACAAAAGTGACAAAATCCTTACCTTTTCTTGAAAATCCGACTTGTCGCAAATGTGATTCTTTCGCCAAATAAATTGTATCACGTTGAAAAGCGTCTTGCACTTGCTACAACTCCAAAAGGGACACGATTTTATGATCAAAACAAAAAGACTAGAAAAATTTTCTTTCTCTCTAAGGGGTTCGGCCGAATAGGGGCTTGAGCTCTTCAATTTTTTTTGTGTTTTGTTTTGTTGGTTTCTTGAACACTCTATTGGATATACATCGTTAAATACATGATTAATTGGTCACATGCAAAGCACATGACCATTAATAATGGGGCTTGGGCCTTGGCCGGCCACCCCTAATAGTTGGGCATCAATTTTATTCAAATTTTTTTCTTGGCCCAATTCGTAAAAATCTCGTTTTGTAATTTCCAAAACTAATTTCCGAAATTCTAATTTTGCCCTCGGCCTTCCCCGATGTCTTTACACCGATAATTTCATAACCGACACAAGCATATTAGCTAAAATCGATTTATTGCCTCATAACATACAAGTCTTAATTATTTTCATGATTTCCAATTATGCGAAAACACGGGACATAACATTCTCCCCCCCTTAAGAACATTCGTCCCCGAATTTTAAATTAGTCCTATAAAGTCTTACAGGCATAACGGGGGAGTCTCTCTTTACAATTAGCATACATAACTCATTCGTCAATCAATACAACAAACTTGAAAGTTTAAATTACCTGTGGCCGCAGGAAATAAATGAGGGTATTTCTTCTTAATCTCTTCCTCTGACTCCCAGGTCATTTCTTCCCGGTTGTTGTTGCGCCACAGGACTTTAACAGAAGGCACTTCCTTAGTACGTAGCCTCCGTACCTGTCGGTCCAAAATGGTTATAGGCTGCTCCTCGTAAGACAAGTGCTCCGTTACCTGAATATCGTCCACTGGGAATATCCTGGAAGGATCACCAATACATTTTCGCAGCATAGACACATGAAATACCGGGTGTACGACCTCCAAATCGGAAGGTAAGTCTAGCTCGTAGGCGACCTCGCCTATCTTCCGCACGATCTGATATGGCCCGATATATCGCGGGCTCAACTTACCCTTTTTACCGAATCTCATAACACCCTTCATAGGCGACACCTTCAGAAATACCCAGTCGCCAATCCGGAACTCTAACGGTCGGCGTCGTCTTTCTGCATATGCTTTCTATCGACTCTGTCCAGCCAATAATCGGTCTCGGATAAGTTTTACCTTATCCACTGCTTCCTGGATCACATCTGGCCCAATTAATTTAGTTTCACCCACGTCGAACCAACCAATAAGAGATCTGCATTTTCTACCATAAAGGGCTTCGTACGGTGCCATCTGAATGCTGGAGTGATAACTATTATTATAGGCAAATTCTATAAGCGGCAAGTGATCATCCCAGCTGCTCCTGAAATCAATAACGCAGGCCCAAAACATATCTTCCAGTGTCTGAATAGTGCGCTCGGCCTGCCCGTCGGACTGGAGATGAAAAGCTGTACTGAGGCTCACCTGAGTCCCTAATCCCTCCCGAAATGACCTCCAGAAATTTGCCGTAAACTGGGCACCCCGGTCAGTAATAATAGATACAGGGACTCCGTGAAGTCTGACTATCTCTCTGACATACAATCTAGCATAATCCTCAGCCGAATACGTAGTCCGAACCGGAATAAAATGGGCCGATTTCGTCAACCTGTCAACAATAACCCAAATAGAATCGTACCTGCGTGGAGTGCGCGGTAACCCAACAACGAAGTCCATATTGATCAGCTCCCATTTCCAGGCTGGAATTTCCATCTCCTGTAATAATTCACCGGGCTTCTGATGCTCAATTTTTACTTGCTGACAATTCGGGCACTGACTAACGAACTCGGCAATATCTTTCTTCATACCGTCCCACCAGTACAAACACCTGAGATCATGATACATTTTAGTGGAACCAGGATGAACAGAATATCGTGCATTATGCGCCTCGCCCATGATCTGTCGCCGTAGGCCTGCAACGTCCGGTACCCAAAATCTGCCTTCATATAATAATACCCCTTCAGGCGAGATTTCAAACGGAGTCTTTTCTTTATTAAGGGCCACATCTCTGTACTGAACCAGAATAGGATCTTCAAACTGACGCTGCTTTACTTCTTCTATAATAGATGATTCAGCAACTGCACGAACAAAAATACCAGAATCTCCAGAGTCTGCCAAACGAACTCCAAGGCTGGCCAACTGATGAATTTCACGAACTAAGTCTTTCTTGGCTAAACTGCCCATGGACTTGCGGCTAAGTGTATCCGCTATCACATTGGCTTTCCCAGGATGGTACACGATATCAACGTCATAATCTTTCAATAATTCAAGCCATCTTTGCTGCCGCAAATTCAATTCTTTTTGCTTAAAAATATACTGGAGACTCTTATGGTCCGTATAAATATCAATGTGGACCCCATATAAATAATGCCGCCAAATCTTCAAAGCATGAATTACCGCGGCTAACTCAAGATCATGAGTGGGATAATTCTTCTCGTGCGGTCTGAGCTGCCGGGAAGCATAGGCAATTACTCGACCGTGCTGCATCAACACACAACCTATCCCAATACCAGAGGTATCACAATAGACAACATACTCATCTGATCCTTCTGGAAGAGCTAAAACTGGAGCTGAAATTAATTTTTCTTTCAACATCTGAAAGCTGCGCTCGCAGGCATCGGTCCACTGAAATCTCGCGACTTTCTGAGTAAGCTTCTTCACTGGTGCTGCAATAGAAGAAAAATTCTCCACGAACCTGCGATAATATCCGGCTAACCCCAGAAAACTGCGTACCTCTGTTGGTGTAGTAGGCCTGGGCCAATTCTGTACAACCTCAATCTTCTGCGTATCGACCCGAATACCATCTGCTCCGACAATATGCCCCAAGAATGCCACAGAAGTTAACCAGAATTCACATTTGGAAAATTTAGCATATAATTTCTGTTAACGAAGAATGCCAAGTACGGTCCTCAAATGATCTGAATGCTCCTCCGCCGATCGTGAATAAATCAAAATATCATCAATAAATACAATCACGAACATATCCAGGAAAGGCCGAAATACCCGATTCATTAGATCCATGAATACCGCTGGAGCATTAGTCAACCCGAACGACATAACTCTGAATTCATAATGCCCGTACCGGGTCCTGAAAGCAGTCTTTGGGATGTCAGATTCTTGCACTCGCACCTGGTGATAACCTGAGCGCAGATCCACCTTTGAAAAATATTTAGAACCCTGCAACTGATCAAACAAGTCATCAATCCGGGGGAGGGGATATTTATTCTTTATAGTCACCTTATTCAATTGCCGATAATCGATACACATTCGCAGCGACCCATCTTTCTTTCTTACAAATAATACTGGCGCTCCCCAGGGTGATGCGCTGGGTCTGATAAAGCCTTTATCTAACAGGTCTTTCAGTTTCTCTTTCAATTCCTTCAATTCAGCCGGTGCCATTCTGTACGGAGGAATAGATATAGGCTGCGTATCCAGCAACAAGTCTATAGTAAAATCTATCTCCCGCTCGGGCAGAAGACCCGGAAGCTCATCAGGAAATACATCTGGGAATTCATTTATGACTGGAACAGACTGAATCGTAGGTGTCTCAGCTGTAGTGTCGTGCACACGAACCAAGTGATAGATATAACCTTTCTGAATCATCTTCTTAGCCTTGAGGTACGAAATAAACTTACCCCTCGGCGATGCTGTAGACCCGAACCACTCTATAACTGGATCCCCTGGAAACTGAAAACGGACTACCTTTTTCTGGCAGTCAACATTAGCATAACAGGAAGCTAACCAGTCCATACCCATAATGACGTCGAATTCCAGCATATCTAATTCTATCAGGTAGCTTTAGTGCAACGATCACATATCGTCACAGAACAATCCCTATATACCTGCCTGACTATAATACAGTCCCCGACCGGTGTAGCTACCTCAAATGGCTCTATAGGCTCAGACACTATCCCAATTTTTCTAGCAACGAGCGGGGAAATATATGACAAAGTAGAACCAGGATCAATTAGTGCATATACAGATCTGGAGAAAACCAATAATGTACCTGTGACGACATTCGGCCAAGCCTCCTGATCCTGGCGGCTGGCCAATGCGTATATGCGGTTCGAGGGACCGCTAGAACCTGAAGCACTGCCACGACCTCGACCGCGTCCCGCCGGTGCAGGCATACCTCGCCCCGCAGGGCGTGCAACTGATGGAGCAGATGATGAACCAGCGGCTAACCCAGTCGGCTGAGCTACACTACCAGAACCGCTCGCCAACGGACAATCTCGCATAATATGACCCTGACCGCCGCATGAAAAACAGGCTCCAGTAAGTCGATAACACTCTCCCGGGTGCGATTTCCCGTAATGGGAACAACGGGGCCTGGGTGGTCTGGGCTGACTGGGACCTCTGGATACCTGTGAACCTGACGCTCTGGAACTCTGACCGGCCCCAGACTGTCCTGCACTGTCAAATCTCCTACCGGCTGGCTGTGTACCCCGGCCTGACGGAAGAGGATGTCTGCCTGACTGCTGCTGCTGAGGCTGTCCGCCTCGAGAATCTCCAGAATAACCTGCGGGTCTGGCCCTCTTGGGCGGCCTCCTGTCCCGATCTCTGATGGAATAATCAACTCTATGTCGGTCCTCCATACCCAGGGCATAAGCCTATAGTCGGGCAATATCCATGTCTGTCTGCAATGCCACCGCCATACAGCCATCAATCAAATAGCGGTCTAACCCCATCACATATCTGTGCATCCGTTCGGCCATATCTGCTACTATGGCAGGTGCATACCGGGCCAAAGAATAAAACTCCATATTATACTCACGGACGCTCCGACCCCTCTGCTGCAGATGCAAAAATCGGTCAACCCGTGCCCGCCGTAACTCTGGGGGCAAAAAGTGGTGAGTGAAAGCAGTCACGAACTCGTCCCAAGTAGCTGGGGTAGCACCCTCACCCCTGGATAGCTCCCAGGACTCATACCAGTGAGCAACAACATCCCGTAGTCTATGCGAAGCCAGCTCAACAGACTCAGTCTCTGAAGCCCTGACCAAGTCTAGTGAGCGCCGCATCCCCCGAATAAAGTCATGGGGGTCCTCGTCGGGCTTAGACCCGAAAACCTCTGGAGGGCCACATGATAGGAACTCTCGAACCCTTAGGCTGTCATGTCTGTCGTCATCATCCTCATCTCTCCGCCCGCGCCTGCGAGCCTATCCCGCCACCAGAGTGGTCAATAACTGCACAGCCTCTCTCGGTGTCCTGTCCTCCGTCCCTGGGTGAGGAGCTGGAGGCTCGGGTGCGGGTACTCGGGCCCCTGGAGCTGCTGATGGACCTGCTCCAGGCTCCTCCTGTGGTGGTGTAGCGGATCCCTCTGAATGGGGTACAACCTCGGGAAAATCATAAACACGAGCCCGGGTAACTCGCTGTGCCTGACTAGTGCCTGCCATCCCTACCTTGCCCTTCTGGGCCGCCGTTGCCTTCTTCGGAGGCATCACTGCAAACATAATAACGAATCAGATCGAAATCATCCTAATAGCACAGCTCTATCGCACGATCTAAGATTCCAAGGAAAGGTAACACCCTAAATGCCCTGTAGCCTCCTGTTTATAGATGTGGTACACAACACACCGATAAACAAGACTCTACGAGACACGGCCTGTGGACATTCCAAGGACAAACCGCTCTGATACCACTTTTGTCACGACCCAACCCCGTAGGCCGTGACTAGTGCCCGATCTGGGCACCCAAACCCATCTATCAATGCATTCAAATATATATAGCAGAAGCCGACAAGGCTATATTCCAAATTTAGATAATTTCTAGAAAAATTTCGGCAGAGTTTCCTTTGTTTTACAGACTATCCCAAAATAGCCCTGTACACAGCAAACACCAACAAAGGCCACACAGGGCTAACAAAGTAACGTATAAACATATGCGGACCGGCCGCCTCGGCGTATGGGATCGCCCAAACAACATATACACATAACCATACAGAAAGACCATAACCCACAGGCATGTCCACAGACCTCTAAACTGACCGACAGAATCATATGGCGGGACAGGGCCCCGCCATACCCAAATAGTCAAATATACAGAAATATACACATAGCAAAAGACATATATACTAAACGTGGACTCCGAATCAAAGGGAGTACTCGGAAATAGCAGAAGTGGAGCCTACAGTGGTGGATCACCGGCGTCTGTACCTGCGGGCATGAAACGCAGCCCCCGAAGAAAGGGGGTCAGTACGAAAGATGTACTGAGTATGTAAGGCATGAAGTACAGAAGTATAGGCCACAACTGAAAGCGAACAGGATGCAAAAGAGAGAAATGTCGAACAGTATATCAAAATGTGTATCCAAATCATATATACATAATGAAAACGAAATCATGCAAAGCTCAGGAACGTGGTCACCACTCCGACGCTGGTGCCACACACAGCATAACACCAGAAGGTTCAAATCTCCGTACATCCCCGAGCACACACATATCAGCATATCATATCACCAGACATATCATAGCATAACACCAAACGGAACCCGGCCCTATGGCGAGGTCTCGGGAACCGTAACACAGCATACGGCCGAATTTATCATAGTGCGCACGAATCATAACCAGCCCGGGAACCGGTGAACGAATCATAATAAGGGCACGAGCGGAGTCGTGAGCAAACAATGCAATTTGTATGTCAAAATATTCTTTAGAACTTGATAAAATCATAAGTCAAGTCTTTAGTAAAAATAGTCGAACAATTAATTAGTACGGAGTTCATTTTACAAAAGTGCTCCCGAAATGGTATTTATAACCCAAAACATAGTTTATCATATTGTTTTAATCAAAACATTATTTTATAATAGACGATTTCACAGTCAAAGGTCCCTTGTCAAACTTTTACAAAAAGAGAGCCTAATAGAACAAACAAGGCATCTCCGGTTAGCGGGCCCACCTCGGGTCAAGTCGAGGTGGCGAACATGATTTACGGACATTTGGGGTCTATGGGATCATACATAAAGGTTTCGAAGTGATCCGACGACGTTTGCATAAGTTTCGGACGTTTGGTTACTTTCTAGTCTAAATAAGATCTTTAAGCTTCAATTGAATTGAATGAATAGTAGCCATTCTGTAATTCAGATTTCGAGGAGCAGAATTGCTCCCGGGGTTCCGATATCAACCTAGCATACTATGACATGCCAAAAGAAGGAGTGGGGAGCCTTACATACCTTATGTACGTCTTACGCTCGCCCAAAACTCAAGTCCCGTTTCGCTCAAAATCTGCAAATGGTCAAGGTTACCAATTAGGGATTTCAAAGTTTAAGAATTTACTTAACTTCATTTTTGTCTACTGAAATTTCGGCAGCATTTCCCCTATATATAACACCCCCGAGACTTAGCTCGGCTCAATATACATCAACACAACAACCCATAAGATCACGAACATCATCAGTCATAACAAAATCACTCTAAGGACAATATTCTCTCTTTCTATATAAATCGACAACTTTCATTCAAACGTCACAATACCAAACTAATGTCCACGCTATTGGATTCATTTACTCGTTCAAGGTTATTCAAACACATTCCAATTACGTTCCAAGCAATATACACAAGTTCAAACAATTCGCTACTTTCCATATTGCATCCCAAAACGTCAACAACTACGACGAACTTACTAACTCGCATTGTTTCATTCCACATTCATTCGCGACAGCCATAATTCACATTTAAAGTCTTACTTTCACAATTATATAAAATATACAAGAAATCATCTAATTTCCCATAAGAACCCGCAACCATTTTGAATGCGAATTCAACTCATTAAACATTCATTTACGCCATAAATGCCATAACAACGCAACTAACGAACTAAATAAAATCAAATTCATCTTGCCTTCCACACTTCATGGCTCACGGCCAACTACACCTTTCACACACACACACGCCATGAATATACACACCAAAATCCCATAATCTTCATGCAATTCTAATCACTATAACATCCATACAAGTTCCATAACACAAAAGTGACAAAATCCTTACCTTTTCTTGAATATCCGACTTGTCGCAAATGTGATTCTTTCGCCAAATAAATTGTATCACGTTGAAGAGCGTCTTGCACTTGCTACAACTCCAAAAGGGACAGGATTTTACGATCAAAACAAAAAGACTAGAAAAATTTTCTTTCCCTCCAAGGGGTTCGGCCGAATAGGGGCTTGAGCTCTTCAATTTTTTTTGTGTTTTGTTTTGTTGGATTCTTGAACACTCTATTGGATATACATGGTTAAATACATGATTAATTGGTCACATGTAAAGCACATGACCATTAATAATGGGGCTTGGGCCTTGGCCGGCCACCCCTAATACTTGGGCCTCAATTTTATTCAAATTTTTTTCTTGGCCCAATTCGTAAAAATCTCATTTTGTAATTCCCGAAACTAATTTCCGAAATTCCAATTTTGCCCTCGGCCTTCCCCGATGTCTTTACACCGATAATTTCATAACCGACACAAGCATATTAGCTAAAATCGATTTATTGCCTCATAACATACAAGTCTTAATTATTTTCATGATTTCCAATTATGCGAAAATACGGGACATAACAGTTAGACGTGGTGGTTGGTTTTGATAATTTTAAGATGCATAAGCTTGTGCTGGGTTATTTAGTGGTGGACGGTAGTTTCGCTGAGGTAGTGGTTGATATGTTTGTTGTGGTGGTGTTTGGTAAGCAGGAGCGGACACACGGACACTAGGCGGTGCCATGTAAGCTGGTATAGTGGTGGTGAAGCTTGGCTGTGTGTAATATACAGGTGTGGATTAATTTATGAGGGGCGAAGTTATGTGGGAGGATTGCGGTTCTTTTAGGGTTGGGTTTGAAATGTTGGATATGCTCGACACGTCCTCTTTCTTATTGTGGAAGATTCTTACAGTAGCTTGTCTAGATACCCTGTTGAAGGCACTGATTATTTTCCAAGATTTGAGACTATCTTCTATGGCCTCTCCCATTTTGACCAATACAGCAAACGGCCTCCCAGCCAAGGACAACATTCTGTCATAGACATCAGGCTCCTGGGACCTAATGAACACAGAGACTAGCTCTCTCTCACACATCCGTGGCTGCACACGGTCTGCCTCGGCTGTCCACTTGTTGGCAAACTCCTTATAGTTTTCTGTTGGCTTTTTTTTTAACGTTTTCAAGGTAGTAGCGGTCGGGTAATGTTTTGACATTAAAGTGAAATCTGTTCATGAAGGATTCTGCCATGTCCTCCGAAGTAAACCATTGGTGCCCATCTTGGGTTGTGAACCATTCAGTGGCTTCCGCAGTCAGACTACGACTGAGTAGTCATATAATCATAGGTTAATTTTTCTAAACTCCAACTAATTGGTCATAGTAGGACCGGAGGTGTGCCTTGGGATTCCCTGTCCTATTAAACATTTTGAATTTTGGGATTTTAAACCCTTCTGGTAAGTCCAAATCCGGATGCGTGCATAGTTCATCATATCATAGACCTGTAGCCTTTCTTGCGGACCTGTTGGATCTTTATAGTAATTCCTCCATCTTCTTTTCCATATCTTTTTCACGTTTATCCTGTTCGACCCTCAAAGCCTTCTCCATTTCTTCGCAATGATCTAGCTCTTTATGCCCTAGGGAATTCACTAGGAATGTTGGGAGTCAAGAAAGATACTTGGTGGGTTGTATGGTTGAGTGGGGTAGCGGTGGTATGCCCAGTTGGTGGGGCTAGAACACATACTTGGTTCGTCGGATTGATGAAAACTAGCTGAAGAACCTGGTAAGAAGGAACCAAGTGAATGGTCCCTGGGATTTGAGTGTATTCTATTGGTGGTGGGGTGTGGTAGGAAGGACCAGCGTGGTTTAGGTTGGTAGAGTTTAGTGGAGGTGGGATGGTTCCTAGTAGGTGTATTGGAAAATTATCAAGAATTAGGGAGCTTAGTGGAGGAAAGGGAGGAAGAGGACTTCTTTCTCTCGTTGAGGTATCCTTGATCGCATTGGTTGCCTCATTCCTAACCACCTTTTTCTAGAGGGCCGTGATAGCAGTAACTAATGTCGCGATCACATCTTCTTGGGACGATACTTCTTGTGGGTCTTGCGTATCTCCATCTCAGAGATCGGGTGTACCAGTCATCTTCTCTTTTACTTTGTCTGAGAGAGATGCTAACGCGGCTTTGGATCTCGTGAAGTATGCCAGCTTTCAGTACTATGCTAATCGGCCTCGTTCTATAAGATAAGAATAACTCAACGGTAGACAAAGTTAGTTACTTGGATATGAATGAAAAAACAAGATATCACCCATTAGTATTTAAAGTGCACGTAGCATATAAAATCATATATTAAAGCTTGAATATTTTTCGATCCGATGTTATAAAGGATTGGACGTTATGAGCCTTTTATGTTTGGGTGGATCTTGGTCCAATGGGTTTTATGGCTGACTTACTTTGGTAAACCCTTTTCTGTTGCAAAAATTAAACAAATGGGGGGGAATTATAATTTATATTATATTGGGGCTGAGTCTTACGTAGACTACCTACATATCCCACCAGGGGAAATCAGGCCCTATCGTAGTTCATTTACAAAAGAAGGATATACACTTTCCCTAAATATCCTTTGGGCTAAACCTAACTAAAGACATCCCCAGACCAGGCCCGACTAGGGCTTCCTGCGTATCCCTCCATAAGGACGTCAGGTCGGCACTGTTCCTCACAATATTTGTGGGGGAGGGGTAACTTTTTATATGCAAAAAATGGGGACACCTAATATCTACCTAAATATATAGCTCCGCGAGTCGTTGTCCTTACGAACTCGCTCTCTCGTTTCCCTTTCTTCTCGGTACTGTGGCGGGAGGGTGACCAATATCTCTTCTATACTGATCTTGTGTTCGAGCTCGAACTTGAATGCGTAAAACTCTTCCATGTCATGTCCCATAGCTCCAGTATGATAAAGCCAAATTTGTTCCTGTTAGGCCCTAATGGCACGGGCTCGTGGGCAGGTTCCACGGGTCTGATCTTTCTTAAAGTAGCCAAAATTGAGAAGATACGAGTGTACGATTCCTTGAAGACCATGAAATCATATCGCCAAATCTGAGTACCCGCAGTGACCCCTTCTCCGGGAAAAACAGGGTTATGGACTAACAGGGTGTGTGGTCCCCATAAAGTCCCAATGATCCTATCATCGATCAAGCTGCAAATCCTCTTTATTAGTCCTAGGCACTCATTCAAGGTATAACCTGCCTGGTTGCGGTGAAACGGGCACCTTTTGTAGGCATACAACTGAAAGTGCAAGAGGTGGGAGGGGGGGGGGGGGGGAATTGTAACTTTTTCGCTCAGACAGTCGACTAACTTGGAACCTTAGTCGACTATAAAGTAATGCAGGAACAAAAGTTCAAAAAGTAAATGACACCAAGTATTTTATACTGGTTCAGATTAAATGTGAATCCTAGTCCAGTCACCTTGGGTTGCAAAGGTGTTCTCTGCAGCTCTTTGTAAGTGGATTGGTACAATGGTTTGTTTGAATGAAGCTCCTATGTCTACACTCAAACACTCTTAATCTTTTTGATACAGTGCCTCGCAAACTATACTATATCTTTCCTTTCTTTTTGTTTACACTATGTCACTCAAGAATACAATGTTTGTGAAAAGTAAAGCAGAGAGCTTGAGAGTATGAGACCAAAGTATGTTTTTTTCTTCGTCTCTAGAGTCTTGAATATATAGTCTTCAAGTGACTAGCCGTTAGACTCTTTTCCAGCAGAGATGTCAACCCAAGAGAATTGATCCTTGTAAATTAGGAATATTGAGGATCCTAATTTCCAAGAATAAAGCAAGAGCTCATTAATGTTGTAACTTTGCTTCCCTTCTTTATCATCACCCTTATTTGGAAGATACTTGTTTCCTTGTACATTCTTGATGAATAATTAATGTTGTAAAACTGCTGCTTTCCTTATGTGCCATTTGCCCTGTTTGAATGGTACTTGTTTCATTGTATATGCTGATTTGGTTTAATACTTGAATTTCTACAATTGTGTCGATTTGATTGCTTGAGTAAACTTTGATCCTTGTTCAAAAAATAAGCAAGAGCTTATTTTATTCATGCTTGGAAGTTCTTTCCTTATGCAGCCGACTTGGGTTTGTACTCCTTTTTAGCCGACTGAGCCCTTTTTGTCTATTGGGCTTTTCTGTCGACTGGGCTTTATTGAGCCTTTGAGTATAATACCTACACAATAATTATTCATCATTAAAATCATAACACTAACAATCTCCCCCTTTTTGATGATGACAAAAAATACTCAAAGTGTAGTCAACTTCCCGTTTTTAACTAGGTGAGTCTAATGTATGAATAATGCTCCCCCTGAGCAGTTGACTTCTCCCCCTGAATGGTTGACTTATCCAAACTTGTATGCTTGCCTTTTCTCCCCCTTTGGCATCAATCAAATAGAAGGACACACAACAAAACCAAAAAAATAATATACAGACAATAAGGATAATACAGTTAGATCAGATGGCTGGATAGACCAGCATCAAGGAGTCCAAAGATGGCTGATCAGACAGCCACAAAACAACGGCTAGTTCTAACGGGTCATAACACAAAAACAGAGTTAAGAGGGACTTATGTCCAAAACCAAAAATTGTCTAATACTAGCAGGTCAAAACACAACTAATCATGCTTTCCTTCAGAATGTTGCTCCTGCTGTTCCGCCTATTGCTGCTGTGCAAAAGGCCTAAGTAAGTATGCTAAGGTGTTAACCATAGCATCTTTCATGGCATCCAGAGTTGCAGTCAACTTGGCAGGAAGACCATCAACACTTCCTTGTAACTTGGTAGCCAACTTCCCTGCTTCCCTTAAGCCACCATCAATCTTTATAGATAGTCGAGCAACATCAGCATCTGTCTCTTTAGATACATTACTGACTTTTTCCATGTGAAAGTGAGTGGACACAAGGAGATCTTTGAGGGAATCAAGCTTGTCATCAAGAGCTGAAAGTCTAGTGAGTATATCAGAAGAGTGGTCAACAAAGGGGTTCGAGGAGGAAGGTTTGGATGGGAAGATAGGAGGACAGGGGCTCTCAGGTTCTTTATCCACTTCCTTCTTTAGAAACTAAGCGTCATCAATACAAACATACCCCATACTGACAAATGCTCGAGATTCATAACATTGTTTGATAAGAATAGGAGGGTGGTCATCAAGATTAACATGATGGGCTTCCATAATGCTAGTAATGAGCATACCATAGGGTAAATTAGAGGGATCAGAAGCAGATTCTAACATTTGGTTCATGACAAGTGAGGAGAGATGAAGCTTACGCTTGTTAACCAGGCAGTAGGTAAGGAGAGTATCACGCTGAGTAAGAGTTAACAATGAGCCTACACGAGGCAAGATGGTGGTAGCAACAATGTGAGCAAGTACATGGGCTTCAAAGGACAAATGTTTGGGGCCCAAATGAGGGGAAAAGAACCAGTCGACTAAAGAGAAATAGACCTTTTGGCCTATTCATAGGAGACCTTAAAATCTGACGGCCACGAGTTATGAGATAAAGCGGAAAAACCTGAGCTTTTGATATGAAACATCTCATCAAAACTAAAGTTATCAAACAAAATACGGGTGCCAATCACAAGGGTTTCCAGTTCATCATCCTTAGTGACTCTAAGATTTGCATAAAATAAGCGAATATGGTGTTCATAAACTCGAGGTGGAGCATAGGAGAAGAGATTTACCCTGCCTTAAAAGTCAAAAAATTGTTGAATATGAAAATGCAACGAAGAAATAAGATCAAAATCCACAATTCAACCATGAGCAAATGATTTACCTTTAAGAGAGTTAAATAGGTCAGAATTTGGAGTGGACCCGAAGTTTCGACGGTTAAGAAAGGCATTTTCATAGTCAAACTTAAATTTCTTGGAAGACTCACCATATTCCTCATTTGCATGGTCATGTTTACTTAAGGATCAAAAGGATAAATTATTGGCAGAGTTGCGAGAAGAGGAATCAGTTCCTTCAGAATCTATCTTTACAGGAGATGAAACTTTGCCCTTATTCTAGTTTCTAGAGCTTTTGCGAGTGGAAAGAGACGTGGGTTTCTGTGTTTTGGCCATGTTTTGAAGAAGAGAGAAAGGTGGTTGAGTGAAGAGGAATGGGAGAAAGGACAGTTTTAACGGAGATTTTGGGGATGGTGAAAGGTCATGGAAGAGGAAAGGTTTATGGGGAAGTGGAAGAATAAAGAGACGGTAGAAAAGAAAAGAGGGGAAAAGGTAATGATGAGTTTTATGAGAAGGCGTAAAGAAGGGAAAGGAGAAGAGGCGGTAATAATTAAAACAATTCAGAGAAGGAAAATCAATTAATTTACCAAAAATAAGGCAGTTAGACCAGCTTATCAATCATTCCTAAAGATTTTCTAAGCATGCAAAATCTTTCTTCTAGTAAGGGTTTTGTAAAAATATCAGCAAGTTGATTTTAAGTGGAGATAAACTGTAATTTAATAGACCCATTGATAACATGATCTCTAATAAAATGATGTTTCATATCTATATGCTTTGCTCTAGAGTGATGCACAGGATTTTTTGACAGACATATAGCACTAGAATTATCACAGAAAATTTTAACAGGCTTAAATAACAGATCATAATCACTTACTTGATGCACCATCCATAGAAGTTGAGCACATCATTACCCCACAACAATATATTCAGCTTCAGTAGTAGAAAACGAAACACATCCTTGTTTCTTACTATGCCAAGAAATTAATGATTTTCGAAGTAGTTGGCAGGAATCACTTGTACTTTTTCTATCATCTTTATCACTTGAAAAGTCAGCATCAGAGAATCCTTCTAGTTTGAAGGGATTAGTTTTGGGATACCGTAATCCATAGGAGATTGTTCCAAGTATATATCTAATTATTCGTTTTACAACACCGAGATGAGATCCCTTAGGAGCTGACTGAAAATGAGCACATTTGCAAACACTAAACATGATATCTGGTCGACTCGCAGTAAGACACAGTAAAGAGCCTATCATTCCCCTATATTTAGTCTCATCGACTGCCTTACCTGTATCATCTTCGTCAATCGAGCATGTGGGACTCATAGGAGTTTTCATTGCTTTAGCATCACTTAGAACAAATTTGTGAACAAGCTCCTTTGTATACTTACTTTGAAAAATAAATATTTCTTTGTCAGATTGATGGATTTGAAGTCCCAAGAAGAATGTTAGTTCTCCTTTCATACTCATTTCAAATTCACTTTGCATGAGATCAGAAAATTCCTTACACAAAGAAGGGTTAGAGCTTCCAAAAACAATATCATCAACATAAATCTGTATAATTAGATTTCCAAAGGAAGATCTTTTAATAAAAAGAGTTTTATCAATCTTTCCTCTAGAGAATCCATGTTCCACTAGGAAGGTGCTTAGTCGATCATGCCAAGCTCTAGGAGCTTGTTTAAGACCATATAACGCCTTACTTAGTTTGAACACATGATATGGGAATTTGGGATTTTCAAAACCAGGTGGATGTTTTACAAAGACATCTTCTTCAATAAATCAATTTAAGAAAGCACTTTTAACATCCATTTGAAATATTTAAAACCTTTAAAGGCAGCATACGCTAGCAGAATTCGAATAGATTCTAACCGTGCAACAGGAGCAAATGTTTCATCATAGTCGACTCCTTCTTGTTGTGAGTAACCTTGGGAAACCAGTCGTGCTTTGTTTCTCACAACTTCACCTGCTTCATTTAACTTGTTTCTGAAAACCCATTTAGTTTTTGTTACTGAACCTTTTTTAGGCTTGGGAACTAGATTCCATACTTTATTCTTGTCAAACTGGTTCAGTTCTTCTTTTATCGCTTTTATCCAATGATCATCCTTTAAAGCCTCATCTACTTTCTTTGGCTCGAGTTGAGATATAAGTGCCAAATTTGCATTATTTTTACAAGAAGCTCGAGTCTTCATTCCTTCATTTATTTCTCCAATGACAAACTTCTTATTATAATCAGGCTCACTCCTCCATTCATTTGGAACAAGTCCAATTTTAAGATTGGTCGACTCATCAGCAGAGGTAGTTTCTCTTAATGAGAGATTTTGATCAATTGAAGGAGTAGTCATAGTGACTGAAGGCTGGAAAACATCTTCATCTACATTTCTTTCTTTCTCAATCAAACGGTTAGTATCATAAAAAATAACATGAACAGATTCTTCAATAGATTTAGTGCATTTATTGAAAATTCTATAGGATCTGCTATTATTAGAGTAGCCAACAAAAATACCTTCGTCACTTCTAGGATCAAACTTACCAATGTTGTCCTTTCCATTATTGTGCACAAAACATTAGCACCCAAATGAGTGAAAATAACTAATATATGGTTTCTTACCATTCCATAGCTCATACGGGGTTTTCTTTAGAATGGGTTGAATCAGAAACATGTTCAATACATGATATGTTGTGCTTACAGCTTCAGCCCAAAAGGGATATGGCAGATTGTGTACTAATATCATTGGTCTAGCCATGTCTTGTAAGGTTCTGTTCTTTCTTTCAACGACACCATTTTCCTGAGGAGATCTTGGTGAGGAAAAATTATGAGCATAACCTTGTTCATTGCAGAAATCCTCAAAAGCATTATTTTCAAATTCTCCTCCATGATCACTCCTTCTGGAAGTAATGTAGTATCCTTTGTCACGCTGAACTTTCTCACAGAAAAACTTAAAATTCTTTAGAGTATCATCCTTATGAGCAAGAAATATAACCCAGGTAAAATGAGAGAAATCATCAACGATAACGAAAGCATACCTTTTTCCTCCAATTCAAGTAGTTCTAGTAAGATCAACAAGGTCCATATGTAGAAGCTGCAATGGTTTAGAAGTGGATACAATATCTTTGGAATTAAAAGAATTTCTTGTTTGCTTACCTTTCTAACAAGCATCGCAAATATGGTCTTTTGAATAATTTATCTTAGGCAGTCCTAAGACCAAATCGTGTTTGGCTAATTTTTCAATTAACCGCATGCTAGCATGTCCAAGTCTCTTGTGCCAAACCCAAGGATCTTCTCCCATTGAAGCCAAACAAATGCGTCCAGCTGGACTTTTAACAGAGTCAAGCACATACACATTTCTTGTTCTGCTGCCAGAAAGAATTTCTTTTCTAGTTTTGTCTTCTATAAGACAACCAATCTTTTTGAATCTTACCTCTAAATCAGAATCACATAGCTACCTGATACTTAAGAGGTTATATTTGTGTCCTTCAAAAAGATATACATTAGAGATATCACAAGAATTATTAAACGAAATAGTTCCTGTACCAATTACTGTTCCTGTTGAGTTGTCACCAAAAGTAACTAGTCCTCCATCAAAGTCTGTGACTGATATGAACAAGCTTTTGTCGCTTGTCATGTGACTGGAACACGCACTATCTAGATACCATTTCCCTTTTGATTTCTTCGTGTGGTGTTCTTGTAAAACAAGGTAGTTACTTTCTTTTAGGTACCCAAGCTTCCTTGGGTCCTTGAGAGTTAGTGCTTTGATGATTAGTCTTGGGCTTCCATATCCAACCTGGAGAAGGTGTGTAACGAAATCTACATTGAAGATATTTATGACCCGTTTTTCCACAGCAAAAACATTTTTGAAAAAAATGTTTTCAGAGAATGACTGAGTACTCGACTTATGAAAGTTTCTTGGAGACTTCCTTTCTGTAGTTTGAAAATTTCTATTTGACTGATCTGTCTCCTCATAATTGGTTGACACACCCTTAGATTTTTCAGAGGTATTACTATTACTGCTAGGTCTTTTCCCAGTTGACTTGTTGTTATGAGTCGATTGCTTAGATCTAACTGAGCTATGACTGGTGGACTTACACAACCCATTAAGCTACAATTTCAAGTCCTCAACTTCTTCTTGAAGAAGATCCCTTTCTATTTAAACTACTTCTAGTTTAAGTTCCCAGTCCCTTCTTTCTCTCTTAAGCTTCTTATATTCATCAAACACTCTATTTAAGTCCTCAGGTGTTTGATCAAGCAATTCTTGAATTTCACTACAGTTAGAACAATGATAAGGTCTTACCTCGCTAGTTTCGCCAATTTCCATGAAGCAAATGTTCTCCATTCCTTCCTCATCATCTTCAGAGACTTCATCTTCAGTCCAACTACTGAATGCTCTTTGTTTTTGATAGTTTTTTGATGGTTTCCTTTTTGCCTCAGCGCATTCAGATGCAATGTGACCATATTTTCCACATTCGTAGCATTTTCCATCATTTCTTTAAACAGTGGAGGTTTTACCTTTTCTGAAATTTGAATTTTCTTTTCTATTGTTTCTCGATCTTCTCATGGATTCAATCACATGCCTAGAAATCATGGACACTTCTTCTTTCTTAAAATCATCATCAGATTCTTCAGCCAGAGATTTGAAAGCAGCCATTTTCTTCTTTTCATCCTTCTGATATCTTTGAATATGATTCTTTTCAAAAGCCATGAGATTTCCTCTTAGTTCGTCATATGTAAAATTGTCTAGATTTCGATCTTCTAAAATAATTTCCTTGGTTTCCTAAGTCTTGGGAAGACTTCTAAAAAGTTTTCTCACCTATTAAGAATTGGCTTAGATTACTATAAGAGATTTAAGTTCACCAATGATTTTGCTGAATCTGGTGAACATTGATTCAATGTTCTCATTATCCTTCATGCTAAAAGCTTCATAATCATGCCTTAGAGCATCAATTTTGGTTTCTCTCACTTTTGATGTTCCTTCATATGGATATTCAAGTTTATCCCACATTTCTTTTACAGTTCACTTTTGGCATAATCTTCTCCGCTGACTGCACAGTACAACAATGATATTGCTCTAGCATTTGTTGATAGAGTCTCATGTTGTTCTTTAGTCACATCATGTGACTCCCGATCAATTTTTGTATTTGTATCCTTTGCATCCACATTTGGAATAGGTTTAGGTCCTTTCTTGATCACGATCCATGCTTGATAGTCTGTTGATTGCACAAAGATCTTGAACATTTCTTTCCAATGACAATAGTGTTCACCATTGAAGTAGGGTGGTCTCGTTGTGGAGTGCCCATCTTGTAAAATTGCTCCAGGGATTTGATATACAGCCATTTGATCGTTTCTCACTTGCTGTTAAGCAATGAAGTGTGAGACCTTGCTCCGATACTAATTGAAAGTGCAATGGGGGGGGGGGGGGGGAGGGAGGGGGTGAATTATAACTTTTTCGCTCAGACAGTCGACTAACTTGGAAACTTAGTCAACTATAAAGTAATGTAGTAATAAAAGTTCAGAAAGTAAATGACACCAAATATTTTATACTGGTTCAGATTCAATGTGAATCCTAGTCCAGTCCCCTTGAGTTGCAAAAGTGTTCTCTGCAGCTCTTTTTAAGTGGATTGGTACAATGGTTTGTTTGAATGTAGCTCTTATGTCTACACTCAAACACTCATAATCTTTTTATTACAGTGCCTCGTAAACTATACTATATCTCTCCATTCTTTTTGTTTACACTATATCACTCAAGAATACAATGTTTGTGAAAAGTAAAGCAGAGAGCTTGAGGGTATGAGACCAAAGTATGTTTTTTTCTTCGTCTCTAGAGTCTTGAATATATAGTCTTCAAGTGACTAGCCGTTAGACTCTTTTCCAGCAGAGATGTCAACCCAAGAGAATTGATCCCTGTAAATTAGGAATATTGAGGATCCTAATTTCCAAGAATAAAGCAAGAGCTCATTAATGTTGTAACTTTTCTTCCCTTCTTTATCATTACCCTTATTTGGAAGATACTTGTTTCCTTGTACATTCTTGATGCATAATTAATGTTGTACAACTGCTGCTTTCCTTATGCGCCATTTGCCCTGTTTGAATGGTACTTGTTTCATTGTATATGCCGATTTGGTTTAATACTTGAATTTCCACAATTGTGCCGATTTGATTGCTTGAGTAAACTTTGATCTTTGTTCCAAAAATAATCAAGAGCTTATTTTATTCATGCCTGGAAGTTCTTTTTTATGCGGCCGACTTGGGCGTGTACTCCTTTTCAGCCGACTGAACCCTTTTTGTCTATTGAGTTTTTCTGTCCACTAGGCTTGATTGAGCCTTTGAGTATAGTACCTACACAATAATTTGTCATCATTAAAATTGTAATACTAATATCACCAACCCGAGCAGTGGCAACCTAGCCCTAGTGGTGCAAGACACTACCGTGGTGACCATCCTTTCGAATACTTTCTTCCAGGTTACGGGCCGTGGGGCCACTCCGATCGGGGAGGAATGGGCCTTGAAGGCTATGCCCCACCATGCGGATTCGGAAGAACCTGCCGTCTCAAAATTCTCTGATGCCATAGTAGAGGCCACAGGTACCAGCATAAGTGAGGGTGCATAGAAGTCAGATCCCTCGTTGGTATGGGCATAATAGTCAGATTCACCATTCATATCATTCTCATATAATTGAAACTTGGGAAACATCTCAAATGATTCCTCTTCTCCCTCGACCTCTATGTCGACAAGCTCCAATTCTTCTTCCTCTATATCTTGGGGATCGTCATCTTCCTCTAGGGGTTCTTCCTCCTCAAAGGGTTCAGAGGCTTTTTCTTGAGGCTCCGACTCTTCTTGCTGGTCTAATTCCATCACCCACGGGTCTAACCTACCTCTTTGGTTTTCATTCTCTCCTTCAGGAGTCCCTTCTCTAGGTGTCACAGACCTTCTCTCTAAGGGTATATAATTCATTGCTCCTGGGGTATGCCTTCTGGCGGGTTCCTAACCATTCCCAATAATATGTCTACCTCCTTAATTTTCTTTCCTATTTCTCAGAGGTGCTTTTCTATTTGTAGCGCCTTATCCCTTAGCATCTCAGTTGTCTCTCCTAAAGTCTGCGCTTCCTGCTCCCCTTGATTCGCCATTGTAAGCCAACCTTTAGTGGAGATAAATTCGGGTAAGTTTTAAGCCTTGTGGTTTTTCTTTTGGGTATGTAGTTTAGACCATCGGATCAATTGTACTCAAGCTTTAATATAGAATAACACACATAGCATGTAGGAATGTGAAGCACATAGCAAGTATTCATGTAATTTGCAGATATTTATACTACTCGCGTTTCTAAGGCCTTTTTGAGTTAAGGCTATCTTAATCGCTTTAAACATGTAAGTGCCATATGTCAAGATGAACCATTAACTTGAAAAATCATCATTAGTTAATAACTATTAAAAATATCTTCCCCGAAGGGATTACAAAGATGATGAAGCCGACATGGGGATGGATATAAAGAAATAAATCAGCAGGGTCCTTCTCCAGCGGTTGATGTCGAGGCTTGGCTTGTCTTGACCCTCCGAAGGGTGATCTGAATCAGAAATCGTGCTTGATACATCTCCATCCTGACTATCAGCAGGTCTGTTTCTTCTAAAATCTTGGCCAAATGCTCTTCGGTGCTTTCCAAACATTCCTTCAAACGCTTTACTTCTCGGGCATCGTGAGGAAGTGTGGGCCTGGGATGGATGCACGGGCCAAGTGTCCCTGTAGACACTTATAATACCTTTTGTCACACCCTGCCTCAAACCTGTCCGGAGCTAAAGTGTCTGCACCCCAACTCACATGACCCTTCCATTCCCTGAGAATTATACCGGCGTTCTTGATTTTCTACTCCGTATGCTCGATAATAAATTTCTCAGTGTTCCCCATCATGGGTATCACCTATCTTCTACCAAATTGCCTTAAAACTCGAGATGGATAATAAGGACGGGTTCCTCAAATCTCGGCTAATGGAATAAATGGGAAATATTTTCCTCGAACTACTATGTTTTTCGAAATGAAGACAGGGGACATCCACTGGATCCTATCTTCAGTCAACTCTGTAAATAAACGGGCCCATGCCTCTTTGGAAATGTAACGAAGGTTCGGACAGTAATTTGTAAGGCAGTCTATCCTGTTATTGTTGCTCAGATACTAAACTTCTTTAGCCATGCTGATGCGCTTGGTAATCCACCATTGTGGCAACATGTTACACCCTTGGAAGTATCGAAAATGATTCCGGCATTTGTCTAAAGCCCGAAAAATGTCCACCGGGATGATAGGTGCAAAGTCTAAATACATGGTTTCTGATCCTTGGTCATACCATAAAAGATAGCATGGCCAAGTAGATCACTCGGGTGTCTACGACCAGCGACTCATTCTTCGGGAATATCATAGTGCCTAGTAGGGCTATGGCAAACGCCAAAGGTCTGATAGCTTCCTATTCTTCTCTACTCTTGAACTTTTTCTGATACAGATCCCCGAACCTCTGGTACAGATCCTTAAAGGCTACATTGGGTCCTTGCACCCAGGGTACCTCAATTAAGGCGAGAAACTTTATGATTTGGCTGATGGTGGGCCTCTGCGGGAATAGCAGGTTGTGATCTGGCTTGTGTCGTCTCCTTAGACAGGTTCTATTGCTGTCTATGGCATCCCTAATCTCCTCTAGGGTCAGAATTATTTCAATATCACCGAAATGAAACAACATTTCCTTGTCATCCCAATGCCCGGATAATACCTTTATTAGCTCTGGACGACCCTTCATTGTCAAGTAACTGTCCTTTGATGAGCATCACCCAACCATTCCCACCAAGCTCTCAATGGAGCCTCGGTAACTACGTCAAAACGGATTCTGCATTCCATCCACACAACAAAACACGGTTAAGATTCCCCCATCCCCATAGGATCAATGGTTCATCACATAGGCACAAACATGCTTCCACATAGCACATACATGAAATGCGGTGATCTTCGGGTCATAGACGGTCCGAACACAAGGTAGTCTCTCTTAATGAGCTTTAGGTAGGTCTGAGATACCCAAAGCTCGTCTAAGTATGAATGCTCTAGTTCAGGAGGTGTTTGGTTTAGCTCTATCCTAGTTTTCACTAGAATGGGTTTTTCACAAAATACCGGGAACACAAGCGGACAACTGGTGCTGGACCGTTAGGGATATTGGACGACCGCGAACCAACCCCACCTCATAACAGTTCCAAAAGAAATATTTTGGTTTTATACTAAAGGAACGACTGCGTTGTTACACCTCGTCGTTTTGGACGTTGAGGTTCTGTCACGACCCAAGACGATGAGCCGTGACAAGTGCTCGACCGCTATTGGCCAAGCACTCCTATGCTTGCATTTACCTCTCACTGGTTAACCTGGGCCCATACACAATCTATGACTGAGCTGTACTGTCCCCTGAACAATCAACACAAGAAACCCATCTCGAGAATTCACGGCCGACGCATACGTATCAACATAAATACTGAGAGTAGCAGTGCAAGCCGATTAAGCCGCTACATATACTGTACAACAAAACAAACGCCAACGAGGTTGCATAACATCACGGCTACATATCACTGTCTACAAACCTCTATAGAATACAGACTGTATAAGAGACAAGCCAAGGCCCTACCATACCCAATTATGTACATATCAAAATAGCATACCAAAAAGGGCTGAAGCTCCGATCCAAATTGAGCTCACTAGTGGAGACGGAAGAGAGGTCCTACTGGTCTGGCTCGCTCAGCTAGCTATCTTATCCTGGGGGTATGAACGCAGCGTCTAAAAAGAAAAGGACGTCAGTACGAGTAATGTACTGAGTATGTAAGGCATGAATGATAACATGATAATATGTACAAGACACAAACAATAACATAATAAGGAAATATAGAAGACATAAGAAGAAGGTATAACTGTAACTGCTTGCCTCTTAAGGCGGAATCATGCATGCTCACCTTTACCTTTAAAACATATCACACATATATACATAAACTGTCATAATCAAATAACATCATTAGCCCCCGTCCGGGGTAATCATCTCACGCTACCCACTAGTGGTGCTGCCCGTACCATATAGACACGGTGTTATTATCATCATCCATAAGCTGCCCACTACGCCTACCGTAGTGGTGCTGCTCGGCCGTATAGGCAAGGTGTGATCACCATCACATAAGTATGCATAAGAGCCCAATCAAAAGCTATGACTCTATCGGAGTGACGTAAGGTCGGTAACCTCCGATGGTATTATGGAACATCATGATCGTAATGTCTCACCTTGAAGGAACTAGCATTATGAGGTGACACTATCAATAAAGAATAACATCAAGGAAATCATAGAGATCGTAGTTCTCATAAAGCGTCAATTCACATACTTTGGAATCTTTAGAAATAGAGTCATCATCCATGAATAAAATTGAGAAATCGAGAAGTAGCTCAGCATTCTCATATTCACATTGAAACCATAAGCTTGGAACCTTTAAACATGAAATCGTCATCATCATCATAAACATCATAGAAATATTCTCATCTTTGATATCATTATTGTCATTGTAAAAAAAAACATGTCCATCGTTGTTGTCATAAATGCTTATAAAATCATAAATCTCGGATTTGCAAAATATGGACATTTTTGGAAAAACATTTATGGATCATCAGGAAAGGAGCCATGCCTTTGAATCATGAACTTCTAACTTTTGGAAACAAGATGGTTAAGGAACATTTATGGAATCACAACTTAGGAATCATGTCTTTGAAAGAAAGGGAAGGGCCTTAACAAACCTATTCGACCTCCTATTAGTTACGCTTATCCATCCAAGCTCATAAATCTACATTTGAGATGATTTACACTAACGTTAGACTCATTATCGCACACTTGTTCCAAGTTTTCAAATCAAACTATTTTTATTCTGCCGAAAACCGGGCAGCATCTCTCCTGTTTATATGCTTGGCCCGAAATCTCAATTCAGTAACCAACAAAAACAACAATAATACCAACATCAACTATAATATTCTCAATACCAAGATAGTTCATAAACATCCCATATGGTTTTTATCCCATATTTCCACCAACAAAATCGTTTTATAACTATTTAATAGCTCTATCTCCGTAAATAAACCAAGATTAACATTAATAACAAGCGATTCATACCTTTCTCTTGATAATATTGCTATATCTTCACTTCTCCACCTTGATCTTAAGCCACAAAGCGCCGCTATATGATTTTGTAATCGCAACTATACGCTATTCGGACCCGAATTATACCTGGTTTTGGCTTAAAAATGGGAGTTGGAAGTTTGGGGAAATTTCTAGAAAATTAGAGAGGATTTGGGGTGCTTTGGTTAAAGAAAATAAGAGGGTGTCCCCTTTTTATAATGGTCCAGGTTCTGCCTGGACCGATCTTAAAACGCGCATAACATTTTATCCCGATATCATATAAGATCCCATGCCCTATGGTTGGAAAGCTATTTCAATTATCCACAACTTTCATTTTTGGTGTTTTTTCAAATCCCAAACTTATAATGGTGTTTTAGCCTCTTCAAGTCTGATCGTCCGAAAACACCTCCTTAAATTATCCTTTTGGATGGCTTATGCCCATATTTCTCTTAAGAATCCTTCTTAAGACTTGCTCAACTTCCCTTATGCTAATCATGTTATATAATCTTCATCCTTAATCCTTGTATGACTTTATTCTTCTTTGAGCTCATACTAAGCCGTCTACAGTCTTGGTAGCGCGAAATTTTCCGGGGTGTAACAGGTTCGTTAGGTGTTAGTTGTTTTAATTGCGAGTGATATGCGCCTATCTTATGGTTATGAGGGTTTAAGATCACGTATGAGAAGTATCGGAAGGAATGGAGGTCGAACGGGTCAAGAACGAAAATCTTGTTGAACTGGGCAGATTTTCCCTACGCGTTCGCGACATGGGTCCCGTATTCGCGATGGCCAGAAATATTCTAGACCATTGCATTTGTGAGAGACCCTCACGTTCGCGAAGGTCAGTGATTAAGTCGATAACACCAACTCTGTCAACGCAAAAAAGGACCAAAACCCCTTTATTTTCACTCAAAATCAGTCTCTAAGCTCAGGAAACATTAGGGGTAATTTTGTCATAAAGAGAGTAAGGAATTGGAGTGATTTTGATTAAGTCGAGGCTCGGGTAGCACCTAATCGTAATTCTAGTATTGTTGTTCGGTGGATGTTAGCATGGATTCAAGTGGATATCAGAGATATTGTTATTTCAACAAGAGTAAGGTATGATTCTCTCCTTATTAATATTACTTTTGGTTTATTCATGAAGATAGAGTGGTTAAATAGTCATATAATAAAGTTGTTGGCTGTGAAAATTGGAAAACGTCGTAAGGGATATTTTATGGTACATGTTGGTGTTAGAAATGATGTTATTGATGTTGGTATTGTTTTGTTGTTGTTGGTTGCTGAATGGAGATTGCAGGCTAGGCATATAAACAGGGGAGATGCTGCCCAATATTTGGCAGAATATAGAACAGTTTAACTTGAAAGCATAGCACAAGTATACTATGATGAGTCTAACGATAGTGTGAATCCTCTTAAATGTAGACTTACAAGCTCAGACTAATAAGTGTAGATAATTGGAGGTTGAACAGGTATGTAAAGTTATCCCTTCTTTTTCTTTGGCATGAATTACATAAAGTGAACTAATGATGAACATATACGATTCTAATGAACTCTAGTTCTCAGTAGTACTTGACATGACAATTGTCTTTGGTCCCCCAAGTGTTTGTTCATCCTATTTATTCTCTCGAATCCCCAATGATGATTCATTTTATACATGATTGCTCCTAATATTCATGCACATTTTCATTGCATTATTTCACCGAGTCCCTAACTATAGGGCCAGGTACGTTATATATTTATATTTCACCGAGTCCCTCACTACAGGGTCGGGTACGGTATATATTATATTTCACTGAGTCCCTCACTAGAGGGCCGGGTACGGTATATATTATATTTCACCGAGTCCCATAATGGGCCGGGTATGGTATTTATTTATATTTCACCGAGTCCCTCACCAGAGGGCCGGGTACGGTATATATTATATTTCACCGAGTCAGATAATGGGCCGGGTACGGTATATATTTATATTTCACCGAGTCCCATAATGGGCCGGGTACGGTATATATTTATATTTCACAGAGTCCCTTACTAGAGAGCCGGGTACGGTATATATTTATATTCTACCGAGTCCCATAATGGGCCGGGTATGGTATATATTTATATTTCACAGAGTCCCTCATTAGAGGGCCGGGTACGGTATATATTTATATTTTACCAAGTCCCATAATGGGTCGGGTATGGTATATAGAGTATCCATATGCATGACTCATCTCATAAGGCACAGATGCATTGGTATCCTTTGTTATCATACTTGTCTCCTGTCATCTTTTCATTCAATCATGATCTTCATTACTATACTTCATGCTTTACATATTCAGTATATTTTCTGTGCTGACCCTCTTTTTTCGGGGGGCTGCGTTTCATGCCCGCAGGTACAGACACTCAGTTTTGTGATCCTCCAGCCTAGGACTTCTACTCAACTGCTTGGAGAGCTTCATTATTCCGGAGCTTGAGTCATTTTAGTACAGATCCTTTTTATATAGACTTATGCATGTTCAGGGGTACGACGAGGCCCTGACCCATCATATGTCACTGTTATGCTCTTAGAGGTCAGTAGACATGTGTGGGTTGTGTATATGTTTGAACAGCTATATAGACGCAGTTCGTTCTGGGTATTCGGGTATATATTAGCAGTCTTGTTGGCTTGCACATTTTGTTATGTTTTGGTGTGACTCCTCTGGAGACAGGCTCATTCTAATATACGACATTATGCGTTTACAGCATGCTTTTACAAATTTTCATATTGTCCTTAACTTCAGTCTGATTATATCTAGCAGGTTCATATACAAGTGTCTAGCTCGGGCACTAGCCATGGCCCATTGGATTGGGTCGTGACAGAAGTGGTATCAGAGCAGTTCATCCTAGGGATTGTCTACAGACCGTGTCCGGTAGAGTCCTGTTTATGGGTATGAAGCCAGCCACACTTATAACCAGGAGGTTGTAGGGCATTTAGTAATCATTGGCCTTTCTTTCTATCTTAGATCGTGCGGTAGAGCCAGAGTCTAGGAACGACCGCTTCTGACCCTTTTTTCCTGCAGGTAAGTGCAGACTGACGAAAGATGAATAGATCAGCCTCGGACAGTGGGGGTGCTAAGAAGGCCCCGGAGTAGATTCAGGACCTCAGGCTCCGGGACCGAGCATAAGGAGCCTCAGCTATTCCATTGAGACCGATCCCTCTGAGGACCCTGCGATGTTTCCTCCAGAGTTTTTGGCTTCCAATGAGGAGGACCCTCAGAGGACAGTTATGACATGGATCCGTCTGAGGGTTCGTATGGGCCAGCGGAGGAGGAGGTTCCCGAGGCCATACTAGCTGCTCCTGTGGTAGAGCAGTATGTCTGACCAGCTACTCCGGTGAGTGTTACTAGTTACTCTAGTCCTCTATCCTGGCCGTCAGTAAACTAGTAGTTGCCCGATTATCCGTATCCCTCAGACTCAGATGAGAGAGATGATGAATGCCAGACTAGCAGATGGTGGGAAGACAATGATGAGGAGCGCACTTCACTCTATAGCCCACCAGATCAGGCTAAGGAGATATCGACTACAGGTATATGAGTCTTTATTGGAATTTCTTATGTGTGTACATTTACTGTAGGTTACTACTCAATAGTGGCGAGCGAAAATCCTAAAGGGACCAATAACCAAAGTATTTATAAGTAACTGCGATTAAGATGTTTTCGTCACCATTGGGAATCTTGAGGTTTAGGATGAAAAGTAGTCATACATGCAGATTTAAGGTGATCATTGGGGATTTCAAAGGCCAAAATAGCATTTGCTTAGTCGGAAGAGTAAGGGATCCTTTTAATTCGGAGGGAGATGCATTACGAGAATTTATTAGGATCCGTTAGAATGTTAATTTATTCTAGGGCATGTAATAAAGGTCACGTAGTAGAGTGGATGCGATCATACCAGCACTAACGCACCGGATCCCCTTAGCACTCCAAGTTTAAGCGTCTTGGGGTGAGAGTAATACTAGGATAGGTGACCCCCTGGGAAGTGTACTAAAAGTCTTATGAATTCAGACATAACAGACAGATGAGAAGCTAGAGCAGCCTAAGGGAAATTGGAGTATGCGGAATGGTTGGAAACCTTAAAAGGCCGCGAAGAACGAGGCAGACTAGATCGGCGCTGAGAAAGAAGGTGCATCACACAGCTCTAGAATTAGGATGAGTTCGAATAGTATTTGGAGATACTTTGTAAGCGAGGGGTTAGTAAACATATATATGTATAGGTATGATATCCCATATGTGGCCGCGCCAACTGGTATGTGTGTCCTAGTAACCGAAGTTGCTATGTACTGAAGGCATTAATCGAATAGGGTAGTGAAGTTCAAGTGACAAATGTTATAAGGTAAGTTGATGCTATTTTCACTACTGGTTAGAGTTGGAAAGTCCTAATGCAATAACGTCAGGAAAAGGAAGGGAGTGAGTATATATGAAGTAAAGGGATTAGAATGTCTTGAGAAAAGGGAAGAAGTGTAAGAAATGAGGGTAGGTGAGGCTTCCAAGAGAGACGGCGGGAAGGCAAGGGATTATTTGGATAAAAATTCAAAGGTAGGCAAGCAAAGGGGATAAAGGACGGTAGTATGGAATAAAGGATGAATGTGTGGGGTCAGAGAATAGACTTCGATAAGTAGGACTAAAGGATAGTAACCACAACTAGGAATGTGAAGTAAGAGAAAGAATGATCAGTCCTTGCAACGATACTAAAATATTTCTAGCTCTCGAGAGGTATATAAAGGGGTAAACGTGTAGTCATACTGACTGGTTTCCTCGGAAATGGAGAAGCTTTCCTAAAGGATGATTTAAGAATAGAGCGGATTTATACGTTTATAGGAATATTTCACAAATTTCAGGGTCAATACTATAAAATAACAAGTGGAGAAGGGCGCTCGAGGAGGAAGGAACTCAAGAAAGGTTTAAGGATGAAAGTAGGAAAGGAGAGAAGAGAGAGGAAAAATTGAGCAATCACCAAGGACAAGCGAGAGGATAATAAATTAACAAGCTAACCGAAAGGCAGTACATCAATAACATAGGATGAGGATAAAGAATATCGAGATTCGATTATAGAGGAAACAGAAGGATGTATGGGAAATATTCATAAGTATGGACTATCCTTAACGACAGGAAGGAGAAGAAAGAAGAGAGCATATTGCGAGGATTTCACGACACGAATAAGAAGTGACAGGATACTGGAAGAACTACAATGCATAGATGGGATGCAAATAAGTAGTCAAGGAAAATTTCGAATAAGTGAGCTAAGTGAGTAAAAGGGATTGATAGTGGAAGTGGAAGAGTGTAGCATATTAACTTTCAATGGTACATTATAAATGTAAGGTGAAACCAGAAACCCAGAGTAAGAAAAATTTCAGTGATAATAGTTGTAGAGGAAGATGAGGGATAAAAAGAGCAAAGTGTGACCAAACGTTCCGTAAAATATTTTGATGGATTCCAATGTCCCCATTAACCTGTGGATTCGGGAAAATGTTCAGTCACAAAAGGTAGAACTAGAAGGGCTTTAAGGTAGCGAGAATGGATCGGTAATGCGCGCTTCATTTACATGCAAAGCCCTCGATTAGCAGAGAAGTAAATAAGTTAAGCTATACGATGAGAGAACTCCGGTATTATAAGAGACCAAAAGAGTTGGCGGATCGTTAGGGTAGGCCGATGACTACTGATATTCGGGAGTTACTGGTGTATAAGAACAGCCTTAAAAATGGGGGAAGAGCAAATCTAGTCCTGAAATTAGGTATAGCATTGTCAAAATTCCAAAGAAAGAAAGATGTTATCTTAAAGAGGCCAAAATTCGGGACGTAGTGGCATATTATGTCACACCCTAATCTCCCTAGGGTGTGATAGGCACCCGACCCCACGTCCGGAGCCGAGCGAACCCAGAGACTCTTAATACATACATAATCTGTTCGGACTCTGAAATCAAATAAAAGTAAAATACATAGTAAGCTTTCAAATCTTTCTTTTATCTTTCTTGAATTAGGCCAGATTTGTAATCTTATGGAATCCATAACATAATACATAAAGACACATCGGCCGATGGAGCCGCTTACAAAACTGACATCCTACACCCACGACTCTGTCTGCAAAGTCTCTAGTCTCGAACAAACATCACAACACATCTACTCTAACTCGGCAACACTCAAGGAACAAATGGAGTTGCCAATCCAGCTAAACATCTTCTGTAATATGTTCCACTCATCTGGGTATACCTGCGTGGCATGAAACGCAGCCCCCGAAGAAAGGGGGTCAGTGCGGAAAATGTACTGAGCATGTAAGGCAAGGATCATAGTAAAGGAGAATCATAGCTGAAACAGAGATTTACTAGAATCAAGTATGAACTTTCAAAACATCAAAGCACTTGCCTTTTTGAATTGAAAATCATATATGTCATCATAAATCGTAAATGAAAATCATGTATGCCATCATCATATGTCATATATCATATAACGTGCCCCGGCCCTCCATTGAGGGACGCGGTAAATGAAATCATGTATGTCGTCGTCATGTATCACATTTGCATATAACGTGCCCCGGCCCTCCATTGAGGGACGCGGTAAATGAAATCATGTATGCCAATGTCATGTATCATGTATGCATGTAACGTGCCCCGACCCTCTTTTGCGGGGCGCGGTGAATAAATAATGTGCCATCTTGACCACCACCCCATCATCACATCATAATGTCATCATATCATATATAACATGCCCCGGCCCGCAAGTGAGAGGAACGTGGTGAACAATGCAGAGAAGTTCGCACGAGAACATACCCTGGCCCGGGACGCAGTGAAGGACATACTAAGACTTGCACGAACAGAGTAATGCGAAACCATATGCACATAAATCAAGACTCGATAGATACGTACACTTACCGACATCTGATGGCTCAGAAACAAGTTTCGTGTCAATCCGACTTAGTATGAGAAAGTTATGAGCATTTGAAGTACAGAACCTTCTATGAACATTTCAGAAGCCATTTTTGGAAAATCGAAGCAACAATCATATCAAGTACCTTTAGGATAACGTTACAGATCCAATCAAATAGAGCTTTTGGAATCATATGTACGTTTCAAAACATATCAAAGACTCGATGGAATAATCAAACGTGCTGTCATACTTACAGAACTCTTTTAAAAACATGTCAAAAGTGAATAAGAATCATAGACAAACTCGGAATCACAGAATAGAATAACCCCAAGATGCATATCATACCTTACTTGGCTCTAGGACATGCCAAAAGAAAGAAGGGGTAAGCCTTAGATACCTGTTCCACGTCCTATTAGCTACGCTTATTCATCCAAACTTACTAGTCTACATTCAAGAGAATTGACATAATCATTAGATTCATCGACATATACTTGTATTAGCTTTTCAAATGAATTCATTTATATTCTACCGAAATTTCGGCAGCATTTCCCCTGTAAATACACCACTCCCGAGAATCTAACTCGACCATTTTATCAATAACAATCCGATAATTCAACTCGGCCAAATTATTAACAACAATATCAACAATCACATCTCCAACTTCAACAATTTTAAAATACATTCTACCACTAGCAATTCTTTCTACACGATTCGACGACATTTCATTTACATTCAATTCAACCACATATAGTCAAGCTAACACTAATAATTTCACATTCAAGTATTCATCCAAAATCATTCCAACACGATTCAAGGATACTTCAAACAATTCTCATAATATTCCAAACAACTCAATCAACATATTACTTTGTCCGAAACCTTCCAAATTCAATAAGGACAATAACAATACATTTCTTTCTTTCAAATTCAAACACAATCACCTAACTTACAATCCTCCAACACATCTCTTATCCCCAAATTCATGAGTTATATCACAACCCATACATTAACAAACTTATTCTTACAAATATAAGAAACCACACTAATGTCACACTAACTTTTTCAATAATGCACAAACAATTTCAAATCCATTTCAAGTCACCAAACCTTCATTTTACATCATGGAATCCACAACAATCAAACTACTAAATAAAATTAGTTCATCACTTCTACACCACACCACTCCCATTCGGCCACAACACTACATCCATATTTTCATGAATTTCATCCTTTTCTACATACGACAATACTCACAATCCTCCATAAAACATGTAAGAGAAGGTTGAACACATACCTTTTTCCCTTTATCTCTTCACTCGGCTAGGGGCATATATTGCACAAATGAATGATTTAATTGCTTCAACAACTCCTTCATGTTAATAAGGACATTCCAATTGGTTGGAATATTAGGAGAAAATAATTTTTCTTGATCAACTCCATGGAGTCAATTTTCCCTAGCCATGGCCGAATGGCTCCTTGGTTTTTCTTGGAGTTTCTTTGAGTTTTAAGGATGAAAATATGTCTTGCTTTGGTCATCTCTCTCTAAATATATATATATATATATATATATATATATATATAGCTCCTTCCAATACCACTAATTATTTTATTATTGTCACCACTTTTCTATATATATTTATATATATATCACACGGCCACAATGGCCCCTTTCAAGAATTTTCTTGAACTTTTCGTGAAATTCCCGTTTTGCCCCTAGCCTTTCACAATATTACCATGAACCCTTTTGTGAATTTCCCTTTTTACCCTTAGCCTTTCTCAATATTTCAATACTAATAGTATTCATAAATAATATTCATAAACAACAACTTGTACATTAAAACAATTTTGGAAAATGGTCTTGCCCTCAACATTCCACGACTACCTCGAAATATCCGAACGTACAAAGTACGGGCTATAACATATTAAGAAAGCATTAAGCGGGAGCAAAAATGAATTAAAGATAGGCATACCACAAGCAAGTATGGGAAGGAATTAAAATGGATCAAGAGGATACTTCATGCGGACGTGAGGTATGATATTTCTAGACCAGGGAAGCTGTACCGCACCTAAATAGGTAACAATACATCTTAAAGAGTAATAAAGAAAGGGAGAAAGGTCTTTAAGATAATTTCACAGAGAATGATGGAAAGGATGACGAACACAAAGGACACTTGGGATAACGACAAAAGGAAATTTTAGCACCAGGAAAAGATGATGATTGTAGCAAAAGGAACGGTAGGCAGTTTGGCAATTTCCAAGGGAAGGAAGAGCGTTGTCCAGCTGTATTATCGGATATTAGGAAGCACCTCATGGATCATAAGTTACACTAAATATGAGAGCGTATACTATTGGAATTATAGGAACCATCAACGTGAAGTTATGCCCAACTAAAATAGGAAAAAGGCCACACTAGAAGGCTAACAGAGAATAATGACTGACGAGGTAATCGCCAGTACAAGGAAATTGAGGGTAAATATACTTACGTTGCAATAAAGTCATAATGAAGTAAGAGTAGCCATAGCCCTATATTGTTGAATGGCATCGCGATATTTGAGGGAAGGAAGTTAAAGGGAAACGTTTTGGTAGGAACTCGAAGATGCGATGAGCTATGAAATTAGTTTGAGCTGGTATTATAGATTGTTCCAAGCGATATGCATCGAAGAATAATAAAAATGATGAGGAAGCATTATGTATATACACATTTTGGACATTGTTATAACTGATCTTGGAACTGAATTGGGGAGGATAGTTTGAGGAACATAACCATTATAATTACTAGCAATAAAGTGATATTAAACAAACATTTGGGGGTGTCAGTGTGACAATGGCTGTGATGAGGATGTAAAGGATTAGGGAGCCTGGCTGATGAACTACACGGAGTCAATACAGTGTGTATCCAAGATCAACGGATAAAAGAAGGGATAACCCGAGATGGCACCGAAGGAGTAAACGCAAAAAGAGCGTCGTATTTGAGCAACAGAGCTACCCACTAATAGGGAAACAAGGAGTGAGAAAAAAGGAGTACTTACAAGACGACTGGTAGTTACGGCATGGCACGTCAAGACTACGATAAAGGAAACAGAACAAGAGTGGGACACGAGTTGATATATGATTATGTACATAAGAACAAAGAGGTGATGTTGCGCATAGATGAGTCCAATGAAAGAGTTAAGAGCGATCGGGAAGAGACTGATCAATGTATAGTATAAAGATACGGTGATCGGATTCTAAGAGGAAGGCAACGAACTAACGAAGATGTTGTGGGTTTGTAAACTACAACATTCGAGGATGAATGTTTTCAAAGGGAGGAAGGATGTTACACCTCGTCATTTTGGACGTTGAGGTTCGTTAGGTGTTAGTTGTTTTAATTGCGATCTAGGTTGATATGCGCCTATCTTATGGTTATGAGGTTTTAAGATCATGTATGAGAAGTATCGGAAGGAGTGCAGGTCGAACGGGTGAAGCACAAAAATCTAGTTAGACTAGGCAATTTTCCCTACGCGTTCGCGACATGGGGCCCGTGTTCAAGATGGCCAGAAATATTCTAGACCATCGCGTTCACAAGAGACCCTCGCGTTCGTGAAAGTCAGTGATTAAGTCGGTTCCACCGAATTTGTCACCCTATAAAAAGACCAAAACCCCTTTATTTTCACTCAAAAATCAGTCTCTAAGCTCAGCAAACATTAGGTGTAATTTTTCCATAAAGAGAGTAAGGAATTGGAGTGATTTTGATTAAGCCGAGGCCGGGTACCGCATAATCGTAATTCTAATATTGTTGTGCGGTGGATGTTAGCGTGGATTCAAACAGATATCAGAGAAATTTTTATTTCAACAAGAGTAAGGTATGAATCTCTCCTTATTAATATTACTTTTGGTTTATTCATGAAGATGCAGTGGTTAAATTGTCGTATAATAAAGTTGTTGGCTGTGAAAATTGGAAAATGTTGTAAGGGATATTTTATGGTACATGTTGGTGTTAGAAATAATATTATTGATGTTGGTATTGTTGTGTTGTTGTTCGTTGCTGAATTGAGATTGCGGGCTAGGCATATAAACGGGAGAGATACTGCCCGATTTTCGACAAGATATAGAACAGTTTAACTTTAAAGCATAGCACAAGTATATTATGATGAGTCTAATGATAGGGTGAATCCTCTTAAATGTAGACTTACGAGCTCGGACGAATAAGTGTAGATAATTGGAGGTTGAACAGGTATGTAAAGCTATCCCTTCTTCTTTCTTTGGCATGAATTACATAAAGTGAACTAACGACGAACATATACGATTCCAATGAACTCTTGTTCTCAGTAGTACTTGACATGACAATTGTCTTTGGTCCCCCAAGTGTTTGTTCATCCTATTTATTCTCTCGAATCCCCAATAATGATTTATATTGTACATGATTGCTCCTAATATTCGTGCACATTTTCATTGCATTATTTCACCGAGTCCCTAACTAGAGGGCCGGGTACGGTATATATTTATATTTCATCGAGTCCCTCACTAGAGGGCCAGGTACGGTATATATTATATTTCACCGAGTCAGACAATGGGACGGGTACGGTATATATTTATATTTCACCGAGTCCCTCACTAGATGGCCGGGTACAGTATATATTTATATTTCACCGAATCCCATAATGGGCCGGGTGCGGTATATATTTATATTTCACCGAGTCCCATAATGGGCCGGGGACGGTATATGTTTATATTTCACTGCATCCCTCACTAGAGGGCCGTGTACGGTATATATTTATATTTCACTGAGTCCCATGATGGGCCGGGTACGGTATACAGAGTATCTATATGCATGACTCATCTCATAAGGCACAAATGCATTGGTATCCTTGGTTATCATACTTGTCTCCTGTCATCTTTTCATTCAGTCATGATCTTCATTACTGTACTTCATGCTTTACATATTCAGTACATTTTTCGTACTGACCCCCTTTCTTCGGGGGGCTACAGCAGGTATGGACACTGAGTTTGGTGATCCTCCAGCCTAGGACTTCTGCTCAGCTGCTTGGAGAGCTCCATTATTCCGGAGCTTGAGTCATTTTGGTAGAGATCCTTTTGATATAGACTTATGCATGTTTAGGGGTACGGCGGGGCCTTGACCGGTCTTATGTCACTGTTATGCTCTTAGAGGTCTATAGACATGTGTGGGTTGTGTATATGTTTGAACAGCTGTATCGATGCAGTTCGCTATGGATATTCCGGTATATAGTAGCAGTGTTGTTGGCTTGAACATTTTGTTATGTTTTGGTGTGACTCCTCAGGAGACAGGTTTATACATATATACGACATCATGAGTTTACAGCATGCTTTTACAAATTTTCATATTGTCCTTAGCTTCTGTCTGATTATATCTAGCAGGTTCGTATACGAGTGTCCAGCCCGGGCACTAGTCATGTCCCATTGGTTTGGGTCATGACACGCGTGTTCCGCGAAGTCGCCTTTGGAACAAAGTGTAAAATTAATGCCAGAAGTGGCGGAGTTATGATATGGATGCAATGACAGTTAATAATTGCAGGAAAGTAAATGCATAAACAGTTTAAGAAAATATACTCATATTATATTGGAATCCTTATGGTTAGAACTTTTAAGTCCCCAACAGAGTCTCCATCTGTAATGGTTCGCTTTTTGCGGGTGGTGTTAGCACTCGGAAAGCTACTTCGAACTTGTTGGTGCTCTTTCGGACTTTGTTTCAAAAGAGTCTCCACCTAATTTTTAGGAAACTAGGAAAACTGGTTTTGATGGGTTTATTCATACACCGTGAAAAGTCCTTCGTAATCCAAAATTCTAGGTAAGGGTTCTAGTGATCCCCTAGGGAAGGTGTTAGGCACCCTAGTATTAAGGATCCATACTATATGGGTGACCTTCGAATTCCAATGTATGAGTATTTGCATGAACTGTTTATTTCGTGTTTACTCCCGCGTTTATAAAATCTGCCATTTTTTGCATATCATTTAATTGTTGAAAAGAATTGAATATGTCTCCCTTACATATGGGATATTTAGGTTCAGATTTTTAATATCCGCATACGAATAGTTTCCTTTTATGTACAAGGGTCATATATTTTGTCTATAAAAATATTGTTTCCTTTTATAAATAATTACAATTATGTTCATGCTTGATCCCATACTTGGCTTCCGGTTAATCCGTTTAATATGTTTAAATGCCCTTCCTAATACCTTTATAATTAAGAATGGACTTCAATGTATCTTAACTGATATAAAAATTTTGCTCTTTATTATTATACACACATGTAAAAAGAAACGATTTTTATCCTCGAATTTGGGCTTAAGGCCCCAACCGTTTTCTAAATAAAGAATTTGTATTTTTGGGGTTTAGCCCAAGTTTGTGTATAATCATTTCTCATTCTGGAAAAATTGGTTAATCCTAACTTTGAATGCCTTAGGTTTTTTTTTTCCAGATGGGCCTTAGCCCCGGAAATCATAATTTTCGCTACTGGCTTGGCTCAAATCATCTTTATTTTTACTCCTTTTTTGGTCTTGAAAAATCTGATAATTGTTTATGAAAGAGAGTGCGCTTCTTAGTTTCAAAATTGATCTTGGCCTTGTTCAAAATTGTTGTAATGTTTATGATTTCAAAATTCCCTTTTCTTATCCTCTCGTCTTTAACTTGTACCCCAAAACAAATTATTATTTTCCATTTGAGTTTGAGAAATTACTACGCTAAGTCCGAGTGTTAAAAATCTTTTGGGGGCCTAAAGTCAAACTAAACAACATTAGCGCTAGTGTCCTAAGACGGCTAATTCATAATCATAAAGATTCAACTATAACAGAGTTTTGCAAATTCTTACAAGTATAAATACAACAAAATAGCAAATAAAAAAAATGCATAAATAACTAAATAAAGAAAGGGGAAGGCTAAGGGTGTACCAAGCCCCTAGTTGGCCATTTTCACCCATGGTTGGGCCTTCTACGCGTTTAACACATAAATTAGCTTCCATTTCTTTACTGGGCTCAATCATGACTCAAAGGATTTGCCTATTGGGCCTCGGTCCAACAGATTGGCCTATGACTCGGCCCAGGTGACCATGCAGTGAGAAGAGAAGAGGAAAAAGAAAAGGGATCCGGTTAGACAATATACTACTGTACTTATCATACACACACACACACAACGTATAAATAGTATACATGGCACACAAATTTGAGATCACCGAATTTATAAGGACAAAGGACCAAAGCCGATTTTTAAAAGAGCAAGCCCGACCGAGCATCTATAACACTTTTATGTCTTAAGGCTAGGGATAAAAATGGTAAAAATTTTGAACATCAACATGGGCTAGGCCCAATTACTTATCAAACCAGTATTTCATTTAAATATTTGAAGTTTAAAAGTCCTCTATTTTTCCATCTTTATTATACCTGAACCCCCATATATACATATATACCTACAATAAATAAAATAGTATGCTCCTTGTATATCTCTGCCATTACCACTCCTTTTGCTTACAGTTATGTATATGATTTTGTATATTCACTTCTCATACTTATCCTGAATTTAAGCCCTGCCTTACAATTACCTTCCTAACTCTCCTAAAATTTCCTAATCAAGGGATATCAATCCTAAATTAAGGCGCACTCAAGTCCAAACTAATTAGCTAAGCATTTGGTAAATTATTCTCATAGGTTTGGTATAAACTCTAACCTTTGGAAATTTACAGAACAGACACAAAAGTTCACTCAGACACTTCATTACTCACATTGTTAGACACTGCCAGATGGCAAAGACATATTCACAAACAAGGAAGGGCCATAGGGAAAGGGTTGTCCATATCAATCAAGAGGCAATAATGTAGAATGCAGAAACTATAATTTAAATAATCAAGTACATCATAAGTTGAACAGGATGTAAACAACTTCAATATTCAAAGACAGCAGAGGAGCAACTTTTAAATCTCAGTCAAATCTCACAGAAGGAGGGAAATGCATAGGCAGACATATATAGCTTGTGTACACTATAGTTCAGACAATGAGGAGGGAGATAGAGAACAGTTATGCTATTTAAAGAGAAGCTTCAAATAGCATTCATGAGCTTATGATTTAGATCTCATTTTAATTAACCTATCCTCCTTTGTGTCTAAAACAGGGAATTGTCTACACAGATTCATCACTTAGTTTCAGTAGGTCATTGTGGCAAAATAAATTTGATTTCAACCTGTGCCCCCTTGGTCTAATGGTAAAATCTGTAAGATCATAAGGCATCTATGTAGTAAACATGTACCCCATACACTTATAGATGTGCCATAGTGCCTTTTATATGGAGGAAAGGTATTATGAACGAAGATATGTCTGGTTCCCCTTGATCCTCTCCCAAGACACTCGTTAGAAGGCTCTTCTATGCCATATGGTTTAGTCTACTCATGAATCCTGTTGACCATACAAAACCCTGCCATTAAAACCATTTCTTAACTAGGTGCTCAAATAGGTCCAGATAAACACAAGTTCAGACAGATAGAACCGTTTAGATAGAGACTTGAGTCATTTTTTCATTACTAAGGCCTAATTAGGCTCTTATAGAGTCATAGAATGAGTCAATCTATCATTAATAGGTGTCTTAAGTCACCCTTTTGTTTTACATAAGCATCATAAGTTGGTCTAAATATTAACAGGTTATGTCATGATGGAAACCATACCTTACTAAATCACAGAGGTGCAGATAAGGCAACATAGCCAAGCAAATGCATTTGAACACACAAACAAGTCATCAGAATTCCAAGGACTTTAACCATGTAACAGTTACACATGCTGAACCGTTCCAGTTCTAGTTCTCATTCAATGAAATCAGGTCCTCCAGGAAAGATGCAGAGGCAGTTCATATGCACAAGTGATTTAAACAGACTTATATGGACTAGTTTTAGCTTTGATATTAATCTTTAAAATCTTTAATATAAACAGACTTTTAAAATTCCCAGTTTTGCCATGTTCTCAGAGACAAGGGACTTAATCAGCATTGAAACATGTTCCTTAAATGTCATGTATAGGTGCAACAATTAGAAAGACACTTGCACTTATAAAAAAATCATATAGTGAACTTTATTTCTAAATATATCTCCTTATAATGATAAACAGTGTATACATAGGATCCAGACACACTTAAGCTACTCCTCTTTTTCCTTTCTTTAGTATTCTAGTGTTTTAAGAAACCAATTCAAGCACCGACAATACTAAATTAATGCATACACACACCTAGTGCGAGTCTTTGATTAATTCTCATTTCCACATTGGAATCTCAATAGACTGTAATAATCTATCGGGCTTCTGATGCTCAATTTTCAATTGTTGACTGTTAGGACACTCGGCTACAAACTCTGCTATGTCTTTTTTATTCTGCCCCACCAATAAACCTCTTTAGTATAATGATGCATCTTTGTCGTCCCTGGATGAATTGAATAACGGGAGTAATGAGTCTCCCAAAAATCTAACGATGTAATCCTGCAATATTAGGCACACACGGTCTACCTCGATATCTGAGAACTCCTTTTACAGAAATCTCAAATGGTGACTTTTTCTTCTTATGGGCTGTGTCTCTATAATGAACAAGCATAGGATCCTCATACTGCCGCTCCTTCACTTCAGCTACTAGAGACGAGACTGTCGAATCCTGAATAGTAACCCCTGTATCGGCTAAGGCTAATAGTCGAACTCTTAGTTTAGCTAGCTGCTGAAGCTCACGAACTAACTCCCTTTCATCTGGCTGAACATCACATGAGCTACCCATGGATTTGCGGCTAAGGGCATCAGTTACTACGTTCGCCTTTCCAGGATGATACAAGATGCTAACATCATAATCTTTCAATAACTCCAACCATCGCCTTCAAGGCAGTTAAGGAAGTACGAGAAGAATTATCCAACACATGAATTGGAATTAGCTGTAGTAATTCATGTTTGAAAATATACTGAAGGCTCTTATGGTCCATATAGATATCAACATGAACGCCATACAAGTAATTCCTCCACATCTTTAATGCATGAATTACTGCACCTAATTCCAAGTCATGTGTTGGATAATTTTTCTCGTGCTTCGTTTACTGCCTTAAAGCATAAGTTATAACTCTACCGTGCTACATTAACATATAACCTATCCCAACATCTGAAGCATCACAATAGATAACATAGCCTTCCAATCCATCCGGAAGTGTCAGAACCGAGGCCGAAGTCAATATGTTCTTCAACTCCTGAAAACTACGCTCACAAGCATCCGACCACTGGAACTTAGCTGATTTTTGAATCAGCCTCGTCAGTGGTTCAGAAATAGAAGAAAAGCTCTCTACAAATCGCATATAATAACCTGCCAAGCCCAGAAAATTACGAACTTCCATAGGTGTTATAGGTCTCGGCTAAGACTTTACGGCTTCAATCTTTTGCATATCCACCCATATACCGTCAACTAAAATAATATGCCCCAGAATTCAACAAAAACTAACATTTAGAGAACTTTGCATGTAGCTCCCGGGCCTGACGAACTCTAAGGACAACACGTAAATGATCTGCATGCTGTGCTTCTGATCGAGAGTATACCAAAATATCATCGATAAATACAATCACAAACAAATCTAAGAAGTGTCTGAATACGCTATTCATCAGATCCATAAATACTACCGGTGCATTCATCAACCCAAACAATATTACACGAAACTCGAAATGTCCATATCTGGTTCTAAAAGTTGTCTTCGAAATGTCATTCTCTCTAATTCTCACCTAGTGATACCCTGATCTTAAATCTATCTTTTTGAGAACTATTTAGCATCTTACAACTGATAAAATAAATTATCAATTCAGGGAAGTGGATATTTGTTATTTATCGTTACCTTATTCAGCTGCCTGTAGTCGATACACATCCATAACAAGTCATCTTTCTTTCTTACAAACAACATAGGTGCTCCCTATGGCAATGAACTAGGCCTGATAAAGCCTTTCTCAAGAAAATCCTTCAGTTGCTTTTTCAACTCCCTCAATTCAACATGTGCCATTCTATAAAGAGGAATAGATATTGGCTTAGTATCTAGTAGCACATCAATCGAAATCAATTTCCCGCTCTGGTGGAAGACTAGGAAGTTCATCCGGGAATACATCTGGAAATTCATTAACTACTGGAACAAATTGAAGAGTCGGCGGCTTCACTTCTGTATCTTGAACCCGAATTAGATGATAAATACAACCTTTAGCAATCATCTTCCTTGCCTTAAGATAGGAAATAAACCTATCTCTTGGAGGTGCTGTCTTACCCTTCCACTCTAGAACTGGTTCTCCTGGAAACTGCAATCGAACCATCTTCATTCTACAATCTACATTAGCATAACAAGAAGCTAACCAGTCCATTCTCATGATAACATCAAAATCTACCATATCTAACTCAATCGGATCTGCCATAGTATGTTGATCACAAATTATAACCCCATAATTTCTAATTACCCGTCTAGCTATCACTAGGTCACCAATGGGTGTTGATCCTCAAAAGGTTTAATTGAGTCGAGTTCCACCCTAACCGACCAGCAATAAATGGAGTAACATACAGCAATGTAGAGCCTAGATCAATCAATGCATATACATTATGAGAAGATACTGATAATATACCTGTGACCATATCAGGTGAAGACTCAAGATCATGTCATCTAGCCAGTGCATAAATGCAGTTCTGAGGGCCTCTATGCTCTCCCTTTGGCTCTACCATAGCCTGCTGATGCCTGAGAGCCTTGCCTCGAAAGGCGTACTGATGATGACAATCCAACAGCTGATCCGGTAGGCTGTACTACACCTCTACCACCCCTTGATAGACACTCATGCATAATATGGCATGGCAGACTGCGGGCATGACAAGCATCTGAACCCAAACGACACTATCTAGAATGTAGCTTACCACATTGAGTACATCGTGGTAAAGGTGGCCTCATTTGTCCTGAATCACCTCTATACTGAGATCCTACGGCCCTAGAACCCTGACTCGATCCTAAATATATATATCAATCAAGTCTCTGACCTGCAAATCGAGGAGGTGCACTAGCTGCTGAATGGCCTGAGTGTCTAGAATACTACTACCTCTGACCCCTTCTGAACTGACTAACAACACCGAAAGATCTAGCTCTCTTACTATAACTCCTATCATGCTTAAGCTCAACCCTCCGCTACTGTTGATGCTCCTCAAGATCCTGAGTGTGTGCCTGAATACGGGAGATATCCATACCTATCTGATGTGAGGCCGTCAAGCAGTCATCAATCAAATGTGGTCCTAATCTACTCACAAACCGGTAAACTCGATCTCCCATGTCAGCTAACATAGCTAGAGCATACCTAGCCCATGAATTAAAATGAAGGCTATACTCCCAAGTACTCATGTTCCCCTATTTAGGGTTTAAGAACTTATCAGCTCTGGCCCGTCGAATCTCTAGCAATAAATAATGTCGAATGAAGGCATCTATGAACTCTTTCCGCACAGGTGGAGGTGCATTAACCCCTCTGGATGACACCTATGTCTTATACCAATAAATGTCAACATCCCGTAATCTATAGGAAGCCAACACCACTGACTAAGCGTCTGAAGCATGCATCACCCGCAGTATCCCCAACATTCCATCTATAAAGTTCTATAGGTCCTTATCTGGTTTCGACCCAAAGAATTTTGGAGGGTCTAAATTAATAAAATCTCAAACTCTGGCACTGACAGCCCTATCACCATAACCTGTACGCTGTCGCTAGGCCTGAGCGGCTACTAACTGGGTCAACAACTGAATAGCCTCTCTCATCTCCTGGCCTGAAGCAGAAAGAATTGGGGGGTACTGGAGCTGGATCGGGCAGAGTGTGAGAGGATCGAGATGGAACCTCATTCTGGGACTCGTCCTCCTCAATCTCTACCGGTTACACCCGTCCAATACTCCTACCAATCACTGAATTGCCCTTCTAGGCAGCTAAAGCTTTCCTCTTCATAGGCATTACTGAAATCATTGGGAACAGTCAGGAAAAAGGAATCCTTAGAACATAGCTCTATCGCACGATCTAAAAATAAGAAAGAAAGGTCAATCTTCCTAAATATCGTGCAGCCTCCTGCTTATAAGTGCGGTGCACTGCACACCCATAAATAGGACTCAACAAGACACGGCTCGTAGACAACCCTAGGATGAACTGCTTTGATACCACATTAGTTACGACCCAACCGGAGGGCCATGAGGGGCACATGGAGCTAACCTACCAAGCACCTCAAAAATACATGCATCTCATAATCATACCTGAGTGGTCCATAATGTTAACCATCAAGTGTTATAAACCGTAAAGGACACAAACCCAACAGATATATACATCTATATATATATATATATATATATATATATATATATATATATATATATATATATATATATATATATATATATATATATATATACATATATATATATATATATATATATATGTCATCAAATTGTGCCCATGTATACAAGCCGACCAGGCTGTAGAATGATATAACAAAATATGGACCAAGAAGGTCATAAGACATCTAACTATACGAATCTGTCTACGAGCCTCTACATAGAGTGCATAACATAACAAAGACGTGACAGGACCCCGCCATGCCCATATATATTCAACAGAATCATAACAACTAGATTGCAGCTCCAGAATAAGTGGAGTGCTCCTATACAAACGCTGAGGAAGCAGCCTAAGGGTCTGATCCGTCTCCCTGTCTACCTGCGGGCATGAACGCATCATCACAACAAAAGGACATCAGTACGAATAATGTACCGAGTCTGTAAGACATGAGTAACAACATAATGAAAGTATAAAGATAACATTCGATAAAAGAGATCATTTTGTACCTCTGAATGCCCCTAAAGGAGGATGTCATGCATGCTTAGCTTTTAAAACAATATTAATAAATACATATATATATGTGATACCGTACCCAGCCATGTAGGCTTTGTGTTATCCGTACTCAACTGCAGTGATGTGCACAATAGGTGCGGTACCCGACCGACTATAGTGCGGCTCGGTGTGAGAAAATAGCTATATATATATATATAAGTATGCATGAGAGCCCAAGGAAACGTCATGACTCTATCGGAGTGACGTAAGGTCGGTAAACCTCCGATTACGATTATGGATCTATCATCATGAACATATCTCACCTTGAAGGAACAATAACCATATGAGAACGATCAATAATCATGAGCTAAATTTCAACAATATCATAACAACCGCAAACAAAAAAATTAGTAGTTCTAGGAATGGAGTCATTATGAAGGACATTTGTATAAGTTTGTATCATTACGATCATGCCTTAAGAAAGAAAGGGACAACCTTAACATACCTTATCATCTCCAAATCTACTTAATGCGGAGCTCACATATATACATTCAAAATGATTCATACTAAGGTTAAGTCATTAAAACTCTTATAAGGTCAAACTAATGTAATTTGTAGGCTGATGAAAGTCGGACAGTATTTCCCCTATGTCATTTACTTCTACCAACTCCAAATCAACTCCCAAAGACAACAATAAAATATCAACAATACCATAACCCAAAATATTACATACAAATTATACTCAATTTAGTCCCAAAACTTCCTTTCATAATCAATCCATAACAACAACTTTAACACAACACCTTTTGACCCTTTCTGCAATTTCTTTTCACCAAATCTTAGCATAATTACCAAATAAACTCATAAGCATGAAACTAGGATGAAATGTTACCTCAACGTTCAAGAACACTTCAATTCCAAGGTTACTCCACCTTAAAATACTCACCCAATATTCTTCAAGAAGAGAAGATAAGTTTAAACCTCACTTTGAAATGCTAAATACTTTGATCATCACTTTGATTTTTGATTTAAGCTTCCAGATGTGTTTGAATGTATTTGGAGGGGTCTCTAGAGCTTTTTTGAACTTGGGGCTATGCTTAAAATGTTTAAAATGAAGAGGGGTTGTCATACTTAAAATCTGGAGAATTCCACTGATATTGCATTATAGTGGCCGTATACTTTGGCCGTATAACATTATACGGCCAACTTTCTAGCCGTATAACATTATACGGTCTGTATATTTTTCCGTATAATGTCACCTCAATTTTTGTCTTCTCTATAAATTTTTAAAATCCTTAAATATGGTCCATATATTAAAATACGGACATATCTCACTTATACGGCCTATACCCTATATTTTCCTTAAACAACTTTTAGTAAACCTTTCTGTTTCGATTCACTTATTCTATACTCCTTTCGTACTTACCAATCATGAATTTAACAACCTTTAAGAATAACTTAGGCATGTCCATTATTATATAACCTTCGAAGACAAATCTCGATGTCCAAACTAAGATAACTTGCATAAGACGATTCTAGATGTATAAAACCACAAGGTATAACATCATGCACCCGATCTATTGTGCTAGAAATACATTGAGCGGTGCCCAAATGAACTACACAATGACCGAACAAGAACTACTTGCCATTGTATATTGTTTCGAGAAGTTCAGGGCCTATTTGTTCGGGTCCCAAGTGGTGGTGTATACTGACCACGCTGCATTGCGGTACTTGATGGCGAAGAAAGAAGCCTAATCGACGTTGATTTGTTGGGTCTCTTATTGCAAGAATTCGACTGTGAAGTCAAAGATTGAAAGGGGTCTGAACTCAAAGATCGAAAGGGGTCAGAGAACCAAGTTGCAGATCATCTATCGAGGCTTGAGGAAGAAGCCAGATCAATGGGGGAATTTGAAATCGGTGACATTTTCCCTGATGACAGGCTTCTGGCAGTGTCATGTATAGCACCATGGTATGCTGCCACAACAAATTTCTTGGCGACTGGCCTTATACCCGATGAGATAAAGGTGTACAAGAAAAAAAGTTCTTGAGATTAACCCTACTTGTTCCGAACATGCGCTGACAATATCATTCTGTGTTGTTTTCTCGAATTTGAGGTGATGGATATCTTGAAGGCATATCATGACTCTCCTGTTGGGGGTCATCATAGTTGAAATTGCACGGTGGCTAAGGTGATCGAGTGCGGGTATTATTGGCTGACTCTCTATCATGATCCGAATATGATGGCAAAGTCTTGTGACCAATGCCAACACCAAGGATTGATTGCTAAAAGGCACGAGATGCCTATGAATTTTCTATTGGAGGTAGAGCTCTTTGATGTTTGGGCCATTGATTTTATAGGGCCTTTTGTGAGTTCAAGTGGTATAAGATACATCTTGGTGTTCATTGACTACGTCTCAGAATTGGTAGAAGTGATGGCTTTACCTAACAATGAGGAAAAAAGTGTCACAGGCTCTCTGAAGAAGAGCATTTTCGTACCCCAAAGGCTATCATCAGTGACAGCGGTTCGCATTTCTGTAAGAAGGCTTTTGTGGGATTGCTCGAAAAATACGGTGTCAAGTACAAGGTGGCCACCCCATATCACCCTCAAACTAGTGGCCAGGTGGAAGTCTCCAATCGGGAAATAAAGAGCATTTTGGCAGGAGTTACTGGTCCCAAAAACTTGATGATGCTATTTTGGCTTACAAAACGACATTCAAAACGCCCGTTGGAACTTCCCCTTATAGGCTGGTGTTTGGCAAGGCATGCCATTTTCAAGTCAAACACAAACACAAGGCCATATAGGCATTGAAGAAGCTGAATATAGATTGGGAGGAGGCAACCAAGCTTCGGTTGTTTCAACTTAATGAGATGGATGAATTCAAGTACCAAGCATATGAGAGTGCAGCCTTGTACAAGGAGGGGAGGAAGTATTACCCTGATAAAAAGATCTTCAAGCGAGACTTCCAACCAAAAGATGATGTCTTGTTGTAACACTCACGGCTGAAGTTTTTCCCAGGCAAACTAAAATCTAAATAGTCCGGACCTTTCCAAGTGATAAGTGTATCACCCAATGGCGCAACTGAATTGGAGTCCGGAGATGGGACTCGGACTTTTAAGCTGAATAGCCAAAGGGTGAAGCATTGCTATGGCTGCATTGATGGTGATAGAATTGTTGATAGGCACTGCTTGAAGCATGGTTACACTCCTGCTTCGGAGTAAAGTAGTAACATCGTCGTGTCGCGACGTTAAAATAAGAGATTCTTGGGAGGCAACCCATGTTTAAATTCATGTAATTTGATTTTGTTTAGATTTCTTTGATGTTTGTTTGTGGGCTAGGATTCACAAAGGGTTGAAAAATAGAAGAAGTGGAGAAGTAACTGCAGAATCACTAGAATGAATTTATGCCAGAATCTACGGGCCGTATAATTGTTTATAGACCGTAGATGGAACCGTAGATTGGAACAGGAAAAATGAGCTTATTGTTCCTGTTTTGTGCCAGAATTTACGGCCTGTAAAATATTTTACGGACCGTAAATAGAAGCGTAAATTGTGGCATTGAAAACAAGATCACTGTTATGATTTTACTCCAGAATTTACAGTCAATAAAATATTTTACGGACCACAAATGGAAGCGTAAAACCTTAGCATCAAAACGCCTTCCACGTCAGAAGTCTTGCCAGGTATGTGATCATAATTTGTTTCATAAACCAATTTACAATCCGTAGACCATAACGTAAAAATAAAAGTTGTGGGGGGGGGGGGGGGGGGGGGAGGGTTGGTCATTTAACTGAAACGGCTAGGGTTTAAAAAACTAAACCATAAAAACATCCACACACGAACACAACACCCATTAGTTTCCCTCTCACACTAAACATTCAAATCCTCCACCTTCCACTCCTATAACCATACCAACACATCCCATATATACCACATCAACAAACCCCAATCCGTTCACAACTCTTCAAACTCCTCCCCTCTCATAACTGCCATATATACACAGTGTCTTTCAAATTATTGAACAATTTCATTAAGCAGTAGTTGTCTAATAGGTATTTTAACCTCGTACTCTCTTCTTCTCATATGTTATGATACATAAAGCTAGGGGTAATGAATCGATATTCATTTCTTATGTGCAAAATAACATGATTTTGACATGTAAGGTGCGTAATTGAGAATTTTAGTTGCGGGTGAGGGTGTTGGTGTGGTGGATATAATTGAACTCATGGGGGATGGGGTATCACAACTTGCATTGAGTCAGAGGGCATTTTGATCATCGATTTCAATTTTGAAATCAAAATTCGTTATGCTCGCCAACTGTTCGATTAAATCATAAATGAACTTAGATGCTAACAGGGTGAAGTATGAGTAACCCCAAGCATTATATGAGTATGAATATTATTTTTTGGGTGATATGATTGATCATGAACAAGTGTGGATATAAAAATATAATGTTGAATAATTTACATGGCTTGGGAACGAAACTGCTTAGTTTTGTATATGGGATTTTATGAAGAGTTTGACGGATCGTAAATTTATTTACGAACTGTTAAAATGTGTCGTTAAATGTGTTATACAAAATTGAGTACATTGTTTCTATTTTACGATGCAACTTACGGACCGTAAAACTTTTTACAGACCATAACTTGCATCGTAAACTAGCATCCCCAATTTTTGTTTACTGTTACCATTTTACTAACCGTAAACCTCCACCATCAAATATTTCATCCAAATTGTGTTCACTGTGACCAATTGATGTTTCAATTCACGGATTGCAAAACTTTTCATGGGCCAAAAACTATTTTACGGTCCACTATTTCCAATTGAATCCAACTGTGTACATAGGAGTGTAGTCTACTGTTCTTGCCTTTCTTGCTTTCAATTATAAAAGAAAACCCAAAAATATTTTGATTTTATTTATATTAGTATGCGTACTAAGTTGTATTCCATAGGTGTGGTCCCAAAGAATTATGAGAGAAGAGGTCGTGCTCAAGAAACCGAGCAGGGCAGGGACCGAGGTCAGCCACAAATAAGATCGAGACTTCATGACCGGCCCCTCGACCCTGAAAGCGAGGAAATTGATAACACACCGCTGGTCAGGTCACCAGGCAGAGAAGGACAATACAAACTCCAGCAGCCCCCACCCCCCCAGTCTAAATAGAGAGAATCATCCTCACCCGATGGTAGTGTCGATAGTGAAAGAGAGCAAAGTTGTAGCTCTACATAGTTGGAAACTCAAGAAGGATCCGATTATGAAGAAACTAATAGGCAGAATGAAGTGTGAATGAAGCAAAGGTCAAACAATGTTGTCCGGTTTTCTGTGAAAGGTTCAAAGGAAATTTTTGGGCAATGGATAGAGCAAAGCAAAGCAGGAGAATGTTTCTAATGAAGCATCTAGGAGGAGAGTCGAATCAATTTCAATGGGTTGGAGAGATTTCCGAACATCCTCTCTATTATTCCATACCACAAATGGGATTTTCTCAGCCATCCTCCTGGAGAATACTGTCCGATCCTTGTCCGAGAGTTTTATGCATCCGATGCTGCCGAGATGAATAACAATTTTAGTCCAATCCAATAAACAAAGAATGCTGTAGGCTTACAAAAGGTGACGGTTCATGGGTTGAGAATTGACATATTTAGCAGGGCCGTCAACCGCTTCTATTTTGAGGATGATTTCTTGCCGCCTGCAAATACGGATGAGCATGACTATAGATTGAGAGGAAGTAGCGATGACCAACTGAGCGACTTACCGTAGGTGGCTTCAGTTATTGCACGAGGAGATCCTGGTTGGCGCACTGGTCAAAAGGTTTTGATCGAAAAGGTCGATCTCTCTTAAGGCCAAATTCTAATATAGCATCCTAATTAACAGGTATTATCCTACTCAGTCTAAAAACTAGCTCGGGCAATTTTTGTGGCACCAATCATGTCCCGGTATGCCATTGATATAGGTAAACCCATTGTGAAGGAGATACGCCAGTGTGCACACCGGTCTAGACTTTCGTTAGTGTATCTGTGTCTTATCACAAGCCTTTGCCTCAAAGCAGGAGTTCAGAGGTATCCCCATTGAGCACAAAAAATTGAGGCCAAGCATTTCTATAACTTAATGAAGAGTAAAGACAAAGACCTTCACGTTGTATTATTGATGGTAGTGCCCACATTGGCACCTCTACCTACTTATTCTGAGCCATATGACCAGGAGTGCTTGAGGCCAACCACGAGTCTCCTGATATTGCCACCACGACAACACTAGCCATATCAGATGCTCCAAAATCCTCATCGGGCCTAGCTACCTCTACAACTTCAGCTACCTCTATAGTTCCAGCTATTTCCATGAATCCTCCGACCTCCACACTTGGTCCGGCATCCACAGTATTACCTAAGGGTGGTCTTATCCCTGTCACCAAGAAAAACTTTCATGACTCTTATGTCTAAGCAGATCGAGCTGATCGATACATTGCCAGCCTATTGGAGAAGTTTGAAGGGTTTGTAGAAAAACTGATAAAAAATTCCTTAGCTACGTTGAGAGAATCGCTCAATGTTTCACATCGTCAAATTCACTCTTAGATCGATGGCATTGAGAAACGTGTTCTAGAAAGTGAGAAAGTGTCGTTAGCTAGTGATTTGGGGATAGTCAAAAGAGATAGTTCAGCTGAAGAAGGATGTCCATGCATTATAAGTGAAAGAAGGGGTAACACCTATGGACCTTTCTCCACCACCAACAATTAATTTGGCATCACTGGTGCCAATTGTGCGGCTGATGCGGGATAACTCTGCACCTCCCAATAGAGGTACAGAACGAAATCTGAGGACGATGATGATGAGGGGGTGGATCCACTAAAGGAGAAAGAGCTCTAGTTGAAGAAGGCCTCCCGAAACCCTCTAATTGATACATATTTTACCGGGGCCTCCTCTAGCAAGAATCCTATTGAGCAGACTGGCCGTTCCTTCTGACTCCAGTAGGGGGTCACAACTACTGTCCTCGAGGAAGATCCGCCATTGCATACCTAGGCATCCCCACTTGTCGATCCCACCGATCCAGCTGGTGATTCACCCCCAGTTCATACTACTGAGGCGGTGACGTCTCAGGATGCTCGAGCACGTAGTGAGCCTTGGGTAGTCCTTGTCATCATCTCTATGCTTATTTGATGCATTTGGGACAATGTACGATTTTTTGTTGAGGTGACTTACTTGATTTTTGTTATAATCTGTATATAATTGTTTAGGACCCCTCTCAACTTTTCTTTGCCAGTGTTTTTTTCCTGAGACGGTTTATTTCAGTTGAGCCTGGCATGTTTAGGTTGTTGTTTATGTAAAATAGAGTAATTGTGACTTATATAGTAGTGGTGTTGAACTTATGGCATGTTTTTATGGTTGGATGAAATTGAAATGACCCCTCTAAATTTTTTACGCATACTCAGTAAATGCTAGTGATTGACATGGATGGTTCTTTTTGTGACATTATGAGTATTGGGGTATTATATCTGATGAATGTTCACTTGGGAGGTTTTACACGAATTAATGAAAGATATTCTTATGTCATTATGTGTGTGAGCTGTTAGTATTTGTTCATGTACTCCATTCGCAATCTAGAACTTGCCCAGTTAGTCATGCTTGATTTCTAAGGATAGTTTTGTTGTTGAAATGATCTTACGCTTTCTTTATATGATTTGGCAGCCTTAATCCTTTTAAGCCTACTCGTCCACATATATAATTCCTATTCTCCTTTTGACCTTTTTCTTGACTAACCGCGAACTAACCTCTAGCCTTATTTTTGCACCCATTCCTTCCTTGACATTTTGAGAAGATGAATTAGAGGCTAAAAGCCTAAGTTGGGGGTGACACGCATGATGTCAAAAAATGGTGCATATATCCTAAGGTTGGGTAGGGAGTAAGTTTGCCTAGTAAGAAGAGTCGGTGTGGTTAATTTGACTTCTTGCGTCAAATAAGTATCGTAAAAGAAAAGAAAAATGAAAAGAAAAAAAAGAGGCAGAAAACTAAAAATTGTGTGAAAAGAAATAAATGTAGTAGTTATAGACCACACAGAGGTTGAAGGATCGAAAGAAGGGAAAGAAAGTAAAATAAGGCTAAGAAGTGCAGTGTTCAAGGAAGTAAAATAAGGGTAAGAAGTGTAGTGTTCAAGGAGGGTGAGTCACTATTATCCAAATACTCATTCTACCCATCCATAATCCTACATTACTGTTACACCTCGAAAATTTTCCCGTTAAGCGTACAGTGAATAGGATAGCAAGGATATGGTGTATACGATGTTGTGTAGACGAGTGGTAGCGTTCATTTGATTGGTATCGAGGTGTTGAACAACTGTTAAGAAGGTCCCGTAAGGATCGGAGATTAAACGAAGCGACAAAATAAGACTCAGTGAACTAGCGAATTATACGGTAGGTTATACGGACTGTAAAATGGTTTTACGGCCGTATAATAAACCGTCAAAGTGTCACAGAAAGAAGCTGAGGAAAAGTGGGTTTTACGGTAGATGATACGGACCATATAAAATCATACGACCCGTCAAATGAACCGTCAAGTTGACACAGAAAGGCGTGATCACTGAGTCAGTTTTACGGTCAATTATACGGACCGTATAAATTTATACGGACCGTATAATGGCATCGGGACTGGTTTTGTATTTATAAAAATATGATCCAAGTTCATTTTTATTATTTCTCCTTCTCACTACACGACCCAATCTCTCTCTAGAAACTTCCAAACACTTCCAAACCAAGAATTCAAGTGAAAATCTAGATCAATAACACCCAAATTCATGAAATCAAGAGTGTGAAACTCCTCATAGTTCATCTAAGTCAAGGAATTCCAAAGAAGGTGGAACTAGGGTTTTGTCTAAGTGAAGTATTTCAACTCAAGACTTGTTCAACCATCATCCAAGGTAAGTTTAATGATTATTTCATGTTGTTTAAGGTATTGGAAGGCTTAGATACTTGATATGTAGAAGAACATAGAAAGTGGGTCATTACTGAGTGAATAGTGACATAATTGAATGATAGTGGAATTGAATCATGACAGTTGAAGAGTTGTGATTATGAATACGTTATAATGATGTTTATATCATGAAACAAGTATTAAACGCGTGAAAATACAAAGATGAGTTATAAGGAGAAATATGGGAAAATTGGAGGAAAATGGTGGATTTTGCTAAATATACATAAATGATGATTGTTGATTGTGATATTGTGAGTAGTATTGTGGATGTTGGTAGTTGATATAGAACATGGGAAAAGTAGTATAAACAAAGGAAGTGCTGCCCAATTTTTCCTAGAATTAACGATGTGTTATTGTAGTCAATCAACTAATGTTAATTCGAATTCTCTCATGAAGGTAACGACGTGATATCGAAGGAGAACAATGAGTGATGGCTTAGTTAAACGACCAAGGTATGTGAGGCTAGTCCTTTCCTTCTAATGGCATGAATCCTATAGTGTAAAATCTTTACCCTCTCTATGAGTTCCCATTCTCCGGAAAGTTAAAAGCCTATATTCATAAATGTCTATATAAGATAAGAGATACGGTATGATGATGCTATAATGATAATGATGTTATTTATTGCCTACACTCACGTTATGTGCTAGTTCCTTCAAGGTGCGGCAGAATGTCAGTAATTGCTCCATAAAGGGATCGGGGGATCACGACCTTACGTCACCCCGATAAAGTAAAGCTGATCTTGAGCCTTATGGACGTACTATGATAAGATAAGCATATTAATATAAGTATTTTATGATAAACATGACATGAGCATTTCACATCGTGCCTAGTTGGCCGGGCAGTCACCACCAAGGCGGGCAGCTATACGGATACACCATGACCTTTTGGCATGGGTAGACACCACTAGTGGGCGGCATGAGATGGTACCCCGGACGCGGGAGGCCTGGACGCGGGCTAATGTTATTTATTATCACACCGTTCCGACATGGACGGGTAGCTTTCATATTATGCATGTATGACATGATGATGAGTATGAGTAAGACAACATGCATTACTTCCCTTATGATTGTCATTCAGATCCAGATGTTTCATATTGATGTTCTCATTATATTATGGATGTCTTCTTCATTGTTTATGCCTCTCATACTCAGTACAATATTCGTACTGACGTCTGTTTTTGTTGGACGCTGTGTTCATGCCCACAGGTAGACAGGGAGGTGAGCTTGGCCCAGATCCTCAGTAGATGTCAGCTGATAGAGAGCACTCCATTGTTCGGAGGTGCTTATGGTTATTCTTTTGGTACATATGCATATTTTGGGCACGACGGAGTCTTGTTCCGTCTATATATATACAGTATATCAGTAGAGGCTCGTAGATACGCAGTGTGGGTTAAATGGTCTCACAGGATGTTATCATATATATATATATATATATATATATATTGATGGCCGAGAGGCAAATGAATATAAAGCATTTACGTTTCTATACAAAATATGTTTTCTTATACTTTCATGTATAAAATTTGCAAAACGAGCATTAAATGAGTAAGATGAGTAGTAGAGCGAGCGGTGCTCGGTAGCTAGCTCCGGGTACCCGTCGTGGCCCTAGTTGGGTCGTGTCAGAAATGGTATCAGAGAAGTTCGTCCTAGGAAGTGTCTACGAGCCGTGTCTAGTAGAGTCTTGTTTATGGTGTATTGCGCGCCACGCTAATAAACAAGAGGCTACAGGGCATTTAGGAAAATGACCATCCTTCTTCTCATGAGATTGTGCGATAGAGCCATGCATAAGATTACATCCTTCCTAAAAGTGTGTTATGGTTTCCGAAAAATGCCGCTAAAGGGAAAAGCTACCGCCGCCCAGAAGGACAAGGCTACGACAAAAAAGCGGGCAGAACGAGAGCTTTTGATGAATGTAGAGGAAGGTTTATCACAAAATGATGCCGTGCCCGATGTAGAAGAGCAAGGGGGAGCCTCAGCTCCGATTCCTCCACCGGGTGCTTCGGGTCGACAAGTATCCGAGGCCATACATTTATTGACACAATTGGTTGCCGCTCAGGCACAATGACAGAATGCGGGCCCAAGTGATCGTTCAGCTAGTACGAGAGCCCGTGATTTTATGACCTTAAATCCCCCGGAATTCTTTGGGTCGAAGCCGGATGAAGATCCGCAAAACTTCATTGATGAAATGTTGAGGACCATAAAGATTATTCATGCCTCTGAGACCGAATCCGTGGAGTTGGACTCGTATAGACTACGCGATGTGGCGGTGTTATGGTACAAAAATTGGATGGCATCAAGAGGAGAGAATGCACCACCTCCCGTTTGGCAAGAATTTGTGGATGCCTTTATTCGTCATTACATGCCACCCGAGGTCCGCGATGCTAGAGCGGACAGGTTCTTGAATTTAAAGCAAGGAAGCATGAGTGCCCGAGAGTATAGTATGCAATTCAATTCTTTGGATAGGTATGCTCCAACTATGGTGGCCGACATGGGAGACCGGGTCTATAGATTTGTGAGCAGTCTGGGGCCACACTTGTTTAGAAATTGTTTGACGGCCTCTTTGCAAGACGGGATGGATATTTCCCGGATATAGGCTCATGCTCAGAATCTTGAGGAACGACAACAGTAGCAGAGGAGTGATCATGATAATGATCGAAGATAAGGTAAGAGGGCTAGATCTATGGGAACGAGCAATGAGTATAGAGGGGGACCGAGACAGATGCATTCTAGGCACTCAGGTCAGTCAGTGACCAGTGCGCCTCCCAGATTCTCAGATAGGAGATTTGACCGTTCTTTACAGTCGGGACAGGGCCAGAGTTCGAGGGCCCCAGATTCTCAGCTTAGGGGAGATTCTAGTCAGAGGAGACCTCCAGTACCGCGGTGCAGCCAGTGCGGCAAATTGCATTCCGGACAATGTCGTCGGGGTTCGAATGCTTGTTATGCTTGTGGGCAAGTTGGTCACATGATGAGAGACTGTCCTTCAGCGAAAGATAGGGCTGGGACTCAGCCTACAGGTTCAGCAGCGGGTTCTTCTTCAGTACGCCCGACAGCACAGATTCCCCAAACTTCAGCAGGTAGAGGTAGAGGCAGAGGGGGAGCATCTACTTCAGGTGTTGTTCAGCCCCGCGTATATGCTCTAGTTGGGCGACAGGATCTTGAGTCCTCCCCAGATGTTGTCACAGGTACATTGGCTATATTTTCCCGTGATGTATATGCTCTGATTGATCCGGGTTCTACTTTATCATATATTACTCCGTATATTACTGGTTGTATTGGGGTGAGACCCGAGCCAATTAAACCTTTTGAGGTGTTCACTCCGGTTGGTGATCCCGTAATAGCGAGACAATTATATAAGAATTGTGTAGTTGTTATATGTGATCGTCTGACAAAAGCTGATTTAATTGAACTCGACATGATAGATTTTGATGTAATTATAGGTATGGATTGGTTGGCATCGTGCTATGCTAATGTTTGTTGCCGGACAAAAGTAGTTCGATTCTAATTTCCGGGAGAGCCCGTACTTGAATGGAAAGGTAATACAGCTTCTCCAAAGGGTAGGTTTATCTCCTACCTTAAGGCAAGGAAGATGATAGCTAAGGGTTATATTTGTCACTTAGCTTTAGTTCATGATACCGGGGCAAAGCCACTAGCTTTTCAATCAGTTCCGGTAGTGAGTGAATTCCCAAATGTATTTTCAGATGAACTACCAGGTCTTCCTCGAGAAAGGGAAATTGATTTTGCCATTGATGTATTGCCGGACACCCAGCCCATTTCTATTCCTCCTTATCGGATGGCCCCAGCAGAATGGAAAGAGATAAAGGCACAGTTAAAAGACTTGCTTGAGAAGGGTTTCATTAGGCCCAGTTCATCACCGCAGGGAGCACCGGTCTTGTTCGTGAGAAAGAAAGACGGTTCACTACGTATATGTATTGATTATAGACAGTTGAACAAAGTGACAGTAAATAACAGATATCCCCTCCCCAGAATTAATGATTTGTTCGATCAATTACAAGGTGCTAAGTGGTTTTCCAAGATAGATCTAAGATCGAGTTATCATCAAGTGAGTATTAGAGAAGAAGATATCCACAAAACGGCTTTCAAGACGAGGTATGGGCACTATGAGTTCCGAGTAATGTCATTTGGGTTGACGAATGCCCCGACGGTGTTCATGAATTTAATGAATAATGTGTTCAGACCATTCTTGGATCTCTTTGTGATAGTATTTATCGATGATATTCTGGTGTATTCTCGCACAGAATCGGAACATGCAGATCATCAAACAATTGTTCTTGGCATTCTTCGAGCTCGGGAATTATATGCAAAGTTTTCAAAGTGCGAGTTTTGGATTAATTCTGTGGCATTCCTGGGTCATGTTATTTCAGATGATGGCATTCGAGTCGACACTCAGAAAATTGAAGCGGTGAAGACTTGGCCAAGGCCTACAAAACCCACGGAAGTTCGTAGTTTCCTTGGACTAGCAGGCTACTATAGAAGATTTGTAAAGGGCTTCTCATCCATTTTAGCTCCATTGACGAAACTAACACAGAAGTCAGCTAAATCCCAGTGGAGTGATGCTTGTGAGCGTAGCTTCCAAGAGTTGAAAGATAAATTGACCTCAGCCCCAGTGTTAACACTTCCAGAAGGGTCAGATGGCTATATCGTATATTGTGATGCTTCCGATTTCGGACTAGGATGTGTATTGATGCAGCATGGGAAAGTTATTGCATATGCTTCGAGGCAGTTGCGGAAACATGCAAGGAACTATCCAACTCATGATCTTGAATTAGCTGCGGTTATTCATGCCTTAAAGATGTGGAGACATTATTTGTATGGTGTGCGCGTCGATATTTATACAGATCACAAAAGTCTTCAATATATTTTCAAGCAAAAGGAGTTGAACCTGCGGTAGAGGCGGTGGTTAGAATTGTTAAGGGATTATGATGTGAATATTTTATACCACCCCAGAAAGGCAAATGTAGTAGCAGATGCACTTAGCCGTCGATCAATGGGTAGTTTACATGGAGTTCCTTCAGAGAATCAAGAAATGGCTCGTGAGCTCCACCAACTATCTAACCTTGGAGTACGTGTAATGGATTCAGGTGATGCAGGGATTAGCATCAATGACCCCACAGTTTCATCTTTGAATATAAAAGTGAAGGAACGGCAATATGAAGATTCCCAGTTAAGCCGCTACCGGGATCTATCTCATGAAAAGGAAAAGTCTCCATTTGAAATTTCCATAGATGGGATTCTTAGATATCGGGACAGGCTATGTGTACCGGATGTGGTAAATTTCTGCCAACGGATTTTAGAGGAAGCACATTATTCCCGGTATTCTATTCATCCAGGTGCAACCAAGATGTACCATGATCTTAAATTGATATATTGGTGGGATGGCATGAAGCGAGACATAGCAGAATTTGTGGAACAATGTCCGAATTGCCAGCAAGTAAAGGCCGAGCATCAAAAGCCAGGAGGTTTATTGCAAGCAATGGAAATTCCTACGTGGAAATGGGAAATCATTAACATATATTTTGTGGTGGGACTACCCCGTTCACGAGGGAAGTATGATTCTATATGGGTGATTGTGGATAGATTAACAAAAGCAACCTATTTTCTCCTAGTTAGGACTACTTACTCAGCCGAAGATTATGCGAGGTTATATCTCAAGGAAATTGTGCGACTTTATGGAATTCCTTTGGCCATTATCACAGACAGAGGGGCACAATTTACAGCCAAGTTTTGGAAGTCGTTTCAAGAAGGTCTAGGCACTCAAGTAAAGCTTAGCACGACATTTCACCCGCAGACTGATGGACAGGCCGAGCGCACTATTCAGACCTTAGAGGATATGCTGCGAGCATGCGTGCTGGATTTCGGTGGAAGTTGGGATGATCACCTACCGCTGATTGAATTTGCGTATAACAATAGCTATCATTCCAGCATTCAAATGGCTCCATACGAGGCCTTATATTGAAGGAAATGTAGATCTCCAGTTGGATGGTTTGAAACAGGAGAAGCACATTTGTTAGGCCCCGAATTGATTCAGCAAGCGGTAGAAAAAGTTAAGGTAATCCGAGATCGATTGCTAACAGCCCAAAGCCGCCAAAAGTCTTACGCAGACAATCGCCGACGAGACTTGGAATTTCAAGTTGGCGATTGGGTGTTCCTGAAAGTGTCGCCGATGAAGGGGTGATGAGATTTGGCAAGAAAGGGAAGTTAAGCCCTAGATACATCGTACCCTATGAAATCATTAATAAGGTGGGTCAGGCTGCTTATGAATTGAAACTGCCTTCGGAGCTGGAATCGGTCCATCCAGTATTCCATGTTTCGATGCTCCGCAAATGCATTGGAGACCCAATAAGAATAGTTCCGGTAGAGGATGTGCAAGTGACAGAGAAGCTAAAATACGAAGAAGTGCCTATTGCTATACTAGATAGGCAAGTGCGAAGGCTTCGGAGTAAAGAGGTTGCTTCATGTACCCCCATTTGTTCCAATCCCCGGAAGAGATTCAAGATGAAACGTCGACGATATAAGGTATGTATGCTTTATTTTTATGTTTTTGGTCGTGTGTGGCCATAGATGTGTTGATATTGTGATGTAGCCCCGTGAGGCGATGATATTATGGGTTGCTGTGACAGGTCAGTAGTGCCAGATTACAGGGGAAACTCTAGCGAATTTTTTATAGAATCCCGAGTGTTTAACATTCGAGGACGACTGTTCCAAAAGGGGGGAAGAATGTTACACCCCAGAAATTTTCCCGCTAAGCATACAATGAATAGGCTAGCAAGGATATGGTGTATACGATGTTGTGGAGACGAGTGGTAGCGTTCATTTTATTGGTATCGAGGTGTTGAACAACTGTTAAGAAGGTCCCGTAAGGATTGGAGATTAAACGAAGCGACAGAATAAGACTCAGTGAACTGGCGAATTATACGGTAGGTTATACGGACCGTAAAATGGTTTTACGGCCGTATAATGAACCGTTAAAGTGTCACAGAAAGAAGCTGAGGAAAAGTGGGTTTTACAGTAGATTATACGGACCGTATAAAATTATACGGCCCGTCAAATGAACCGTCAAGTTGACACAGAAAGGCGTGATCACTGAGTCAGTTTTACGGTCAATTATACGGACCATATAATGGACCGTATAATGGCATCGGGATTGGTTTTGTATTTATAAAAATATGATCGAAGTTCATTTTTATTATTTCTCCTTCTCACTACACGACCCAATCTCTCTCTAGAAACTTCCAAACACTTCCAAACCAAGAATTCAAGTGAAAATCTAGATCAATAACACCCAAATTCATGAAATCAAGAGTGTGAAACTCCTCATAGTTCATCTAAGTCAAGGAATTCCAAAGAAGGTGGAACTAGGGTTTTGTCTAAGTGAAGTATTTGAACTCAAGACTTGTTCAACAATCATCCAAGGTAAGTTTAATGATCATTTCATGTTGTTTAAGGTATTGGAAGGCTTAGATACTTGATATGTAGAAGAATATAGAAAGTGGGTCATTACTGAGTGAATAGTGACATAATTGAATGATAGTGGAATTGAATCATGACAGTTGAAGAGTTGTGATTATGAATACGTTATAATGATGTTTATATCATGAAACAAGTATTAAACGCGTGAAAACACAAAGTTGAGTTATAAGGAGAAATATGGGAAAATTGGAGGAAAATGGTGGATTTTGCTAAATATACATAAATGATGATTGTTGATTGTGATATTGTGAGTAGTATAGTGGATGTTGGTAGTTGATATAGAACATGGGAAAAGTAGTATAAACAAAGGAAGTGCTACCCAATTTTTCCTAGAATTAACGATGCGTTCTTGTAGTCAATCAACTAATGTTAATTCGAATTCTCTCATGAAGGTAACGACGTGATATCGAAGGAGAACAAGTGAGCGATGGCTTAGTTAAACGACCAAGGTATGTGAGGCTAGTCCTTTCCTTCTAATGGCATGAATCCTATAGTGTAAACTCTTTACCCTCTCCATGAGTTCCCATTCTCCGGAAAGTTAAAAGCCTATATTCATAAATGTCCATATAAGATAAGAGATATAGTATGATGATGCTATAATGATAATGATGTTATTTATTGCCTACACTCTCCTTATATGATAGTTCCTTCAAGGTACGGCAGAATATCAGTAATTGCTCCATAATGGGATCGGGGGATCACGACCTTACGTCACCCCGATAGAGTAAAGCTGATCTTGAGCCTTATGCACGTACTATGATAAGATAAGCATATGATGATAAGTATATTACTATAAGTATTTTATGATAAGCATGACATGAGCATTTCACACCGTGCTTAGTTGGCCGGGCAGTCACCGCCAAGGCGGGCAGCTATACGAATACACCATGACCTTTTGGCATGGGCAGACACCACTAGTGGGCGGCATGAGATGGTACCCCGGACGCGGGAGGACTGGACGCGGGCTAATGTTATTTATTATCACACCGTTCCGACATGGACGGGCAGCTTGCATATTATGCATGTATGACATTATGATGAGTATGAGTAAGACAACATGCATTACTTCCCTTATGATTGTCATTCAGATCCAGATGTTTCATATTGATGTTCTCATTATATTATTGATGTCTTCTTCATTGTTTATGCCTCTCATACTCAATACAATATTCGTACTGACGTCCGTTTTCTTTGGATGCTGTGTTCATGCCCACAGGTAGACAGGGAGGTGAGCTTGGCCTAGATCCTCAGTAGCTGTCAGCTGATAGAGAGCTCTCCATTGTTCGGAGGTGCTTATGGTTATTCTGTTGGTACATATGCATATTTTGGGCACGACGGAGTCTTCTTCCGTCTATATATATACAGTATGTCAGTAGAGGCTCGTAGATACGCAGTGTGGGTTAGATGGTCTCACAGGATGTTATCATATATATATATATTGATTGCCGAGAGGCAAATGAATATAAAGCATTTATGTTTCTATACAAAATATGTTTTCTTATACTTTCATGTATAAAATTTTCAAAAAGAGCATTAAATAAGTAAGATGAGTAGTAGAGCGAGCGGTGCTCGATAGCTCGCTCCGGGTACCCGTCGAGGCCCCTAGTTGGGTCGTGACAATTACATGTCGAGAAAAAGTGCTAGTGTGATCACAACCGAATCATCCGTAGTTGACAACATATGAAATAAGGGCAAGCATATGGCATTTGCATTTGTCGTGTATGAATTTCTTTGTGAGTGTGAGTGTTTTCTCTTCTTCTTTTTCTATGTCACTGTTATTCTTGTGCATGTGTGTTTGGGACAATCTTTGGTCTTTGTGAGGGCATAAGGGTTGAAAAAAAAGGTGTAAAAGGGAGAGACCACAAAGTTGCTATGACTCACAATGAAGCTTCAACCTATGCAACTTTGAGTTATGTGTCGTTTCTTTGATCATAAAACATGAGGTATCTGCGAGAAACATTCATGCATGTAGTTCGGAGCCAAAACCATTGTAGACATTCTTACTTTGAGATATCTGAGTATTTGTGTTAGGACTGTGTGTTGTTTTACTTACTTGAGGAGAAGCCAAGACTTTATTTTGGGGGTGTTGATGTGTCATGGAATTACGGCACATTTGATGCCTTTCGATGATAATTTTTCCTTATTTCTATGCAATTTTGCGTAGTTGTGGTGTGTTATTGATTTGTTTTAGGTATTTAGTGTCCATAAGGCGAAAATCGGGGAATTAGGTGAAAAGATCTAAAAACGAAGTAAAAAAATAGAAGTTTGCTGAAGAGAAGGATTCACGGTACAAAAAACGGTTTGTATATCATTTTACGGCCCGTCAATTGTATCATAAAACCATCATAGTATACATCTCAGCTGAAAGAAATTCACGGCAAACTTTACGGACCGTAGATTATTTTACAGTCCGTAAATCCCAGCGTAGATCAGTAATAGTTTACATCTCAACCCAAGGGAAATCTATGGCCCAGATCTATGGACAGTAAACCAATTTACGGTTTGTCAAAAGAAAGCATAGAATTCTGAAGAGAAGTCCAATTTTATGGTGGAGATTGAAGGTTTTACGGACAGTATATCATTTTGAGGTCCGTATATTTGTCTGATGGGGGAAGTTTGGCCAAAATATTTTCCACGACTTGGATCATTATAAATACTTAATGTAGGGTTTCTATGAGTCATTTTTGGTCAGATTTGTTTCTTATCGTTCTTGGGCATTGAATACTCCATAGTTCTGAAGCTTTTGAGAACAAGACAACTACTTTTCATCTTCTTTATTCAAGTGTTTGCTTTGATGACTTCTTTATTACTTTGTTTTGCATTAAAAACCATTAGTAGCTAAATTTAATACTAAGGTGGTGGACCCAATGATGTTTTTTATGTGCATGGGTGTTGGTTATTGAATATATGCATAATGGGTTGTTAGTTTTTACTTATTCCTTATTTTTTAATAAGAGTTGTTGGTTTTAAGCATTAACTTAAGCCATATAAAACCTTTCTTTACTTGGAAAAGTGAGTTAGGGTTTGGTAGGGATGAGTAATAAGAACTCGGGGTGATAACCCTTGTATAATAAACTCACTTAGGAATAAGAGGGGTTTACTCGACACATATTAACCGTTCTCAATATCAACTCTTTTATATTTGGGAAAATCATGAAAAGAAATACTTTCCAAATATTAGAATATATTAGGAGGTCAATTTGAGGTTTAGTGAAATCATACAACAATCCATTAGAAGTATATCATAATAACACCCTTAGCATTACATTTCATTTAAAGGGGAAACAACCTTGGTTTCTTTATTCCAATTAATTACAACCCAATCAAAATATCTAGTAAACACAAAACTCTTTTACCAACTTAACGGAATACGAAATTAGGCCACAAGTAAGTACTTCACTACAATAGTAACATTTTCACACCCTATTCCATATGAGATTCGACCCCAACGAAATTAGACCACAAGTAAGTACTTCACTACAATAGTAACATTTTCACACCCTATTCCCTATGGGATTCGATCCCAACCTAGTTGGGTTACTATATTTGAAAACGTTCTCTTTACACCATTTAGTATGTATAATTTGAGCATATCAGTCGCGCACCCATATTAGAAGAAACCCTTTGGTAATTCTTGACTGAGTTTCGATTGGTTTGAACATATGTATTTTTTTTCCTCTTGAATATCCTCAACATGAATTTTCCCTTTTGTGAGTGCAGATACAAGTTCCTTCTTCTTAAGTTCTGATATATATTTATTATTGATGTGAGGACCTAATTCTTGAGAGAATCAATCATCCTACCGAGGCACTCTTAACTTTCTCCCTAATTTTTATGATCCAATTCAAGGGAAGTAATCCATTATCTTTCATTTCACAACATTGAAACTTTCATTATAACAACCTGCAAGGTTGTTATGTGCGTCTTAACCATTTTACCCTTGCCGGCTCATTTTCGAGACTAGAAGCGAGTCTAGTGATAACTTAAAAATTAAAAATTCTAAAACAAGGGCATTTGATTGTATTTTGTGCATTTGGTTGAAAACTAGTTTTAATCCGTTGGGGGGTTGACTTAGTAAATTAGACCTCTGTTGTGAATTTCAAGGCCATGGGTGAGTCTGTAATGTGTTTTTACATATGAGTGCATGTTTAGTATGATTCTGTAAGGCCTCGGATTATTTTAGGATGCTGGGTGAAAATTGGTGAAAAACCAGAGGTCACTGTTGGAATTAGACCGCTACAGCGAGCTAGGGCCCGCTATAACTAGTCCGCCGCAGCGGGGAGCCGGTCACCACTGTGGGATTTCGGGTTTAATCAGGTCCGCCATAGCCGTGGTATTTTATGCTATAGAAGGACCACTGCAGCGATCGATGAGAGACAGAAATCCACTTTTATATTGCAAGATTCGAGGTATTATCCACATAACTTCAAAAACTATTCCCAAGAAAGTGAGAGGTGAATTTTCTATAAACTTGGTGGATCCTTTTTTGAGGGTAAATCTTAACCTTTCTCCTTATTCATTTTATCATCATCTCTAAGTTAATATGCTAGTTAAGGTTCTTTAAAGATGGATGAAAAGACTAGAACCCTAGAATTGTTGAACGCTTGAATAATTGATGGATTGTTAATTCCATTGTTGTTTAATCATTTAGGAGTGCGGGTGATCGCTTTCTAGGGTGGGAAATTGATCATTTATCATGAGAATTGTGTATTGAGACTTAGGATTACATTAAAAATAGGAACTTTGGCCTAAAATTTGTTTCGAAAAAGGTACATTTATTAGAAACCCACAAATTGGAAGATTATGATTATTAGGATTGAGATTATGATAAATTCTTTATTAAATGATAGTTCACCCATTTGAAAGGGGTAAAAGTAATTGGGTATTCTTCCCCAAGTGTTGTTCTTATTTGATTAGAAGGCCTATTTCTTACTTAGCGCTATATTACTAGACTTTGAGCATTCCGAAGCATTACGAAAAGGGAAAGCTCTTGTAGAATAACCTGCATTATTATAGTTCTGCATCTAAGGTAGGTTATGGTTTACTTGAGTTATACTTTCATTAGTTGATTGTATATGTAGTAGAATTGATGGGATAAAGCATGATTAGGCATTCGGGCATGATGTCTGTTTGCACATTACTTAGGTTGGTATGATTTCTGATTATGTGGGCTTATCGCATGTACTTAATGAACTAAAACCTGAGGTGTATTTGCCGTGTTATGAGAAGGAAAGAGTTAATATATACTCTTCTTGTTTATTGAGATTGTTGTATATTTATACTGTTGTGGATTGATTTCTCTGAGTCTTGTTATGAATTGTGGCATAGTGCCTTGCATTTATTTACATTGAATTTATTGACTGATCATATTCCATATTAATTGTTGGACTGGAAATACGTTCATATGCATAATGTGGTCTGATGCTGAAATATATAATAGCACATTTGACATAGGGTGAGGATGTGGCCTAAATAAGGGCTCGTGATCCGAGGTATGTTCTGGAGCGAGTGGTACATGGACACTATGGTCCCTGTAGGCCATGACTATTGAGTTAAAATTGACAGTAGTGTGTGTGTACGGTTGAGATACTATCATTGGTTGCATTACATTGGACTTATCTGATTCTTGTGATGCGTTATTGATTTGTTGATAGTTGACTTATGAGACTGTTGTGTTGTTGTGCCTATCTGTCTATTCTATTGTTTTTATGAACGTATGCATAATATTAATCTTAGTCGGCTTATGATTTCTACTGGTACATAGTATTTGTACTGATACTACCTTTCTGCACTTTTTATTTGAGTGTAGATTGGGTGCCAAAGACTTCGTCCAGACCTCACATCTAGCTTGAGGCTATATTCTGATGTCTATTTCATCCCAGACATTTATGCTATTTTAGATAGTTATTTATTCTTTTACAGTTTATTGTTTTAGAGTCCTTGTACGATGACTTTCGGATTTTGGGGTTGTAATAGTTAGACTTCTGTATATTTTACTTTATTATGGCATGACTAGACATTTTATGGTTTTACTTCGTGGTTATTGATTTATAGTTGAGTTATTGATTGAATAACTGGTTAAGGGGAAGTTTAGACTAGCAGGGGGGTTGGTGTGGGTATCGTCACAACAGGTTGGGTCATGACATTCATAGGAATTAGTAACAACATGAGTCGTTCTTTCTAGTTTTTTTTTTTGGAGTAATTATGAGTGTCATTCTTGATCTTGGAAAGGTTTACCTAATAGTTGTTATCTTTAGTATTTGAATCTGATTTGGCCATTAATGCCATATATCTTCTGTGTCAAATTCTTCTTTTTGTACCAAAGATTTATTCTTCTCTCTGGCATCATCATTCTCATCATCACATGAGGAGTTTCCCATAGCAGCTAATGTCTTTCTCACAACTTGATCTATTTGTCCAGTAGTCATCTTGTTTCTAGGGAATCGTTCCCTTCTTCTTCTTCTTCTTCTTCTGTCAGGACCATTCTGTCATGACCCATTTTAGCTTAAGTCATAGGGGCACCTACCATTCCCCCCCCCCTCGGTAGGCGAACCCTTAACTCAACGTTCACAATCAATAAATATAATAAAAAAAGTAAATGATGTAAGTCTCACAATATAGTATAATATAGAAAAGTGCGGAAGTAAACGAAACCTCCCCAGTATCTAGTCTGGTCATACAAGAGCATCTAAATCCGAATAACTCTGGTCTGAATAATAATACATAAAGTGTCTCAAATCATGTCTTGAAAGGAAAGTAAGACATAAACAATAGAAGAGTCTTCGAGGTCAGCGGACGCCATGCTCACCCTGGAAAACTCAAGTAGTAGGTGAGGAGTCAATCAGCCACGAGTAAGAGAAGTAGATCCGACCTAATACTCTGCATTCATAAAAGAATGCAGCAAGTGCAGGTCAGTACAAACCACAGTACTGGTAGGCATCATAGGCCGACTAAGCATAGTTAACACAATTCAGAGAATAACGCAGATAAACAAGTAGAACAATCAAGCATGAAACAATATAATCGTAACCGAGTACCTATCCACACTTATGTAAGTATCTAACCCCAATAGAATAAGTCCGAGTATGCCAATTCCTGGAACAACAAACACCACAGGATCAACAACACAATCCACCACAATACAGTCATCACAACATCTCACTCAAGTCATAATGCAATGCAATGCAACAATAGTATGACTGCGATGTCATGCCATGCTATGCAAATGAGATGCACACATGTACTCCGGACGGAAATATCAATGTCTTGGCAACACAACCCAGTGTGACTCGCGAAGTCTGAGTGCCACCCGTCTCAGATCTTCACCAAATAGACATATCGGACCCTGGCTAATTGCCCATCGGGAGAGTCTCACCGGCACCACTTTGGGGGACCCGCGGAGCCCGTGCACTACAATCGAATCTGGGATAACATCGAAAACGGCGATGCAACAACGATGCCCGAATATACCATCGGACATCGACCTCCTCACAATCACTCAAAAGAGTTATCAAATATCAGTTTCATAAATCAACCATTCCGAAATTGAACCTCGGACATCGGCCTCCTCACAATCACTCAAGTAAAAGAGTTTATAAAGTATCAGTTTCATATAAACAATGATTCCGAAATGGATCTTCGGACATCGACCTTTTTCACAATCACTCAAGTAAAAGAGTTTATGAAATATCAGTTTCGCTCAATCAACGATACAAGATAATCACCGGATATCGGCCATGCATGATAATATGAGAGAATGCATGCAGTGGATATGTAAATCATCAACAAGTAAGCTCAGTATCACAAGTACCTCAACGGGGTGCGCCAACAATATATCACATCACAATACCAACAGTGGGCATGCCAACATATATAATCAAGTACCAACAGCGGATACGCTAATAATATATCAATAATCTCAAGTACCAACAGCGGTACGCCAATAATATATCATAGTAAAAATACGAAAAAGGGTATGCCAATCCTGTCCCCAATCAGGACAACAAGCGACATTCGCTATCTACCAACTTCACTTGCCATCAAGCCAAAACCATTAAAAAATCAAACACATATAACGGGGTGGCTAGTCCCAGCACACATCAGGGCCCAAACTAAGGCAATATCCATCCCAACTTCACACTCGAAGGTTCACATGCTGTCTCTGACTTCATAATATAAATATGTGATTCACTATACTAAGTCTCACCAAAATTAAACCATAACCTACCTAGACTGCCGAACTTCAACACCAACAAGTCACTCTATCGCCTTGCCCTTCCTCTGAAGCTCAGATCAAAGTAGTCTAAGCATGATCGAATTATAAATTAGAAATCATGAATAATGATACTAATATTGCTATGATATCAATTTGGTCCAATTTAAACCTAGAAATTGGGGGACGGGCCCACAGGGGCGAAACAGAAAATTCACAGGTAAAATACCAAATTGAATCCTAGGTAATCATAACCCAATCATTTATTGTTGATTTAGCTCAAGAACTATCCCCATATCTGATTTCTGGCAAAACCCCCAAATTGGGTATGAACCCTAATTCCCCAAATCTGAAATTCAACATTAAAAGTGGAAGATATATGATCACTAAGCTTAGATTCGATATATTTTAGTATTAACATCATCAATTCTATCAAACATAACCCTAGGGAGAATTCTCCTAAAACCTTTCTTCAAATTCTACTTCTAAGGGATTCATAATGGAAGGGTTGATTCTAAGATGATAATGATAAAAGAGAAGAGTAAAGGATTGGGCAAAGTTTACCTCCAAGAGTTTCTTCAAATTATCTCCAACAACAGTTTCTCTAGGCTCCAATACCGAGATATGAAATAATGAGGGTGTAGGTCTAATTTAAGACACATTAAATGACATAATACTGCCCGTGACCACTACGGCGAGGGTGTTACCGCTACAGCGGCGCCGCTGCTGTATCGGGGACACCGCTGCAGCGGTGAAGGCCAATCTACTCATGACTACCCCAGCGGCCACTACACTGCCATAGCGGTCCTGCTGGGGCAGCTCTATTGCCGTCGTTGCGGGCACGAGACGCCAGAATTGTCCATGTTTTCTAAGTCTTCCATCAAATTTTCGGGTTATTCCCGAGGCCATCTACTCATATCCCGACCACCTAAGCTCATACAAAAATACGCTGCGAGCGCACTCGTGGTCTCAGAATTTCCAATGGAGGTCTTGTTGATCGAGTCAACCAATGGTGCCTATTTCTCATTTCCCATCCGAAGTCCCGAAATGCACCAAAATGCATTGGGAAACGAACCAATCATACATAAAAGTTCTAAACAATCATCCAGACCTTTCGGAGTTAACGAAACTCTGGAAAAGGTCCGCTTTCCTAAAATTCAACCTTGGGTCAAGATGAATCAATAAACGCTCTGAAGTGGCAAAAGTGCCAAAAGGACTATAACGACCAAACGTGCCATTACATCAGATACAAATTGAACCGTTGCTCGTCCTAGAGCAAAACAAAGAAAGAAGGCAGGTAAATACATGAATCAGTGAACAACTGGGGATATTGGCTACGCATATCGGACACAGTTTCTCAAGTGGCCTCTTCCATAAGGTTGTGCTTTCATTGCACCTTCACCGAAGCAATCTCCTTGGACCTTAATTCTTGAACTAGCCTATTTTGGATCGCAATAGGCTCCTCCTCATAAGTCAAATTCCCATCAAGCAATATAGAGTCACAATGGAAAATGTAGGTACCATCAGCATGGTATCTCTTCAGCATCGAAACATGAAAAATCGGGTGAACTCCTGCCAAACCTGGCGGCAATGCTAACTCGTAAGCTACATCGCCTATACAATCCACGATCTCAAATGGGCCAATGTATCTAGGGTTCAACTTTCCCTTCTTACAAAACCTCTTAACACCCTTCATGGGTGAAACCTTCAACAGAACCTGATTACCAATAGCAAGCTTCAAATCCCGGACCTTCCGGTCCGCATACATCTTCTGCCGGCTCTGAGCCACCACGAGTCTGGCCTGAATAACTCTCACTCTATCAAGGGACTCTCTCAATAGATCCGTGCTCCCATGTTGAGCCTCAAACCCATCGAACCAACCAATCGAATATCTACACCTCCTACCATATAAGGCCTCAAAATGCGCCATACCAGTACTCGATTGATAACTATTGTTGTACGAGAACTCCACCAAGGGCAAGTACTGATCCCAATGACCACCAAAGTCAATAACACACGATCTAAACATGTCCTTGAGCACCTGAATGGTCCGCTCGGACTGGCCATCGTTCTGGGACAAAAAGTTGTATTAAAGTCCAATCGGGTACGCAACTCATCATGAAAAGCTCTCCAAAAGCGGGAGGTGAAGATGGTGCCCCTATCAGATACAACAGAAATAGGGATCCCATGTAATCTCACAATATCCCGAATATACATCTTGGCCGGCTTCTCCACGGTATAAGAAACTTGAACCGGAACAAAGTGAGTGGATTTAGTCAATCGATCCACTATCACCCAAATAGAATCAAACTTGCCAAGGGTCTTCGGAAGAACCATGACAATATCCATGGTAATCCTCTCCCACTTCACCTCGGGAATGGGTATCCTCTGAAACACCCCATCGGGTCACTGATGCTCATACTTTACCTATTGATAATTTCCACACTTAGCCATAAAATCAACTATATCCCTCTTCATACGGCCCCATAAATAATTCTATGTCAAGTCACGGTACTTCTCAGTCACTCCCAGATGAATGGAATAGCGAGAGTTGCGGGCCTCAGATAAGATCAATTGAATCAGGTCACCAGCACGAGCAACGCATACACGTCTTTTAATCCTCAGAATGCCCTTAGAATAAATCACAGCCTCTTTGGCCACACCTCTTAATACCCTATCTCAGATCTTGCTCAACTGAGAATCCTCAAACTGATGAGCCTTAATCCGATCCAATAACGATGATCTCGCCTCTATACAAGCCAAAATCCTACCCGGGGTCGAGATGTCAAGACGGACGAAACTGTTGGCCAGAGTCTGAACCTCTATGGCCAACGAATGCTCGAAAACAAACCAACCAAGCTAAACTCCCCATACTTACCGCCTTGCGACTCAAGGCATCATCCACCACATTGGCTTTACCAGGGTGATACAGAATAGAGATGTCATAATTCTTCAGGAGCTCCATCAATCGACGCTGCCTAGAATTAGATCTCTCTGGGTAAACAGATGTTAAAGGCTAAGGTGATCGGTAAAAACCTCACAATGGGCACCGTACAAGTAATGGTTCCAAAGCTTCAAAGCGAAGACTACAACTAACAATTCCAAATCATGGGTAGGGTAATTCATCTCGTGAAATTTCAACTGACGGGAAGCATAAGCTATCACTTTACCCTCCTGCATCAACACTGCACCAAAACCCATACGGGAAGCATCACAATAGACCACGAAGTCCTTGCCCTCCATAGGTATGGCTAAGACCGGGGCTGTGGTCAAAAGAAGCTTGAGCTTTTGAAAGCTCTCCTCACAATCATCTGTCCACTGGGAACATCCTTTTGAGTCAATCTGGTCAAGGACGAAGCAGTGGCAGCAAAACCCTTCACAAAACAGCGGTAATAACTGGCCAAACCTATAAAACTACGAATCTCAGTAACAGTAGTGAGCCTTGCCCAACCCCTCACAGCCTCAATCATCTGTGGATCAACCATAATACCCTCCTTGGACACCACATGGCCCAAGAATGGTACAGATTCTAACCAGAACTCAAACTTAGAGAATTTGGCAAACAAACTATGTTTCTTCAACAACCCAAGGACGGTGCGAAGATGGCTCTCATGCTCCACTCTACTCTTGGAATACACCAAGATGTCATCAATAAATACAATCATAAAAGAATCAAGGAACGACCTAAAGATGTCATTCATCAAGGTCATCAATGCAGCTGGGGCATTGTAAACCCGAAAGTCATCACTAGAAACTCATAGTGGCCATATCTCATCCGAAATGCTGTCTTCGGAATATCTTCCGCCCTAATCTTCAACTGATGATAGCCAGAACGCAAGTTAATCTTAGAAAACACCGAAGCACCTTGAAGCTGGTCAAATAGATCATCAATACGAGGCATAGGGAAATTGTTCTGGATTGTGACCTTGTTCAACTGGCAGTAATCAATGCACATCCTCATGGTTCCATCTTTCTTCTTAACAAATAACACAGGGGCACCCCAAGGGGAGACGTTCGGTCTAATGAACCCCTTGCTCAATAAATCCTACAATTGTTCCTTAAGTTCTCTCAACTCGGTAGGTGCCATCTGATATGGTGGGATAGAAATAGGATGAGTACCCGGGTCCATGTTGATACAAAAATCAATGTCACGATCGGGTGGCATACCCGATAAATCTGATGGAAACACCTCCGCGAATTCACTCATAATAGGAATAGACTCAACAGGTGGAGATGTAACATTCGTATTATGAACATGCACCAAATACGTTAAACACCCCTTACTTACTAACGTCTTCGCCCGAAGGAAGGAAATAATCTTCTTCGGAGCGGGACTAGGAGTATCTCTCCACTCAAAGTCCACCATATTCTGAATCACCAAATCTACCCAGGTGTCATACCCCATAAAAGTAACTCAACAAGACTGGTAGAATCGATCAACAACTACCGAATCTCCGACTGGAGTAGACACATGAACATGTATATCTATGCTATCACAGGGTAAATCCCAACCAACGGCATGAAATGCAGATACATACGAATAAGTGGATCCAGGATCAAATAACACAGATTCTGCTCTATGACGGACAAAAATGGTACTTGAGATCACAGCATCTGAGGCCTCTGCCTCGGGCCTAACAGGAAATAAGTAATAATGGGCTCCACCACGCCTAGCCTAGGATCCCTCTCTCGAACTCTAAGTACCAACTCTAGCTGGTTGGGACCCACATCTAGAACCATGGGAAATACCGCGGCCTGACTGAGCACCGCCTCTATGAGAAGTCCCTCCTCGGCCACCGGATGATACAGAAGTCCTCGACGGCTGATAATCTCGCCTAGGTCGGGGACATCCCTTGGCAATACGCCCAACCTCCCTACAAAAGAAACAGGTAACAGTAGTTGAATATTGAAACACAAAAACTGAAGACCCGGATGAAGCAGTCCTGTCCACTAGTTTGGAGAACGAGCTCTTAGGAGCTCTCTGCCTAGGTGGCTCACTAGAGGAAGGCGGTAATGCTGAATGCACAGGACAACCGGAATAGGGCTGAGGTGGCCTTGAAAACTGATTGGCACCCTTCATACCAGAACCCCCAAAGCTGCCAATCTGACGTGGCCTCTTGTCACCACCACTAAAAGCACGGGCCTTGGCGCCCTCAACTATCGAAGCATGCTCAATAATAGAATGGAAGGAATCCCCCATACATTCTATCTGAAGGCAAGGAATCAGTAGAGAGCCCACTAGTCCTCCAACAAAGCGTCTGATCCTATCAACCTCGGTAGGAATCAACGGAGTAGAGTATCGGGCCAAATCGAGAAATCAGGTCACATAAGACTCTAAGGACATGCCCCTCTACTCAAGGTGTAAATATTGTTTCGTGCAAGCCTCTCTCAAAGACCGGGGTACATACTTCTCAAGGAAGGCCCGGTAGAACTAAGTCCAAGTCAACGGAGGAGAACCCTCAGGTCTGCACACCACGAAATACTTCCACTACGTCTTTGCATCATCGCGAAACTGGTAGGACACATCATCAACTTTGTGGGTCTCCACTATACCCATACGGTGCAGCAGCTCATGCATATCAAGAATAAACTCATAGGCATCCTCGGACGAAGTACTAGAGAACCTCGGCAGCTCTAACTTCCTGAACCTCCCAACCAGATCCTAATCAGCAGTAGTCATAATGGCGCCATCCATGGACCTAATATCCTCCCCAAGGGTAGGTATATCATCAATGCGGGGAGCCATAGCTACGGCAGGATGTGTTACCCGCGTGGGTCCCTTCTCAGTGGTCTGTGCCCCAACCCTAGTCTGTGAACCCCCGCCTGGAGTAGTAACACCGGCGGCCGCCTGCTTGACATCAATATGAAGTATGACTCTGACTATAGTGTCATGCACGGCCTGGTCAGAAGTAACCTCAGGCTGTGTTCGTACTTGGGCAACACTATCCTCTGCGGTCTGGTCTCTACCCGGCTGATACTTAGGCTCGATCAATGGAGACCTCTCACGTCACTGGCCCACCGTCGGAGCTCTACCCTTTGCTGGGGCAACCCCGCGGCCTCTCGCTCTGCCGCGTTGTCAGACTGTAGCGCGCCCTCGAATGCCAGCCTTAGTTACGAGCTCCGACACCTGACCGCAGGTCGTAGTAGCTCGAGTCCTCACCATCTGTCAGAGAAGAGATAAGAGTTAGATACTAATTTAGTCTTTCTAGATACGAATTTGAATAACGTAGCTACGAATTTGAGTAAAGTTGCACGATGGAAAGAAAGAAGATGAGATTTCCTAAATGTCCCATAGCCTCCCCAAGATAAGTATGGAGCTCATCGTACCGATCCACGAGACTCTACTAGACAAGCTCTTGTATTAAGACCGGGTAACCTAGGGCTCTGATACCAATTTGTCACGACCCATTTTAGCTTAGGTCATGCAGGCACCTACTATTCCCCCCTCGGTAGGCAAACCCTTAACTTAACGTTCATAATCAATAAATATAATAAAAAGTGGAAGAAGTAAATTACGTAAGTCTCACAATATAGTATAATATAGAAAAATGCGGAAGTAAATGAAACCACCCCAGTATCTGGTCTGTTCATACAAGAGCATCTAAATCCGAATAACTCTGGTCTAAATAATAATACATAAAGTATCTCAAATCATGTCTTGATAGGAAAGTAAAACATAAACAATAGAAGAGTCTTCGAGGTCAGTGGACGCCATGCTCACCCTGGAAAACTCAAGTAGAAGCTGAGGAGTCAATCAGCCACGAGTCAAAGAAGTAGATCCGACCTAATACACTGCATTCATAAGAGAATGCAGCAAGTGCAGGTCAGTACAAACCACAGTACTGGTAGGCATCATAGGCCGACTAAGCATAGTTAACACAATTAAGAGAATAACGCAGATAAACAAGTGGAACCATCAAGCATGAAACAATATAATCGTAACTGATTACCTATCAACACCTATGTAAGTATCTAACCCCAATAGAATAAGTCCGAGTATGTCAATTCCTGGAATAACAAACACCACAGGATCAACAACAAAATCCACCACAATACAGTTATCACAGCATCTCACTCAAGTCATAATGCAATGTAATGCCATGCTATGTAAATGCGATGCACACATGTAAGCCGGATGGAAATATGGACGACTCGGCAGCACAACCCAGTATGACTCACGAAATATGAGTGCCACCCATCCCTGATATTCACCAAACAGACAGACGGGACCCCGGCTAATTTCTCACAGGGGGAGTCTCACCGGCACCACTCTGGGGGACCTGTGGAGCCCGTGCACTACAATCGAATCCGGGATAACATCGAAAACGGCCATGCAACAATGATGCCCGAATATACCATCGGACATCGGCCTCTTCACAATCACTCAAAAGAGTTACCAAATATCAGTTTCATAAATCAACAATTCCATAATTGAACCTCAGACATCGGCCTCCTCACAACCACGCAAGTAAAAGAGTTTATAAAGTATCAGTTTCATAAAAACAATGATTCTGAAATGGATCTTCGAACATTGGCCTTTTTCACAATTACTCAAGTAAAAGAGTTTATCTAATATTAGTTTTGCTCAATCAACGATACCAGATAATCACCGGATATCGCCCATGCATGATAATATGGAAGAATGCATGCAGTGTATATGTAAATCATCAACAAGTAAGCTGAATATCACAAGTACCTCAACCGGGTACGCCAACAATATATCACATCAAAATACCAACAGTGGGCATGCCAACATATATAATCAAGTACCAACAGCGGATACGCTAATAATATATCAATAATCTCAAGTAGCAACAGCGGTACACCAATAATATATCATAGTACAAATACCAACAAGGGTATGCCAATTCTGTCCCCAATCAGGGCAATAAGCGACATTCGCTATCTACCAACTACACTTGCCATCAAGCCAACACCATTAAAAAATCAAACACATATAACGGGTTGGCTAGTCCCAGCACACATTAGGGCCCAAACTATGGCAATATCCATCCCAACTTCACACTCGAAGGTTCACATGCTGTCTCCGACTTTATAATATAAATATGTGATTCACTATACTAAGTCTCACCAAAGGTAAACCATAACCTACCTGGACTGCTGAACTGCAACACCAACAAGTCATTCTATTGCCTTGCCCTTCCTCTGAAGCTCAGACCCAAAGTAGTCTAAGCATAATCGAATTCTAAATTAGAAATCATGAACAATGATACTAATATTGGTATGATATCAATTAGGTCCCATTTAACCCTAGAAAATGGGGAAACAAGCCCACAAGGGCGAAACGGAAAATTCACAGGTAAAATAAAAAATTGAATCCTAGGTAATTATAACCCAATCATTTATTATTGATTTAGCTCAAGAACAATCCCTAAATCTAATTTCTAGCAAAACCCCCAAATTGGGTATGAACACTAATTCCCCAAATCTGAAATTCAATATTAAAAGTGGAAGATACATGATCACTAAGCATAGATTCATCATATTTTAGTATTAACATCATTAATTTTATCAATTATAACCGTAGGGAGAAGTCTCCTAAAACCATTCTTCAAATTCTACTTCTAAGGGATTGAAAAGGGGAGAGATGATTCTAAGATGATGATAATAAAAGAGAAGAGTAAAGGATTGGCAAAGTTTACCACCAAGAGCTTCTTCAACTTATCTCCAAGAACAGTTTCTCTAGGCTCCAATACCGAGATATGAAATAATGAAGGTCTAAGTCTTATTTAAGACACATTAAATAAAATAACACTGCTCGTGACTGCCACGACGACGATGTTACCGCTACAGCGGCACAGTTGTGCCGTCGGGGACACTGTTGCATTGGTGAGGGCCAATCTACTCATGACCAACCCAGCGGCCACTACACCGCCATCAAGTCAACCACCGGTGCCTACTTCTCATTTCCCATCCATAGTCCCGAAATGCACCAAAATACATTGGGAACCGAACCAATCATACATACATGTTCTAAACAATCATCCGGACCTCTCGGAGTAGGCAAAACTATGGAAAAGTTCTGTTTGCCCAAAAGTGAACCTCGGGTCAAAATTAGTAAATAAATGCTCGAAAGTGGTAAAAGTGCCAAAAGAACTATAACGACCAAACCGGTCGTTACACATTCCTTCTCCAATATTTTTGCTTTTCTTGGCATTCTTTAAAATGATCAAAATTTCCATATCTGTAGCCACTATTAGAAATAGAGATTTTTCTCACCAATATTCAATGATAAATTTGTGCTGTAAATTATGATTTTCCCACCTATCGAACCACCTCACTGGGAAAGTACATAGTGAGAAATAGGTTCTCATTGAAACGCTGGAAAACTTTACAATTTTTCCATGTGAAAACTCTACTATTTATGTTTTTCTCACCAACATTCAATGGAAAATAGCCACTAAAATTTTTTAGTGGGAAAATAGTGAGTTTATAGTAGTGAGCATACCTCTGGATTGCTTTTATCAGGTCCTCTTGGTCTTGAGGTGCCACCTCTATTTAGGAATCCTCATTTCCTGATCATTCTTTAAAACATTCTAGTGAGTAATGTCATGTCTTTATCACCAAGGTCTTGGTCCTAGATAGTTGTGAGGACTAGGTTCACATTTATGTTTTTATGATTTTGGAGCTTCCTTATCTCATTGTAACTAACCGTTTGGTCATTACGATCTTTCCTTCTCTTTTCCCAAACTTTCCTTCTTTTCCCCCAAAATACCCCTTGTTCGGGTTAACATCGATTGCTGTTACACGTGGGACTTACAGGTAGGGGCGAAGAATTTCTCTAAACATAGAATTTCTCGAAAGCTGGTTATCCGCTTCTGCGTTTGGCAGGCTGCTTCAGCAAGCCCACATCGGTGAAGTTTCGTTCGCATAGGTAGGATTTCTGAGAAGTTAATGAACTCTCATCTGCGGGGCATGTTCCCCAGAGGCAATATCGCATAAGCGAATGGTTTCCTGTGTAAGCAAAAATTGCTGAATCAGACCTAGCTTTTATTTCCCCATTTCGGGATTGGACCCCATTTTCACCCAATATCATCATTTCAAGAGTTGGGTTGGTAGCTGATTTGAAAGAGCTCATGAGTCTTTGGAGAAGGTAAGATCCAAAACCCATTCCATTACTTCCTCCTTAAAATCATCATTCCATTAGTAAGTTCATGTTAAGGTTCTTGAGTTTTGGGGAGAATTTCTTAATTGTAAAACCCTAGGTTTTAAATGGTGTATTTAAGTGAAAACCCGATGATTTAGGATTAATGTTTTATTGTTAGTTTGGGGAAAACTGTTTTCTAACTCTCATCTCTAATTTTAACTTGGGTTTCTCAAATGGGTTTAGGGTAGGGTTTTCTTAGAAATTGGGGGTTTTTGATATTTAAGGGAATTGAAAGCTCATTTGGGGTTAGATGATTATTTTAGGTTGTTGATTGTTGGAGATTCTATTAGATGAGTTTCAAAGAAATTTCTCAAATGGGTTTAGGGTAGGGTTAGATGATTATTATGGGTCCGGGATCTTTCTCTTTAGGGTCTCTTAGAACTCTTGTAGGGTCTTGATAGTTTGAAATTTCTTAACATGTTACTTATACGAGTTGCTTACCTTGTTAGACCTTACTATCTTCGGACTCTTTTCGAAGAAGGAAGATGAAGCTCGAGATGGATGTTCATGTCACCTGCTCAGATTCGAGGTAGGTTATGTATTACTTGAGTTATACTTCGATTAGGATTTCGCATGTAATTAGTAGATATTGATGGAGAAAGTATGTTTAGGTCTTCGGATATGGCGTGAAGTGGTGTACTTAATTAGGTTGGTAATTGTTTAATTGTGATGTTACCTCGTTGCCTTATTTGTGATGTTGAGCTTGTGACCATGATAGTGATGTCAGGGCTTGCCTCTTTATTTACTTATGACTAGAGGTTACATGTACTTGAGGTTTTTACTTATGACTAGAGGTTGCGTGTACTTGAGGTTTTTTTGATTGGAGTGATGTTTGTCTCATAACATGCTATTCACCCATTCTATATCATTGCATGATATGATAAACTTGACTTGTGAATCTCCGTTTATAATTGTGGGCTGTGACAAAGATCAAACCAGTGACCTGATAGGCTTAGGAGTATAATTTCAATCTAGGATTATGATTTCAGTAGTGAGTTTCAGGGTTTTATGTCATTCTTGATTTATTCATTCTTCGCTTGATATCTGTACGTTAGTGGAGTTGCCTAGACCCTTGGGTTTATCGTTTGTTGTGGGTTTTATTATATTATGCTGGCATTTCATGCTACATTTCTCATGGTAACTTGATGGGATTGGAACGAAAATTGACAATGGAGACATGGCACTACTATTGGAATACATATGGTAATATTGTCGAAAAGAAATGAGAATCCGTGATCCGAGGTTGATGCCGGAGCAGAATGTGTTGTACTCGCTGCCCGAGGTTTCTTGCCAAGACGAGGGCGTACATGGACTTCACAGGTCCCCCATGGGTCATGAAAATTGAGACATGGAGGTTTTTGTCCGTAGCATCTGTGTACAGGTTTGAGATATTTGGCCATTGCATTGCACTCCATTCATCTGCATTGTACTTCGCATCATAGTTGTTTTCCTTTATCTTATCAATTCCTTAGTTATGGAATGCTTGAATGGTTATTTTGTAATGTGGGATTTAGTTGGTGAGTTGAATACATTGAGGATTAAAAGTTTACTTTAGGTTATGATCTGACCATAGGGAGACTTTTCTATACCGTGAGCTGTGAACTATTGAGTTGATGTGTGTGAATTCCGCATTTGATTTCCTATCATCCTTATTTGTTAATTTTCGCTTGTTAGATACGCTTTTATAATTTTTGTAATCCTGTGATGCTTACCAGTACGTGTGTTGTACTGATACCACTCTTGCTACACCAATTCTGGGGTGTAAAGTTGTTCTGAGTTGACATTCGAGATTTCGTTAGCTTCCGAGGATCTCACGGAGTTCATTCTAACCCTTATGTTAAAATCTTATTCCAGTACAGAGGTTGTATTCAGTTGTGGTATTAATCTATTTCAGGTTGTTTATATTAGAAGCTTTTGTACGAGTCTAGACCCAATGTTGGAAAACGATTTAATTAATAAAAGTATTTTCTTCCGTTGATCTTTTCTATCAGATTTGTGTTTGAAATGGCTATTTTATTGTTTCTCTTTAAATTTTGTAATTTGCGTAATTGGTTTGGAAAGGGTTCGCCCACCAGGAGAGCTAGTGTGGGTGCCTGCAGGACCCATGATTTGGGCCGTGACACTCAAAAGTCTAAGTTTCCCATGAGTTAATCCATGATCATTACGTCTAGATCCTTTGCCTCCATAATAGAATTCACCTTGCTTTCCCAAGCGTCATGTAATTTTTCAAGAAGTTTTTCAATACTTCTACTAAAAGGAATAACCTTTCCAAGTGAGTTCAATTCATTGTCATGTCGGTGAAATTATTGAGCATCTCTTATAGGGATTGTCCTTCATTCATCTTGAATAGATCATGTTTCCTATTAACAATGAAAGTTTTGACTTCTTCATCGGACTTGTTCCTTCATGTGTGATCTTTAAGGTGTCCCACATTTCTTTGACAGTTTTACAAGAAAAGATTCCACTATATTCGTCAGGTCAAATGCCAAAAATAAGCAGCTTCTTTGTCATGGTATTCTTTTGGACTGTCTTGATGTCTTCATCATCATATTTTTCTCTTAACTTAGGAACAGTCTTCTTTCCTTAATCATCAGTGGTCATGGGATTTATACACTTTTGAATAATATCCCACAGCTCTAGGTCCTCTCAAGTAATTAAGTCTTGTATCCTTGCTTTCCATTAGCCATAATATTTGCCATTGAAGCATAGTGACCCTGGCTGATTGTTCTTTTTGTACCCCTGGAGGTGCAACCATTTCTAGTCTTTCAAGGTCTTAACTTTCTTTAAAGAACCTATCCTGATATCAATTGTTATTTTATATTGTCGCCTATTCACTGAAGAACATGCAAGAAGGAACATGCGGAATAATAGACCAACACAAGGGCTTTTACGTGGAAAACTCCTTGCTCAAGGGAGGCAAAAATCACGACCTATCTCCAATACGATTTCCCTAAACATACCACAATAAATCGAGCAATTTTAAGATTACAACTCTTTGTACACCTAAGGAATAGACCCCTACTTCACCTATCCCCCTTTCTAAAATATGCTTTAATTATAGTCAAACTTCTTTAAAGGCTCCACCCAGTTTAAGAAGCCATTTACAATACAAAATCAACACCTAATAAAATCACTAAGAATATAAAAAGTGTACCGTTAAGGACCAGCAAATTGTAATTATAGGTGCAATTCAAATGATTTGCTAGGTAAAATCAATTCGGACAAATGAACTCAACTTTGAATATTAATTTAAATCTCCATTCGGTAAAGCCAAAATACCAAAGCCACGTTGGACACTAATTGAATTTATTTTTCACCTTCAAATCAAATTTCAAGGAGATGTAGTAACAAATCTTAGAAGGAAAGGATATCTACCTAATTCCAAAGAAATATAGTAAAAATTCTTAGAAGTAAAGGATCTCCACCAGCCTGTAGTAATAAATTTCCTTACCATTTATGAGTCTCTAAATTAAGGAAAACTATATTGTGTAACAGGAATAAATAAAGTAGCCACCACTTTAGAAGCCTATTTAAGAACATGCTTTGCATTGAAAATTTTAACATCTGCTTCGGGTTCATGATGTTCCACTGATGCCATCTATTACTCCTCCAGCAGACAATTTATGTCTTTTTTAGAGCTTGTATCAAGCTTTGGAGAAGATATACACTTATAGTCTGTTATCTCAAAGCTTTGGGCAGTATCACCAAATCGTTCGTATCTTAGTGTAGGAGCATCCAAATGACGAGTGGCTTGATCCCGTAGAAAGTAGAATTCTAAGGCTACGACATATTAAAAATCAAAGGGGAAATACTTTTGTATTGACACTAATTAATTATTAAAGTTGAACTCCATATCTGCATTTTCTTCTCTCAGCACCGTGCAGTCTCACGGAAAACTCCAATATCTTGAGATTAGAGTGTTGACATGATGAGTGGCTTGATTACGTAGAAAGAAGGCATCGAAAGGTGCATGAATCAGAATGCAACCGGTAATTAAATTTTAAAGTTGAAGGCAAGATCTGCATTTTCTTCTCTAGTCACTGTGGAGTCTCACAGAAAACTCCACATCTTGAGACTTGAGTGTCCAAATGATGAAAGGCTCGAATATGAAGAAACTAGACACTTAGTACTACGAAAAATCCAAAAATCAACTTCAAAATCCTTCTATATTCACTAGAATTAATTTCTAAATTTGATCCTCAGATCTGGCACGTTAATCTCACAGCACTGCATGGTCCTGGTGAAAAATTCTTAACTTGAGATCGGAGAGTCCAAATCAAAAGCCGTGGGATCCTAAAGAAATCAGACTTTGATACGTACACCCTTGACACATATGGATGTATAACTAGGCATGGATTGACCCACACAATTTTTTGATGTTAATGCTATAATCTGATATTATTTCAGACAGTATTCTTTGTTATAGCCAGCAATTTTATACGTTGGATTGTGTCGTAAGATAGTAGATATAACCTTGGAGAACAATGTTATTCCTAATGTTTCCTAAGGTTCTAAGTTCTTAAAATCAATTTTAGTATGTCTTGGAAGGGTTAGAGATTAAGCGAATCAAAAAGGACAAGTTTCATATAAAATTTTCACCTTATGGAGCAACCTTGGGGCCTCATTTTGGACATACGGCCGACAAGTCAAACATCTACTGAAGGGGGAAGATTCAGAGAGGTTGGCCCACATACGGTGGGATATACGGACCATATGTTGCCACATATGGCTGCATGTCTGTTATATCCCGTATTTTGCACATTCGGATATTTTAAGGTAATTGCGACAAGTTAAGGGCAAGACTATATTTTGATCATGTTTAATACATAAGTTGTTTATGAAAATTATTGATGTGAAAATATTAAGGAAGGAAAGGGGTAAAAAGGGAAATTCACAAGGTGGTCCATGGTAATATTAAGAAAGGCTAAGGGCAAATTTAGAATTAGGAAAATAATTTCTTTCATGAATTATAAGAAACAAAATGGTAGTCTTGAAGAAAATGGGCCATGTGGCCGTCCCAAGTTGATGTGGGCCAAGGCCCACATGGAGGCCCAATATATGCTCATAAAAGATGACAAATTAGTCATATTTTCATCTTATCACTTAGAACATTGAAGAAACTTGGAGAAAGAAGAAAACAAAAGGGCCATTCGGCCAAGAGGCAAAAAATTGAAGACTCCAATTTTGATCCCAAAAATATTTTTCTTCTAGCATTCCTACTAATTTGAAGGTCCTCTTTAACGTGGGATAATTGTTGGAGCAAGTAGACCACTCTTTGTTGCAAGATCATAACCCTAGCCAAGTGAGAAGTTAAGGGAAAAAGGTAAGAATTAATCTACTTTTTATATGTTATGGATGGTTGTGTATGTTGTAGTATGTAGAAATGGATGAAATTCATGAAAATATGGATGTATGTTATGGTCGTGTATATGTAGTGTTGTGGCCGTGTGGTTGTTGTGTGGTATAGAAGATAATGAATCAATTTTACTTGGTATTTTGGTTGTTGTTGTAATGGAATCTATGATGAAAATGAAGGTTTGATAATTCTAGTTGAAGTTGTAAGTGTCGGAGAGTTGTTTTAGAAGCTAGTGTGATTTTAATATCACTTTTTGTATTTATGGAAAATAATGTTGCTAGCATGTGAATTGTTGGTGAGGTTCATGAATTTGAAAGAAGGAAATGTGTCGTTGTTGTTCTTGTTGCATTTGGAAGGTTTCGGGTGGAATGGAGTTTTGGTTGGATTGTTTTGAATGTTGTGCAAATTGTTTGAAATGTTCTTGAGTTTTGTTTAAATGGCTTCGGATTAGTAGTTAAGTATGCGAGCGTTAGTGTTGGCTTGATTGTATGTAGTTGAAGTGAATGTAAACGGAATGCCGTCGAATTATGTTAAAGCGGGTTACTAATGTTAGAACGCGTTTTAATTTGATTGTTGGTATTGTTGGAATGATTATTGGTATGGTTGTTGATAAATTTGGCCGAGTTAAATTCTCGGGGTGGTTGTATTTATAGGGGAGATGCTGCCGAATTTTTTGTAGACAAGTGCTAGCTTAGGATTGAATTCCTAAGTACTTGTAGCTAACGTTTGGTATTTAATTACGTTATTGTAGATCTTGGGGAGCCCGAGACTTGAGTTGGGATTAGCTTAGGAAGCGAGCAAGTTATGTAAAGCCTAACCTTTTTTTCTTTTGGCATGTCCTAGTTGCAAGTAAGCTATGATACGAGCCTCGGGGTAACTCCATTCTTAAGATCCGAGCATGCCGACGATTTTTATTCACTTCTTGATGTTAGTATCCCTAATATAGTCGAGCTATGGTTTTTGTGCCCTTGGTATGATTGGATAATAAATGTGTGTGTAAAGAATTTATAGTCTTAAAAGTCGTATGTCAAATTATGTCTCTAACTTTCTTAGACGAGCTCGGATCGCTCCAAAACATTCTTAGGGAATTCTAAAGCGTATTATGGTTGTAACTTTCGTAGGCGGGCTCGGATTGGGTTGCTACTCATCCGTGGTTGTTACATCCGACATTTTTGCTTATTCGAAAATTCGAGATAATTTGACTTGTAATGAATAAGGCCACAATTGGACCTTACTTGGTATGGATATATGGGTTATGAATACGATGGTGTGGAATTTCGAAAGGTGGCCAAGAGCAAAAATCGGAATTTTGGAAACTTGCTCCATAAATTACAAAATTAGCCAAGTGGGCTCAAAAGAAAATAAGAGAAAATGAGGCCCATTTGGGGAGAGGCCCAACCGGCCATAAGTAAGTGCCAAGCCCATCATAAATTAATTAAGAGGTTAATTATTTATACATGGATAAGTGTCAAGAAGCTTCAAGAAAAAGGAATCAAGAACAAACAAAAAAACCAAAGAGAGAGAGAGAGGGCATTTCGGGTTTAAGAGAAGAGAAAAGAAAAGGAAAGAAAAAAATCCCAAGCTTCAAATCTGAGGCCAAAGGTGACCTTGGTGACAAGTGAAAAAACTTGAAGAAAAGGTAAGAATTTTACCATTCCTATGCCATGAAATATATGTATGTATGTTGTAGTATGTGTGAATGAATGAAAAGCATGAAAACTTTGTGTGTTGGAATGAGAGTGGGTTGGCCGAATGTCTGCATGAATTGTAGGTTCAAGTATGGCTTGAATTCATGTTGTAATTTAGTTGTAGTATGGTGGAAATTGTATTAGAAATGAAAGTGGAATGAATTAGTGAAAATTGAAAAATATAGGAGGTGGCCGTGTGGTATTGTTATATGGTGATGGAGTATGAATTTGATCTTGTTTGTATGCTAAGTGTGTTATGGTGAAGTGAATGGAAAAACAACAATCTTTATTGTCATGGAAAAATGGTTATCAAGTTGTTGTAGGAAAACATGCAACTTTGTTATGATTTATGTAAAAATGGAAATGCAAGTATCAAGAGGCAAATCATGATTATTGTTGATGAATTTGGAAGATGGAAATATATAATGAACTTGTAGGTTGAAGGTTAGGAAAAATTGGAAAAGTAGTGGCTTAATGGAAAGTTTGAATGTTTGCATATCTTATGAATATTGTGTGAAAATGGTATGGATGCCTCTGATGTATGTTGTAATGATTTTGATGGATGATGAATATGAAAATAACAAGTTTGGTTTGGAAATGTAAGTTGGAAACGAAAGATGTTTCGTTATGTCGAAAGATGGCTAGTGATGCCATAGTGCAGGTTTTAATGTCTGTTATTGTTTTGATGTTGTCTCTGGGTTGTTGTGTTGATGAATTGAGCCGAGCTAAGTCTCGGGGATGTCTTATATACAGAGGAAATGCTGCCGAAATTTCGGTAGGCAAGTATGTGTTAAGTTGAATTATTGAAAAGTTTGAAACTAACAAATGGTAAACTTGACCATTTCTAGATTTTGGACGAAATTGAAGTCGACGCCAAGCGAGCGTAAGGCGCTATCGAGGTATGTGAAGCATTTCCCTTTGTTCTTAGGCATGTTGTGGATGTGATAGGCTCGGCCGCGAGCCTTAAGTACGACTCTGCTCCAATTCCTTCAATCCAATTGAAGCTATTTTCTTACAATTGCCTTTAAAATGAATATTTGTATGAAACTTCCCTAAACGGAGTCGGAACACTTCCAAACGATTACGGATGACCTCATAAGGTCTATTGTCGGTAAATTACATATGTTGCCTCGAGTTGGTCCGAGGCGGCCCCACAAGTCCCGATATCTTCTGTAATACTTTAAATACTTCCATTTTGTCCGATTTTCTCAGAAAACAATTGAACTATTATTTTGATTATGATACAACTATTTTTATGAAATTCTTACAAAATGACTTCTGAACATCTGAGAATTCGATTCTGATAATGATCTGTCGTGCCTTCCCAAGTAGGATGTAGGCGCGTACTATGCATACTATCTGGATACTTTGATTTTGGCTCGCCATTTGGCACCCTTCAGTCTGATTGAGTCGGTATGTGAGTCTATATGTATGTGGTTTCTCATGGATCTGTTCGTGGCTGTCTCAATGCATTCCTGCACTGCGTCCCGGGCCAGGTTCTGTTATCGTGCATATTCCTCTGCATTTTTCACCGCGTCCCTCGGTGTGTGGGCCGGGATCTGTTATATCTGTATGATTATGATATATTGATATGTGTATGGGGATGGCGGCCAGGATGGCATCTGATATGATCTGATCTGATCTGATTCTGTCTGTCCACCGCGTCCCGTACTAAGAGGGTCGGGTTCTGTTACCGTGCACCCAGACAGGGCCGGAATCTGTATGTCTGTATGCATGTGCCATCAGTATTTATATAAGCACATGCCTCTGTATGATTCTGTATGATTCTGTATGGTTCAGTATGACTCTGCACTACTCTGCATGCATAATTCTGTCTGTCCGTCTGAATTACGACTATGTCTGTATGTCCGTATGGCTTCTGATTCTATATGTCCGTATGGATTTTGATTCTGTATGTCCGTATGGATTTTGATTCTGTATGTCCGTATGGATTCTGATTCTGTTCGTCTGTCCGGATTATGATTTCGTCGGTCTGTCCAAACCATGACTCTATTTATCTGTATGGACCACGATTCTGTATGTCTGTCTGGATCATGACTCTGCCCGTCTGTCTGATGTATGGTTCTGTCTGTTATATTTCTGTGACTCCGGTTCGGACTATGATTGTATCTGTTATGTTTCTGCTTTACATACTCGGTACATTTTTCGTACTGACCCCCGTTCTTCGGGGGCTGCGCTACATGCCCGCAGGTACAGACGCACCAGGGGATACGCCGCCAGCGTAGGTTTCTGACTCTGCTGTTCGAAGAGCTCCTTTGATCAGGAGCGTACACTTTTGGTATATATCTTCTGTTTTCCGTATGTTCTGTATGTGTGGAAATTCTGGGTACGGCGGGGCCCTGTCCCATCATCTGATTCTGTATGTCTGTAGAGGCCTGTAGATAGATGTGTGGGTTACGGGTTTCGTCTGTATGTTAGCCTTATCGGCTTATCTGTAAATGTCTGCATGTTCAGGTATATACATATATATGTTTGCGCGCGTGTGCCGTATCTGTATCGGCTTACTTCTGTAACATCTGTTTTTAAAAAAAAAAATATGTATGATACGAAATTCGGTCAGGTAGGTATGTACGGGTACCCAGTTAGGGTACCAGTCGCGGCCCACGGGGTTGGGTCGTGACAGTGGTCCCCGAGACTTACCTTTGTATAACTCTAACGACGTTTGAAAGGATTTCACATGATTATTGTCTTGACCCTCGAGCGTCGGTTAGTTTACTTATTTGTTGAGTCTAAAATAATAATGTTTTTAAATTGCATATAGTTTCTCACTACTCTGCTCGTGCATACTGTATTTGCATCTTTCATCGAGTCCCGAGCCGGTTTGTCTTCATGCGCATTATGTTATATTCGGCAGTATGATGTGTTACGGTTTCCCGAGTCCCTCGCTACAGGGCCGGGTGCCGCTTATATACCGCGTTATGATGTGTTATGGCGTATGATGTGCTATGATGGTATGATGTGTTTCGGGGTTGTACGGAGATATGAAATCTTCTGGAGTATGATGTGTTGTGGCGCCAGCGTCGGAGTGGCGACCACGTTCCTAGGCCCTATGCATGATTTTTTTTATATATGCATCATTTGTGTTTCAAAACGAGCTTCTTGGTATACTGATTTTTGTACTAATTTTCCATACTTCTTATTTTCCGTTATGATCTTAATTATTGTATTTCATGCTTTATATACTCAGTACATATTTCGTACTGACTCCCTTTCTTCGGGGGCTGCGTTTCATGCCCGCAGGTACAAACGCTCATTGTTGTAATCCGCCAGCCTAGGATACCCATTCTGTTACTTTGGAGTGCTCCCTTGATCCGGAGCCCATACTTTTGGTACAGATCTTTTGTTGCACATATTTATGTATATATATAACTATTTGGGGGTACGGCGGGGCCCTGTCCCATCATATGCTTCTGTTGTTATTCGTAGAGGCCTGTAGACTTGTATGTGGGTCATGGGTCGTTATTGTTCAGTTATGTCTGTGTGAGTTGCATCTTAAGCGGTTCCATTTGCTGTGACGGCCGAAACGGCCTGTATGTATGTATATATATGTATATGTTTTCGGGCGATATGTTTTACGACAGCCTTGCCGGCTTCTGTGTGATACATTTGTTATATGTGACCGCTTAAGACGACATCTTCTCTTCGTATCTATGTAAGTTAGTGTACGCTGAATATGGATAAGTCATTGATATGCCGATTTGGTAAGTGAGTGTGTATGAGTGTCTAGCTCGGGCACTAGTCACGGCCCACGGGGTTGGGTCGTGACAATGTCCACTATATATCGAAAGCGGTGGAATTTTCTATCTATCTATTTAAAGTGGTGGCTTCGTTTATTATGTCATTTTTGGACCTATACAACTTCCTTACACACCCAAAAGCTCTCCAAGATTTCTTATACCATTCAAGAGGAGATCCAAAAGGAAATAAGTTAAATATGCCTTTCAGAAAGCTTGTGTTGCTAGTTAGCTGGTTTTCTTAGTTCTTGTTATGAGTAGAGAATAACTTCAAGTTGAATCAAGGTCGTGAGGTCTCTGTTCTTGAAGTATAAGGTAAGGAATCCTCTTTTCTTAAATGTATATGAGGTTGTGCAATTTATAGATATACTAGTTGTATGAAAATGTATGGAATAAAAATTAGAAGTTGTAACTAGTGTTGTATAGTGTTGTATTGGATTATTGAGATGGTTCTTGTGTTTTTGAAGTGCTAGAGATGGGATATTGATGATTATTTATGTGTTTTCCCTAATGTTGTGAACTTGGAGAATGTAAAAGAAACAGGGGATATGTTGTCCGATTAATTACAAATCGAGCTTGTTGCTCGATGTATGAGTGTTGTATCATTCATAGCTTCACGCTAGTGTTATTATTATTCCTTGTAGATTGAAACATAGAGGAGATTGTTCCCAATAGTAGCAACATCTTGGCATTAAGGTATGTAATGTCGATTTCTTATCTCTTGTGGCATGAATTCATATCCAAACAAGTCCCGAACATAATGTACAAAGAAAAGTCATTCATAGAGCCACTTGATGATGCTGTTCCATCCTTGTCGGGAATTCATATTTAGTTTATTGTTACTCCATGATTAGTCAAGCAAGTAGAAGTATATGTATTTTTAGTTGTATAGTATTGTTATATCCACACAGATCCTAGTAAGGTCGGGTAGTTGTACATCGAGCCATGAGTGGTCGGGTAGATAGGCATTGAGCCTAGAATGGCTAGAAATATACATACCGAGCCTTGTATAACCAATTAGGTTTACACTAAGCCTCTTATGGAGGGGTATATATACATCAAGCCTTGTACAGATGGATAGATGCACACCGACCCCTATACGAGGTTGGGTAGATTATTTCTGTATTACTTCTATGTTATGAGTTAGAAGTAGGTAAGTATACTTCCAGATTATCCTTGACTCTTATATTACATTAAGGAGATTATGTATATCAGTTCGATTTAATCTACAATTATTCAGTTGCCTTATATACTCGGTATATTGTTTCGTAATAACATTCTTTTTTCCGGAGGCGCTGCATTTCATACATGTTGGTCCTGATAGACAGATAAATAGACCTCCTCAGTAGACTTTGTCAAGTTCCACTGCATCCAAATTTATCAGGTCTAGACTTTTAGAGTCATGTTATACATACAGACATGATGGGTAGACCATCCTGTCCCGACCACAATTCAGTTGTTATATCATTAGAGGTTTGTAGACACGTCTTGTATGTTTCAGATTGTATCATGGAAACCTCATCGGACCACATATATGTATATCTCTTTTGGGGTGATCCTATTACAACTGACATTTACAAATTATATTAAGTATGACCTTGTCGGCCTAAGATATTGTTAAATGTCATACAAATTGGCCTTGTCATCCAATATTGCTTCGATATGCTGAGGTTTCATAAGCTACACGCTGGCACGCTATGTAAAGTAATGTACCGGGTGCCGGTCTCACCTCCTGGTATATGGGGCATGAAAAACTTGGTAGAAGAGTAGGTCTGTCCTAGGAAGTCTACAAGTTAAGTATAGTAAAGTCTTGTTTATAAGTTTGTTGTGCATCACATTCTATAAATAAAAGTGTTACACCCTATAGTTTCGTATGTTGAGATTCGAGCTACCTTTCAAGAGGTATGTGAGATGATATGCGTTTATATTATGATTATGAGGGTTTAAGTTCACATAATAAGCCATGAGAGTACTGGAAAAAGAATATCATTTATTATATGTGAAGTTTTGAAAGGTACAATCATGGGAAGTACGTAGTAACGAAGTAAAGGATGAATTACGACCTCTTAAGTTGTAATCGGGAAGGACAACCTTGGAACCAAATGAAACGATCATTATCAAGTATGATTAATGATAAATATCATGTATAGAGGGTTTCGGAAGATTCCGGGACCAAGCAAATGGAAGAAAATAAGTTTGTCCAAAATTTGGAAAAAGTCGGCAGAATTCTGGACAGAGTTTTGGGTCAAATTTGGAGGGGTTTATCTCTAGGTATATCAGGAGTTTTAAGGTGGTTCAAAATCCTAAATTTAAGTTCGTCGAGTCTAGTTTCCAACGCACAAAACCGCTCGTCAAAACGACAACAGAATAGAGAGTTATCGGCATTTTAAGATAAAGACTCCAAGATGCCAAATGGCTTCCGCGGGTCCCACTTGGGAAAGTCGGTGGAACCGACTTAGAAAGGGTATAAAAACCTCATCAACCCTATTTTTTTCATCATTCTAAACTCTCTTGAGTTCTAGAAATCTCCTAATACATCCCCCAAACACTTATAGCCCATTAAATCAAGGATTTAACAAGATTACGCAGAACTAGTCCATGAAAGGTAATTGTTCTTGCTTCTACTTGATGTTGTGGTAAGTTTGGTCTAGAAGAAAGTTGGTGTGGCTGAATTTCATCAGGTGTAAGGTATGTTCTTCATCCTATCTCTTATGTTGAGTTGTTTTGAAGGATTAACAAGTCTTAAAAGTGAAAATAGTTATGGAGGAGAGGTCATAAAATGTTGTGTTATAGTTGTTGAGTATATGGACTATTTTGAGCATGCAGTGGCCGTGTGGTTGGGCTGATTTACATGTATATGGATAGTATCTAATGCTATTGGTGTGTTGATGAGATTATACTCCTTGATCGAGAAGAAAGGAAGTGTATATTGTTGTTGTATATTGAAAAACATCGTGTGGGACATTTTATGGAACATTTTGGTAGTGATGATGATGTTGTTGATATTAGTATTGCCATTGTTGTTGTTTTGTTGGTATTGTGATTTCGGGCCAGGCACATAAACAGGGGAGATGCTGCCCAAATTTTGGCAGATTCTAAAAGGATTTTAATTAAAGGCTTGAGACAAGTGTATGGTGGTGAGCCTAACAATAGTATGAGTGGTTTTATATGTAGATTATGAGACTACGAACGATCTTAAGTAGATTGCAAGACATGAGGTAGGTTAGAAAGTCGGGAAGAAGTGAGCTTCCAGGGATGTGAAGGCTAAACCTTTCTTTCTTAAGGCATGATTCCTTTTGTTGTGAACCTATATAAGATATCTTCAATAACCCTGTTTCTAAAAGTACCAAAGCTTATATTTACCGATGTTCTTATGATATCATTGAGCTCATTTCGTGACTATAGATGTTATTCATTGTTGTTGATCTCATCTTTATGATCTTGTTCCTTCAAGGTGAGATATGCTCATGATGCTAGTTCCATAATATTAATTGGAGGTTTACTGACCATATGTCACTCTGATGCGTTCAGAAATGTGTACTTAGGTAATGTTTTGTCGGACATGAATAGAGTGCTAGAAGAGGATCCCCAATAAGGTATTTGATGTAGAAAAGAGCCTTACGATTTTTCACAGAATTTGGTCAATGTTCAGTTAAGCGGTAAGAGGTCCTTATGGCCTAGAACAGTGCTTATAAGACTTATATGACCGTGTATGCTATAATGGACAAGTGATGGCCATAAGAAGTATATAGAGATTACTCAGGGAGACAAGGTCATGATGGTGATTATAATTACCACTGGTCTATGACCAATTGGCAGATGTTACCACCGGGCTGCGGCCGGTTGGGCAGATATGTATTTACGACTGGTCTACGACCTCTTGGGCAGTTATGTATTTACCACTGGTCTACGACTAGTTGGACAGTTATGTATTTACCACCATGCCACGGTTGGTTGGGCAGTTATTACCACCATGCTTCGGCCGGTTGGGCATTTCCCACTGATCACTCGGGCAGTTGCACTGTCCCATTGGGCGATAATCGGACGGGCAGTTACCACCTTGCTATGGCTGGTTGGGCAGTTACCACTGATCAGTTGGGTAGATAGCACCAAGATAATATGTAGGTCAGGATCACAGTATTATGCATAGATGGAGATAAGGATATGAGAGCATAAAGAGACATGAGTACTGGCTTGTCATTAGTAAGTCAGAAGTGCCAAGTTGATGCTTATATTTCCTTTTTGCAGTTTATGTATATTTATGATGTTACATTTTTGTCTTACATACTCGGTACATTATTCGTACTGACGTCCTTTCTTGTGGAGACTGCGTTCATGCCCACAGGTGTAGATAGACGCGACGAGAATCTTCCCTAGTAGGCTGCTTTCAGGTACCACTCTTAATTGGTGGGCTCCATTTCTTCCTGGAGCATTTCCGAGTCTGGGTCGTATATGTACATTGTGTTAAGGGCATATCGGGGGCCCTGTCCCGACTTGTATACTTCAGTCATGTTCATAGAGGCTTTGCAGACAGATTCCGGTGCACAGCTCAGTTATGTTTTGTTAGTGGACATGTTGACGAAGCAGGCCCATTGTATATATACGTATGCATGATATTATATTCATAGTTGACCTTCTTGGCTTTATTTTGCCATTGGAGACATAGATGACGTAAGTACAGTTTGGTTTGCTCGGCCCAGTAGGGTGCCAGGTGCCAATCACGCATCACCAAGGTTGGGATGTGACAAAGTGGTATCAGAGTAGTTCTTGTTACACCTTGCAAAATTCATGTCGTCGTGTAGTGAGTGAACCACTGCGAGCTTAAGGATAAAAGGAAGTTCTTGAGATTATAAGACAGATAATTACCGGTCCTAGAACGCGTACGTTAAGATCTTGAAGTTATATGAGTTGATGGGATAAGAATTGATAAGGAAAAGTGGAGTATAAGTGAGGTTTAGGAAAGGTTTCATAACTTTCTGCGTTAAGAATTGTTTGGCAAGGCCTCGAGGGCGAGTTATAGGGATGCTTAGATCATTAATGAAGTATTAAACAAGTGTTAAGAAGGTCGTATAAGAATTGGAGCTCAAACGAAACGACGAGAACAACTTCGGAAAAACTGTGAGTTACACGACCATGTTATACGGCCCGTGGAATCTTATACGGACTGTATAATGGTCCGTATAACCCAACAGCAACTATGTGTTCCATGGTGGTGAACCACGGACACTTATACGACCCGTGAAATGTTATACGGACCGTATAAGTGGTCCGTATAAGTCCCGACAGGCTGAGTTATTCCAAGTATTTAAATGTGATGCCACTTCATTTTATTCATTCTCCTCACTTCACCACTTCTCTCCAAGCTTCTAGAGGGATCCATACACACTTCATATACAAGAATTCAAAGGAAAACAAAGATCAATATCAAGAATTCAAGTGAATCAAGTGCAAGAAGCTCACTAGGGTTCCTCCAAGTCAAGAATTCTCTTGGGAGTGAAGTTAGGGTTTTCTCCAAATAAAGTATTTCAACCAAAACCCGTTCCTACGCATTCAAAGGTGAGTTACATGATTTCTCCATGTTGTTTAAAGTATGGAAAGGTTGAAACACTTGGATTTTGGAAGAAAATGGAAAATGGATTACAAAAGATAAGATTAGTGACAATTATGAATAGTAGATTAATATGAATCATGAATCTTGATATGTTGAGATTGTAATGACGTTATGAATGATGTTAGGAGTATGAGAGAAACATTAAATGGGAATGAATGTAACGTTGTAGTATGATTATGACTATGGATGACCATGAGAGTAAATTGTGGGAATTGAATAATGATGATGATATTATGAATGTTATTATTGACGTTGGGAGTTGAAACATGATATGGGAAAGTAGTAGAAACAAAGGAAATGCCGCCCAATTTTCTTTAGCTTTATTAAGCACGTTGAAGTAATCGATTGGCTAATGTTCATGCGACTTCTCTTGAAGGTAGAAACGTGAGCAATAAAGGAGAACAAGAAAGCGATAGATTAGTTAAACGGAAAAGGTTCGTGAGGCTAGTCCTTTCTTTCTATGGCATGAATCCGATGGTATGATTTTTCCTTCTTCTCCACGAATCCTCTATATCTCGGAAAACTAATAGCCCATGTTCCTGAATAGCCATATGAGATGAGAGATATATTATGAGTTCAATACTGATGATGATGAGTTAAGTATAAAGATTCTAGAGTTCATGAGATGGTGTTCCTATAACGCTAATGATGTTGTATGTTGTATACACTCACCTCATACATTATTTCCTTCAAGGTGAGGCAGAATACCATTAAGTTAATGATGTCATTCATTGTATCCACTCACCTTATACATTATTTCCTTCAAGGTGAGGTAGAATATTAATGATGTCGTTTACTGTACACACTCACCATATATACTACTTCCTTCAAGGTGAGCCAGAATATTTATAAATGTTCCATAATGGAATCGGGGGTTCACAACCTTAGGTCACCTCGATAAAGTATAGCTATCTTTGAGATATTATACATGCATTATGACGAGTATATGTTGATGATATTACACCGTGCCACATGGACCGGCAGACATTCCACTGCAGTGGGCAGCTTATACCCCGGACGCGGGAGGCCTGGACGCAGGGTAATTATTATCACACCGTGCTTATATGGACGGGCAGCTTATACACTTATACATTTATGCATACATGATATGATGATGATTATGAAGTAAGCCAGCATGCATTATTTATTTTATAGTTGACAGTCAGTTACCGATTGCTCCTTATTTGATGCTTCCTTTATCTCATTGACGTATTGTTATTACTTATGCCTCTCATACTTAGTACAATGTTCGTACTGACGTCCGTTTTCTTTGGACACTGTATTCATGCCCTCAGGTAGACAGGGCGGTGATTTGATCCAGACTCGTAGGAGCCAGTAGCTGATTTGAGAGCACTCCATTATTCCGGAGGTGCCTTTGATTATTCATTTATGTATATATGTATATTTTGGGCACGACGGGGTCCTGTCCCGTCCCTATGTCTAGCACTCTAGTAGAGGCTCGTAGTTACGCTATTGTGGGTTATATGGTCTCACGAGGTTACTATTGTATATATGTATATATATATATATATATATATATTTATTTTGATAGCCGAAAGGCTTATGTCTATAAAAGTATCTATGTTCTCAAATGAAAAATGGTTTTTCCTATGATTATGAGTATATGAACATTGAAGAAGTGTAATATGAGTTTGATGAAGAGTAGAACGAGTGGTGCTTGGTGGTTAGCCAAGGGTACCCGTCACGGCTCCTAGTCGGGTTAGGACAAAAGTGGTATCAGAGCAGTTCAGTCCTAGGAAGTGTCTACGAGACGTGTCTAGTACAGTTTTGTTTATGGTGGGTTGTGCGCCACGCTAATAAACAGGAGGCGACAGGGTATTTAGGAAAAATGACCATCTTTCATCTTAAGAAATCGTGCGGTAGAGCTGTGTTATAAGATTTTCCCCTCTTAATAGTGTGTTATAATTTCAGAAATGCCACCAAAAAGAAAAGCTACAACCGCCCGGAAAGGCAAGACTACAATGAAAAGATGGGTAGAAAGAGAGCCTCCTGTGAATGTAGAAGAGGGCGAATCACATAATGAGGCCCCATCTAGCACTTCCTCCATCCCTCCCAATGTCGAAGAACAAGGAAGAGCTTCAGCTCGAGTTCCTCCACCGGTCGCTTCGGGTCAACAAGTGACCGAGGCTACTCATCTATTGACACAGTTGGTTGCCGCCCTGGCACAATGGCAGAATGTGAGTTCAAATGATTGGGCAGCCAGTACTAGAGCCCGTGACTTTATGAATTTGAATCCTCCAAAGTTTTTCGGGTCAATGCCGGACGAAGACTCGCAAGGCTTTATTGATGAGATGTTGAGAACATTGAGGATTATTCATGCCTTCGAAACTGAATCTGTGGAGCTGGCATCTTATAAACTCCGAGATGTGGCGGTATTGTGGTACAACAATTGGCTAGCATCAAGAAAAGAAAATGCGCCTCCTCCCGTGTGGCAAGAATTTGTAGATGCTTTCATCCGTCACTATTTGCCACCCGAGGTCCACCGAGCTAGAGCGGATAGGTTCTTAAGTCTAAAGAAGGGAAATATGAGTGCCCGAGAATATTGCCTTCAATTTAATTCCTTGGCTAGATATACCCCGACTATGGTGGCCGAGATGGGAGTTAGGGTACACAGGTTTGTTAGTGGCCTAGGGCCACATCTATTCAAGGATTGTGTTGACGACTTCGTTGCAAGATGGGATGGATATTTCCCGAATACAAGCCCATGCCCAGAACTTGGAGGGACGACAACAACCACAAAGGGGTGATCGTGATATTGATAGAAGGCAAAGCAAGAGGGCCAGAACTATGGGGGCTGACATTCATTATAGAGGAGGATCAAGGCAGACACATTCTCGATACTCTATCCAGTTGGTGACTAGTGCACCTTCTCGAATTACGGGTAACAGATTTGATCGCTACTTTCTTTCAGGACCGGGTCAGAGTTCAAGGGCCCCAAATTCTCAATTTGGGGGAGATTATAGCCAGAGGAGACCCCCAGTACCGCAATGCAGCCGGTGCGGTAGATTACATTCCGGACAGTGTCGCCAGGGTTCAGATGCTTTCTATCCCTGTGGCCGGGTTGGGCATATGATGCGAGATTGCCCGTCGATGTGTGGTAGTGTTGGGGTTCAACCCACAGGATCAGTAGCTGGTTCATCTTCAGTGCTCCCGGTAGGGCAGACTCCCCAGATCCTGGCAGGTCGAGGTAGAGGCAGAGGGGGAGCATCTACTTCAGGTGCCACTCATCCCCGTTTGTATGCTTTAGTCGGACGATAGGATCTTGAGTCCTCTCCAGATGTGGTTACAGGCACATTATCCATATTTTCCCACGATGTATATGCATTGATAGATCCGGGTTCTACTTTGTACTATATTACTCCGTATGTTGCTGGTCGTATTGGGGTGAAACCTGAGCTAATCAAACATTTTGAAGTATCTACTCCGGTTGGTGATCCCGTGATAGCTAGACAAGTGTATGAAAATTGTGTACTTGTGATATACAATCGCCAAACCAAAGCTGATTTAATTAAACTAGAAATGTTAGATTTCGATGTGATTATGGGTATAAATTGGTTGGACTCGTGTTATGCTAGTGTTGATTGTCGAATGAAAGTAGTTCGATTTTAATTTCCGAGAGAGCCCGAGCTTGAATGGAAGGGTAATACGGCCTCTCAAAAAGGTAGGTTTATTTCCTACCTTAAGGCAAGGAAGATGATAGCTAAGGGTTATATTTATCACCTAGTCCGAGTTCATGACACCGAAGCAACATCGCCATCTTTCCAATGTGTTCCGGTAGTGAATGAATTTCCGGATGTATTTCCAGATGAGCTTCTAGGCCTTCCTCCAGAAAGAGAGATTGATTTCGCTATTGATGTGTTGTCGGACACTAAGCCTATTTCCATTCATCCTTATTGAATGGCTCCGGCAGAATTGAAAGAGCTAAAGGCACAGTTGAAGGATTTGCTTGAGAAGGGGCTTATTAGGCCCAGTTCATCACCGTGGGGAGCACCAGTCTTGTTCGTGACAAAGAAAGATGGTTCCCTGCGAATGTGCATCGATTATAGGCAGTTGAATAAGGTGACAATAAAGAACAAATACCCTCTCCCAATGATTGATGATTTGTTTGATCAACTACAGGGTTCCAAGTGGTTTTCTAAAATAGACCTAAGGTCGGGTTATCATCAAGTGAGAGTTAGAGAAGGAGATATTCCCAAAACAACATTCAGAATGAGATATGGCCATTATGAATTCCGGGTGATGTCGTTTGGGTTGACTAATGCTCCGACAGTGTTCATGAATTTAATGAATAATGTATTCAGGCCACTCTTGGATTTATTCTTGATAGTATTCATTGATGATATTCTGGTATACTCTCTCACGAAATCAGAACATGCAGATCATTTACGTATCGTTCTTGGAATTCTTCAAACCCGGGAATTGTATGCAAAATTTTCAAAGTGTGAGTTTTGGCTGAATTCTGTAACATTTATGGGCCATGTTATTTCAGATGATGGCATTCGAGTTGATACTCAGAAAATTGAGGCTGTGAAGACTTGGCCAAGGCCTACGACGCCTACAGAAGTTCGTAGTTTTCTGGGATTGGCAGGTTACTATAGAAGATTCGTGGAGGGATTTTCCTCTATTTCATCCCCATTGACAAAGCTAACCCAAAAGTTAGCTAACTTTTAGCGGAATGATTCTTGTGAACGCATCTTCCAAGAATTGAAAGACAGATTAACCTCAGCTCCAGTCTTAACACTTCCAGAAGGGTCAGATGGTTATGTGGTGTACTGTGATGCTTCCGGCATTGGGTTAGGATCCGTGTTAATGCAGCACGGTAGAGTCATTCTTATGCTTCTAGACAGCTGCAAAAACATGAAAAGAACTATCCAACTCATGACCTCGAATTAGCTGCAATTATCCATGCATTAAAGATGTGGAGACATTACTTGTATGGTGTGCATGTTGATATCTATACAGATCACAAGAGTCTTCAGTACATTTTCAAACAGAGGGAGTTGAATCTGCGGCAAAGGCGGTGGTTAGAGTTATTGAAAGATTACGATGTGAATATTTTATACTACCCCGGAAAAGCAAATGTAGTAGCCGATGCGCTTAGCGGCCGATCAATGGGCAGTCTATGCAAAGTTCCTCCGAAAAGGAAAGGATTAATTCATGAGCTCCACCAATTAGCTAATCTTGGAGTACGTGTAATTGATTCGAGTAATGCAGGAATTGATATAAATGATCCCACAGTCTCGTCCCTGAATGTAGAAGTGAAAGAGCGTCAGTATGAAGATCCTCACTTGTGCCATTACAGAGACATATCTCATGAAAAAGAGAAGTCCCCATTTGAAGTTTCTATGGATGGAATTCTTAGATACCGAGGCAGGCTATGTGTGCCGAATGTTGCAGAGTAGCGCCGTCGAATTCTAGAAGAAGCCCATTATTCTCGGTATTCTATTCACCTAGGTGCAACAAAGATGTATCATGATATTAAATTGATATATTGGTGGGATGGCATGAAGAGAGACATAGCAGAATTTGTAGCTCAGTGTCCAAATTGCCAATAAGTGAAAATCTAACATCAGAGACCAGGAGGGTTATTGCAAGCAATGGAAATCCCTACTTGGAAATGGAAAGTTATCAACATGGATTTTATTGTGGGGTTACCTCGTTCCCGAGGCAAGTATGATTCCATATGGGTGATCGTGGACAGACTCACGAAAGCAACTCATTTTCTTCCGGTTAGAACCACATACTCAGCGGAAGACTATGCAAGGTTGTATCTCAAAGAAATTGTGCGACTCCATGGTATTCCAATATCTATTATTACAGATAGAGGAGCGCAATTTACAGCCAAGTTCTGGAAATCCTTCCAAGAAGGTCTAGGTACCCAAGTGAAGCTTAGCACAACATTTCATCTGCAGACCGTTGGACAAACCGAACGTACTATTCAGACCTTGGAAGATATTCTACGGGCATGCATATTAGATTTCGGTGGTAGTTGGGATGATCACCTACCCCTTATTGAGTTCTCATATAACAATAGCTACCATTCCAGTATCCGAATGGCTCCGTACGAAGCTTTATATGGAAGAAAGTGCAGATCCCCAATTGGATAGTTTGAAATAGGAGAAGTTCAGTTGATAGGCCCTGAATTAATTCAGCAAGCGGTAGAAAAAGTTAAGGTGATACGAGATCGATTGTTGACATCTCAAAGTCGCCAAAAATCTTATGCGGACAACCGCTGGCGAGACTTAGAATTTCAGGTTGATGATTGGGTATTTTTAAAGGTGTCGCCAATGAAAAGGGTGATGAGATTTGGCAATGAAAGGAAAGTTAAGTCCTCGATACATTGGACCTTATAAGATTATCCGCAAGGTGGGTCATGTAGCCTACGAGTTGGACTTACCTTCAGAGCTTGAATCAGTCCACCCAGTTTTTCATGTCTCAATGCTCCGTAAGTGTATTGGAGATCCTACGAGGATTGTTCCGATTGATGATGTCCAAGTGACAGAAAAGCTAGCACATGAACAAGTGCCTATTGCCATCTTAGACAGGCAAGTACGAAGACTTCGAAATAAGGAAGTAGTTTCAGTCAAAGACTTGTAGCGAAACAACAACCGGGAAGAAATAACTTTGTAAGCAGAAGAGAGTATGAAGTGAAAGTATCCGCACTTATTCCAACCCCCAGGAGAGATTCAAGATGAAACATTAACAATATGAGGTATGTATGCTTACTTTTCATGCTTTTGGTCGTGTGTGGCCAATTTATAGTTCTATTGTGTTGTCACCCTGGAGGCAATACTATTACGGGTTGTTGTGACAGGACGGTAGTGCCATATTATAGGGGAAACTCTAGCAAAATTTTCGTAGAATTCCCGAGTGTTTAACATTCGAGGACGAATTTTCCAAAAGGGGGGAAGAATGTTACACCTTGCAAAATTCATGTCGTCGTGTAGTGAGTGAATGACTGCGAGCTTAAGGATAACGGGAAGTTCTTAAGATTATAAGACGGAAAATTACTGGTCCTAGAACGTGTAAGTTAAGATCTTGAAGTTATATGAGTTGATGGGATAAGAATTGATAAGGAAAAGTGGAGTATAAGTGAGATTTAGGAAGGGTTTCATAAATTTTTACGTTAAGAATTGTTTGGAAAGGCCTTGAGGACGAGTTATAGGGATTTTTAGATCATTAATGAAGTATTAAACAAGTGTTAATAAGGTCATATAAGGATTGGAGATCAAACGAAACGACGAGAACAACTTAGGAAAAACTGTGAGTTACGCGACCATGTTATACGGCCCGTGGAATGTTATACAGACCGTATAATGGTCCGTATAACCAAATAGCAACTACGTGTTCCATGGTAGTGAAATGTTATACGGACCGTATAAGTGGTCCGTATAAGTCCCAACGGGCTGATTTATTCCAAGTATTTAAATGTGATCCCACTTCATTGTATTCATTCTCCTCACTTCACCACTTCTCTCCAAACTTATAGAGGGTTCCATACACACTTCATATACAAGAATTCAAAGGAAAGCAAAGATCAATATCAAGAATTCAAGTGAATCAAGTGCAAGAAGCTCACTACGGTTCCGCCAAGTCAAGAATTCTCTTGGGAGTGAAGTTAGGGTTTCTCCAAGTAAAGTATTGCCAGCCAAAACCCGTTCCTATGCATTCAAAGGTGAGTTTCATGATTTCTCCATGCTTTTTAAAGTATGGAAAGGTTGAAACACTTGGATTTTGGAAGAAAATGGAAAATGGATTACAAAGGATAAGATTAGTGATAATTGTGTATAGTAGATTAATATGAATCATGAATCTTGATATGTGTAGATTGTAATCACGTTATGAATGATGTTAGGAGTATGAGAGAAACATTAGATGGGAATGAATGTAACGTTGTAGTATGATTATGACTATGGATGACCATGAGAGTAAATTGTGGGAATTGAATAATGATGATGATATTATGAATGTTATTATTGACGTTGGGAGTTGAAATATGATATGGGGAAAGTAGTAGAAACAAAGGAAATACCGCCCAATTTTCTTTAGCTTTAGTAAGAACGTTTAAGTAATCGATTGGATAATATTCATGCGACTTCTCTTGAAGGTAGAAACGTGAACATCAAAGGAGAACAAGCAAGCGATAGATTAGGTAAACGGAAAAGGTATGTGAGGCTAGTCCATTCTTTCTATGGCATGAATCCGATGGTAGGATTTTTCCTTCTTCTCCAGGAATCCTCCATATCTCGGAAAACTAATAGCACATGTTCATAAATAGCCATATGAGATGAGAGATATATTATGAGTTCAATAATGATGATGATGAGTTAAGTATAAAGATTTTAGAGTTCATGAGATGATGTTCCTATAACGCTAATGATGTCGTATGTTGTATACACTCACCTCATACATTATTTCCTTCAAGGTAAGGCAGAATACCATTAAGTTAATGATGTCATTCATTGTATCCACTCACCTTATATATTATTTCCTTCAAGGTGAGGCAGAGTACCATAAAGTTAATGATGTCGTTTATTGTACACACTCACTATATAGACTACTTCCTTCATGGTGAGGCAGAATATTTATAAATGTTCCATAATGGAATCGGGGGTTCACGACCTTAGGTCCGATAAAGTATAGCTATCTTTGAGTTATTATACATGCATTATGACGAGTATATGTTTATGATATTACACCGTGCCTATATGGACGGGCAGACACACCACTGCAGTGGGCAGCTTATACCCCGGACGCGGGAGGCCTGGACGCAGGTTAATTATTATCACACCGTGCCTACATGGACGGGCAACTTATACACTTATACATTTATGCATACATGATATGATGATGATTATAAAGTAAGCCAACTTGCATTATTTCTTTTATAGTTGACAGTCAGTTACAGATTGCTCCTTATTTGATGCTTCCTTTATCTCATTGACGTGTTGTTATTACTTATGCCTTTCATACCCAGTACAATGTTCGTACTGACATCCGTTTTCTTTGGACGCTGTATTCATGCCCACAGGTAGACAGAGAGGTGATTTGATCCAGACTCGTAGGAGCCAGTAGCTGATTTGAGAGCACTCCATTATTCCGGAGGTGCTTTTGATTATTCTTTTGTGTATATATGTATATTTTGGGCACGACGGGGTCCTGTCCCATCCCTATGTCTAGCACTCTAGTAGAAGCTCGTTGATACGCAGTTGTGGGTTATATGGTCTCACGAGGTTGCTGTTGTATATATATATATGTATATTTATTTATTTTGATAGCGGAAAGGCTTATGTCTATAAAAGTATCTATGTTCTAAAATGAAAAATGGTTTTTCCTATGATTATGAGCATATGAACATTAAAGAAGTGTAATATGAGTATGATGAAGAGTATAACGAGTGGTGCTCGGTGGTTAGCCACGGGTACCCGTCACGGCCCCTAGTCGGGTCGTGATAGTTCTGTCCTAGGGTTGTCTACAAGCCATGTCTAGCATAGTCTTGTTTATGGTGTGCAGTGCACCACACTTATAAGCAGGAGGCTGCAAGACATTTAGGAAGATTTCCTTTCTTTCCTATCATAGATCTTGCGATAGAACCGTGTTATGAGGATTCTCTTTCTACTGACCATATGTTGTGATTTCAGTGATGCCTATGAAGAAAAAAGAAATGGCAGGCTAGAAGGGCAAGGCAGTGGCCGCAAGGAGGACTAAGGTCCCTGAGAGTTTAACATTTGAGGACGAATGTTTTTAAAGGGGGGAAGAATGTTACACCTCGTAGTTTCGTATGTTGAGATTCGAGCTACCTTTCAGGAGGTATGTAAGATGATATGTGTTTATATTATGTTTATGAGGGTTTAAGTTCATATAATAAGCCATGGGAGGATTGGAGAAAGAATATCTTTTAGTATATGTGAAGTTTTGAAAGGTAAAACCATGGGAAGTACGTAGTAATGAAGTAAAGGATGAATTACGACCTCTTAAGATGTAACCGGGAAGGACAACCTTGGAACCAAAGGACATGACCATTATCAAGTATGATTAATGATAAAAATCATGTATGGATAATTTTGGAAGATTCCGGGACCAAGCAAAACGAAGAAAATAAGTTTATCGAAAATTTGGAAAAAGTCGGCAGAATTCTGGACAGAATTTTGGGTCAACTTTAGAGTGGTATATCTCTAGGTATATCAGGAGTTTTAAAGTGTTTCAAAAACCTAAAATTAAGTTCTTCGAGTCTAGTTTCCAATGCAACAAACCGCTCGTGAAAACGACATCGGAGTCCGGAGTTATGGGCATTTTAAGATAAAGACTCCAAGTTGAGAAATGGCTTCCGTGGGTCCCACTTGGGAAAGTCTATGGAACCGATTTAGAAGGGGTATAAAAACCCCCCATCAACCTTATTTTTTCATCATTCTAAACTTTCATGAGTTCTAGAAATCTCCTAACACATCACCTAAACGCTTATAGCCCATTAAATCAAGGATTTAACAAGATTATGCCAAACTAGTCCATGAAAGGTAATTGTTCTTGCTTCTACTCCATGTTGTGGTAATTTTGGTCTTGAAAAAAGTTGGTGTGGCTGAATTTCTTCAAGTACAAGGTATGTTCTTCATCCTATCTCTTATGCTGAGTTGATTTGAAGGATTAACAAGTCTTAAAAGTGAAAATAGTTATGGAGGAAAGGTCATAAAGTGTTGTGTTATAGTTGTTGAGATTATGGACTATTTTGAGCATGTTGTGGCTGTGTGGTTGGGCTGATTTACATGTATATGGATAGTATCTAATGTTGTTGGTGTATTGATGAGATTATGCTCCTTGATCGGAAAGAAAGGAACAGTGTATTGTTGTTGTATATTGAAAAACATCGTGTGGGATGTTTTATGGAATATTTTAGTAGTGATGATAATGTTGTTGATATTAGTATTGCTATTGTTGTTGTTTTATTGGTATTGTGATTTCAGGCTAAGCACATAAATAGGGGAGATGCTGCCCTAATTTAAACAGATTCTAAAAGGATTTTAATTAAAGGCTTGAGATAAGTGTATGATGGTGAGCCTAACAATAGTATGAATGGTTTTATATGTCGATTGCGAGACTACGAACGATCTTTAGTAGATTGCAAGACAAGAGGTAGGTTGGAAAGTCGGTAAGTGAGCTTCCAGGTATGTTAAGGGTAACCTTTCTTTCTCAATGCATGATTCCTTTGTTGTGAACCTATACATGATATATTTAATAACCCTATTTCTAAAAGTACCAAAGCTTATATTTCCCGATGTTCTTATGATATCATTGAGCTCATTTCATGACTATAGATGCTATGCATTGTTGTTGATCTCATCTTATGATCTTGTTACTTTAAGGTGAGATATGCTCATGATGATAGTTCCATAATGTTAATAGGAGGTTTATCGACCTTATGTCACTTCGATACGTTCAGAAACCTATACTTAGGTAATGTTTTGTGAGACATGAATAGAGTGCCAGCAGAGGATCCCCAATAAGGTATTTGATGCTAGAAGAGAAGCTTATGATTTGTCTCAGAATTTGGTTAATGTTCGGTTAAGCGGTAAGAGGTCCTTATGGCCCAGAACAATGCTTATAAGACTTATGTGATCGTGTATGCTACAATAGATAGGTGTTGGCCATGAGAAGTATATAGAGATTACTTAGGGAGATAAGGTCATGATGGTGATTATGATTACCATTGGTCTACGACCAGTTACTCTTCCACCACCTAAAGAGCTCCCGAGAGCCACATCACCTTTAGTTCCTCCTCCTGTTCCATTTGATCAGGACATCAAGAATGCGGTGCATTTATTGACATAGTTGGTGGCTACCCAGTGACAGCTGAGAGCGTCGGCTAGTGTTGGGCCTTCTGAGGGACCCGAGAATTTGAGGGTTCGTGAGTTTATTACCTTGAGCCCACTAGATTTTTAAGGGAAAAATTCAGATGTGGATCCTTAGAATTTTATTGATCAGCTTCATAGGATCCTCAAAGGTATGCACGCTTCAGAGATAGAGGCGGTAGAATTGGCTGCCATTTGGTTGCAAGATATAGCCATCCTTTGGTATGAGGGATGGGAGTGGTCCAGGGGACAAGATACACCTCCAGCTGAGTGGGAGGATTTCTCAAAGGCCTTCTTGGACCATCATTTGTTGTTAGATATTCGTGAGGCCAAGGTTGACCAGCCTTTAGCCTTCAGACAAGAAATATGAGCATTCTAGAGCACGGTCTTCGCTTTGCTTCCATGACCCGATATGCTCCGTCTTATTGATACGATGCGGGCTAGGATTTATCAGTTCGTAATAGAACTTGAACTATAGTTGGTTGGGGATTGTACTAGCCTTGTTACACGAAAACATGGATATCTCTTCGACCTAGGCCTTCACTTAGAATTTGGAAGAGCATATACATCAACAGTGGATTAATGACAGGATTGAGAGGGACAATCATAAGAATGTTAGATCTGCCAGTTATCGGGAAGAGCCTCAAGATGGCTTCAGGCCACGGTATTTTGGACATCACCTAGGTCTCTACCACCTCAATCTCAGGGTTATAGATCTGATCATTAAATTTTATCAAGATCAGGTGAGAACTCACGAACGTTAGGTTCCCAGATGCAGAGGAGTTAGGATCAGATAAGATCGACTTCACTGTATTGTGGTGTTTGTGGTAAGGGGAATTATGGGAGATACAGATTATGTTCGGCTGGGTGTTATTGTGTAGGCACGAGGGTCACATTATAAGAGATTGCCCGAGTAAAGAATAGAGTTGTATAGAACAGCCGACTAGCTCAGCAGTGGGGTGATCATCCTCAGTGCGTCCTATAGGGCGCCAGTCCTAGTCTTCTACGACTAGAAGTACAGGTAGAGGTGGAGCTTCCAGTTCAGGCGCTATTCAAAACCTTATTTATGCATTAGCAGGTCGACAGGACCTAGAGTCTTCACCAGATGTTATGATGGGTGCATTGATCATTTTCTCACCTAATGTTTATGTCTTGCTAGATCCTAGATCCACCCTATCGCATGTTATTTGTTGCGAGGATGTTTGGTATAGAATTCAAGTCATTAAGTAGACCATTTTCTGTGTCCACACCAGGTGGTGAGTTTTTTATCGCTAGGAGAATTTGTCGAGGTTGTACGGTCGTGATGAATAGCTGTCAGAGCTCAGCAGATCTAGAATGGAAAGGAAAGGTTATGCAGACACCTAAAGGCAGGTTTATTTCCTATCTCAAGGCGGAGAAAATGATTACTAGGGGTTGTATTTATCATATTGTGTGGGTTAGAGATGTAGATGCTGAACCATAGACTCTTAGTCTATCCCGGCAATTAATGAATATCCTGATGTATTCTCAGATAAGCTTCGAGGTATTCCTCCTGAGCAAGAGATTGATTTTTCTATTGATGTGCTCCCAGATACCCAGTCAATATTGATTCATTTTTTTAGAATGGCTCTTGACGAGCTGAAAGAGTTGAAGGAGCGGTTGAAAGAGTTGCTTGAAAAGGGATTTATGAGGCCTTGTATGTAGAATTTAACCAAAAGGGATTGATGAATTATTTGATATGTTGCAGGTCACCAAATATTTCGCGAAGATTGATTTGTAGTCCAGGTACCACCAGGTGAGTGTTCGGGAGAAATATATTCCAAAAATAGCTTTCAAGACAAGATACGGTCATTTCGAGTTTCTTGTGATGTCCTTCGGGTTGACGAACACACCGACAGTGTTTATGGATCTTATGAACAACGCATTCAACACATTCTTAGATCTGTTCGTGATCATATTCATTGATGACATTTTGGTTTATTCATATTCAGAAGAAGAGAATACAGATCACTTGCGAGCAGTACTTCAGACACTTTAGGATCGCAAAATGTATGCAAAGTTCTCTAATAGTGACTTTTGGTTAAATTACGTGTCTTTCTTAGGCCATATTATGTCATATGAGGGCATAAGAGTTGATACACAAAAGATAAAAGTTGTGAAGACTTGACCTAGACCTATGAATCCAATAGAGGTTCACAGTTTCTTAGGTTTGGCAGGTTATTACAAGAGATACGTAAAAGGTTTTTCATCACTTTCAGCACCTTGAAAAAGTTGACTCGGAAAGTAGCTATGTTTCAGTGGACGGATGCTTGCGAGGAGAGTTTCCAAGAGCTGAAGAAGAGATTGAGGTCAGAACTAGTTCTGACACTCCCAGAATGTCAAGAGGGATACACAGTTTATTATAACACTTTAAGCGTCGAGTTAGGATGCGTTCTGATGCAGTATGGGAAGGTAATTTCTTGTGCTTTGAGGTTAGTTGAGGAAGCACGAGAAGAACTATCCGACCCATAATCTACAGTTAGCCGTAGTTGTGCACGCACTTATGATTTGGAGGCACTATATATATGGAGTACATGTTGACATCTTCACATATCATAATAGCCTTCAGTATATCTTCAACAAAAGGAGTTGAACTTTTGCTAAGGCGATGAATTGATTTGCTGACAGATTATCACGTTGATATCTAATACCATCCAGGGAAGGCTAATGTTGTAGCTGATGCCTTCATACGTATATCTATGGGGAGTTTAGCTCACTTAGCGGTCAAGAAGAAAGGCCTAACCAAAGAGCTACATCAGCTAGTGACTATTGGAATCCGATTGCTAGACTCAGATAACGATGAAGTACTGATCCAGAATACATAAGCATCGTCTCTGGTGTCAGAAGTGAAAGAGCGGCAATACGAGAATCCTATTCTATTAAAGCTTAAGGAAAATGTCCAGTAGAAAGAGGTGACAACCTTCAAAGTAACAGAAGATGGGTTATTGAGGTATCGAGGCCGATTATGTGTTCCAGATATAGTGGACTACGATATCAGATAATGGTAGAGGTACTTTATTCTCATTATTCTATTCATCTTGGATGACCAAGATGTACCATAATATTAAAGAGGTTAATCGGTGGGATGATGTGAGGAAGAACATTGTCGGGTTCAGAGCTCAGCTCCCTAACTATCAGCAAGTAAAAATAGAGCATCAGAAGCCCAGTGGGCTAATACAGAACATAGATATTCCAATGTGAAAATGAGAGATGATTAATATGGATTTTGTTACAGGTTTTCCTTGTTAATATCATAAGTTTGACTCTATTTGGGTGATCGTCGATAGACTCACGAAGTTAGCCCACTTTTTCTGGTCAAAATTACTACGGCCGGGGATTGTACGAAGTTATATATAAAAAGAGATATTATGGCTTCGTGGTGTTACAGTATCTATTATATCTAATAAAAGAGCATGTTTCATAGCTAACTTCTAGAGATCTTTCCAGAAAGGTTTGGGGATGCAAGTAAATCGTAATACAACCTTTCATCCAAAGACAAATGACCAAGTTGAGCTCACGATCTAGACGCTCTAGGATATGTTATGGGCATGTGTGCTAGACTTCATTTGAAGATGGAACAACCATTTGCCACTTATTGAGTTTGCCTATAAAATTAGTTATCATTATAGTGTTAGAAAGGCTCTTTATGATACCTTGTATGGGCGAAAGTGTACATCCCCTATAGGGTGGGTCAAGGTAGGCGAGACAGAGTTACTTAGACCCGGTTTGGTCCATTAGGTCATAGAGAAATTGAAGCTTATTCAGGAGCGATTGTTGGAAGCCCAGAGAAATCAGAAGTCATATTCAGATGCGCGACGACGAGACTCGGAGTTCCATGTCGATGATTGTGTATTCTTGAAGGTTTCACCTACGAAAGGCATTATCAGATTTAGTAGGAAATGCAAGCTTAGCCTCAGATACGTTGGACCTTACAGAGTCATTCGTACGATAGGCCAAGTGTCCTATGAGCTAGAATTACCTTCAGAATTAGAGACTATCCATTCGGTCGTCCATTTGTCTATGCTACGGAAGTGTATTGGTGATGCTTCTCAAGTTTTTCCAGTTGATGATGTTCAAATTATAGAAGAATTATCCTATGAAGAGGTCCCAGTTTGCATTCTAGATCAGCTGGTCCACAAGTTGAGGACCAAGGATGTTCCTTCCGTGAAGGTATTGTGGAGAAATAAGAACGTCGAGAAAATGAAATGAGAAGACAAAAAATAGATAAAGTCTAATGCCCTCACTTATTTTAGGTCAAAGAAGACACTCGAGCTGAGGCATCATAGCATGTCTGGAGACAAAGTAATTTACATATGAGGTAAGTTATAATCTATAATGTTATTTTTAATATTGATGGTCATATGAGACTCGGTGAGATGTTATTACTCGCTTGTAGGCCTGTGAGACATATGGTATGTTCTATGGTTGCATGACAGGTTTGGAATAGTCCAGTTTAAAGATGAGACACTATCAAAATTTTCATTAGACCTTAAGTGTTAATCTTCCTGGTATACGCCTCTACATTTGAGGATGAATGTTCCTAAGGGGAGGAGGATGTTACTGTTACACCTCGGACATTTCGTGTTGTTGTGCTATGAATAGACTAACGCAAACCTAAGGTTATCATGAAGTTCATAAGACCTTAATGAGGGTATTTGGTAGCTTTAAAGTGTATACAACAAGATTTTAAAGTTATATGAATCGGTGAAACTAAGTTTGTCGAAGGAAGTAAAGTATAAGTCGTGTTTGGAGAGGTTTTTGCAAGTATCGAGTTAACGATTATTTATTAATGTCTTAGGAAGGAGTTATAGGGCTTCTTGGATGGTTAATGAAGTGTTATACAAGTGCCAAGGAGGTTCCATGAGGATTTGAGATCAAACGAATCTACGAGAATAATTTAGGAAAAGTGGAGTTATACGACCACTTATACGGTCGATATAAGGGTCCATATGACCTTTACAGAGAAGGAAAATCCCTGATAGTATTATATGGTCACTTATACGGACCGTATAAGTGTCCGTATAACACAATCGGGTCACTTTTTCCAGATATTTCTACATATGTATGTATGTATGACCCATGACAATTTAATTCATTTCCCACACTCTCCAAAACTCTTAAAAACTCTAGAAAATTCCCCATGTCATATCCACACTAATGTAAGAGGAATCAAGGATTAATCACCAAGACCCAAGAGAATCAAGTGTAGATAAGCTCACTAGGGTTTGTGGAAGTCAAGATTCCCTGTGGTAGTGAAGTTAGGGTTTTCTTCAATTGAAGTATCCTCATTAAAAGATCATTGCTATATAATCAAAGGTGAGTTTTACATCTATTTCATGTTATTACAAGTATTGAGTGGTTGAAAGACTTGGATTAGAGAAGAAAGTAGAGTATGAGCTCAATTATAGGAATAATGGTATTTCGAGTAGTTAGTTAATTTGAGTCGTGATACTTAGTATGAGATGAGTATAATATTGCTATGAGTAATGCTAATTTCGTTGGGAAAGTATTATGTGAAGAATGAGTATGGTGTTGTATGGTAGTCATGGTTATGGATGACTTTGAAAGTGAATTTGAGATGTGAACAATGTTTAACTTGAGAAATATATTGATTATGATTTTATGGGTGTTGCTATTGTTATTTGGGAGTTGTTTATTATATGGAGAAAGTTGTTGAAATACAGGAAATGCTGCCCAATTTTTGTTAGATTTTAGTCGCTTTATATTAGACTTAGGCATGTTTTTAACGATCTAATTTAGTACGAATTCTCTTGTATGTAGAATTGTGAGCTTTGAATGAAAGCATTTAGTCGATAAAGTAAAGAGACGAAAATGTATGAAAGGCTAGCCCCTTTCTTTCAAAGGCATGACTCCTATACTATAATTCCCTATATATTTCCATGACTTTCGTATATCCCGAAAGTTGAAAGTTAAAGATTGTCAAGAGCTTCTTATGAGACAGAGATACGATGTGTACTATGATAACGATGATAATGATGGTGACTCTATTTCTAGATATTCTAAAGCTTATGAATTAATTCTAGTATGAGCTTAATGATCTTATTCCATGATTGCATTGATGTTATTCTTTGTTAGTCTCACCTTATGACACTAGTTTCTTCAAGGTGAGGCATGACGGTTATGTAATATTGTTTATTATAAAGGTTAGCATGCATGACTCCCCCTTAAGAGGCAATCAGTTATAGGTTATCTCTTTATCTTATGTTCTTTTATTTCTGTATTATTTTATTGTACATGCCTAACATACATGCCTTACATACTCAGTACATTGTTCATACTGACGTCTTTTTGTTTTCATGGACGCTGTGCTCATGCCCACAGGTAGACAGAGAGACGGATCTGACACCTAGGAGCCTTATCAGCAGTTGTACAGGAGCACCCCACTACTACGGAGGTGCAGCTTATTGGTATATTCTTTTGTGTACATATTTGGGGCATGGCGTGGTCCTGTCCCGTCCTTATGATCTCAGTACTCTAGTTAGAGGCACGTAGATACATATGTGTGGGTAGTAAACGTTTCATGATCTTTTTAGCATATGTCTTGTATATCATTCTGTAGTCTCGTGGGCTTGTACATAAATGTTCATTTTGAGGTGTAGTTGAAGATCCTTTCATGATAAACTTGTGTGGGGAATGGTGTATGTTTAGGTTGAGTTTGATAATAAGTTTATCAGGTGGTGCTTGGTATGCTAGCTCCGGTACCCGTCATGGCCCTCTAGGTGGGTCGTGACAAAAGTGGTATCAGAGCAGTTCCGTCCTAGGGTGTGTCTACGAGCCTTGTCTCGTAGAGTCTTTTTTATGGGTATGAAGTGTGCCACAGTTATAAACACGAGGCTGCGGGGCATTTAGAAATAATTGTTGTCCTTCTCCTTCATAGATCGTGCGTTAGAGCTATGTTTTAAGATTTCCTTTTTCCCTAATTGTGCGTTATGGTTTCAGCGATGCCAATAAAGAGGAAATTAACAACCGCCTAGAAGGACAAGACTGCGACAGGAAGGTGGATTGAATAGGAGTCCGCGGTAAATCTCACGACCCAACCGGAGGGCCGCGATGGGCACCCGGTGCTAGCCCACCCGAGCACCTCTTAACATACCTTTACTCTTATATCTAGGTGAGCCACATATTAAATCATACATTTCTATTCATCCATCATGCTAGTCCCATTGGAGAACCATACCTTTATATCATTATTGACATCTATGCCCATATCAATGTACATAAGCCGACGAGGCTAACAAAATGAAATCCAAAAATATATGCCGACAAGGCCAAACACATCTAACCATATACACATGTCATATCACATAGGCGGGACAGGACCCCGCTATGCCTATAATTATGTGCACAAAAGAATCAATACCAAAAGCTATAGCTCCGAATGAAATGGATCAAGTTTGTCACCCTGGGCACCTGCGGGCATGACGCAACGTCCACAAACAAAAGGACGTCAGTACGAAGACTGTACTGAGTATGTAAAGCATGATCAATATCAATATAGAAGCGTAATAAGCAACATAAGAAATAACATAAGATGAGACATAGTCGTATCATCGTCATAAGCACTTACTTTCCTTTCATAAGAACTTTCCATTTCTAATGCGTAACTGTGTACATACATCGGTTTTCATATCCGTACTCATTTACGTTTCGTATCCATACTCGTATCCATATACATATTCTTATTTGAATTCATATCATATCCGTATTCATACTCATATCTATATCATAAACATATTTATATCATATGCATACCTGGCCAACCAAGGCTTCAGGGTTGCACATACCTAGCCCTACCAAGGCTTCAGGGTTATCCGTACCAACTGCAGAGGTGTGCGCGCGTTACATAAATATATACATATTCTACCCATCTTTATAAGCTCGGGTTCCATAATAGTCATACATAGATACATATACATAATAGCTCATAAGCATCTTTACTATTATCATCATCGTTATTATCGTCGTTATCGTTATCGTTATCACTATCATCGTCGTTCATTTCATCTATCCTTATAGGATTACTCGTCATATGAGGAACTTATTACAATCGTATCATATCAAAATCATAAGCTTAGTAGCTTTTGAAGATAGAGTCATTTGGAGGACATCATAGACTTATAGAAGATTTAGATGATTGGCCAGAGAACCATGCCTTATGAAAGAAGGGTTAGCCTTACATACCTTTCCATTCAACTATTTTACCACTTGCACGTTCTGCTTCAACGCTCACGTTCTACCTTCATTAAAGTCATACTATCATTAGAAATCGATGGCTAGCATACATGACTAAAGCTAGAGAAAATTGGACAACATCCCCTTTATTTATACGACATTCCTCCATACCATATACCAACTCCCAAACGTCAACAATACATTCACAATATCATAACAACAGTCCTTATTCATTCAACATTATCCATATTTCTCAATTCACTTCAAGTCATCCATATCCATGGTCATAACACACGATCACATTCGTTCATATACAATGTTTATCCCATGTTCTTAACATCATTTATAATGTATCCATATCACATCACATCAAGGATCATGACTCAATTAAAACTACTACTCACAAACATCACTACTCTCACATTAAAGACCCATTTTCTATATCCTTTTTAAAATCCAAGTGTTTCAACTGTCAACCACCTTAAACAACATGGAAATATCATAAAACATACCTTAGATGGTGAGGGAATGAATCTTGAGTGGATATACTTCGCTTGAACCAAACCCTAGTTCTCCCCCAATGGAATTTCTTGTGGTCCTCTAACCCTTGAAAGCTTTCTAACAGATAAACACTTCATTCTAGTATTTGATATTTATGTTCTCTTGGACTTGAGTGGAATATGTTTAGAGAAGGGTTTTTGAGCTCTCAACACTTGTGGAATATGAAAAATGAAGTAACAGAACCCAAGGCATCTATTTATACAAACATTGAAAATCAGCCCGTCGGGACTTCCATGGACACTTATACGGTCCGTATAATATTGCACGGACCGTATAAGTGGTTGTGGTTCACCAACTAGAAAACCAAATCCCTGCTGGTAGTTATACGGACCGTATAGAGTTATACGTACCATATAAGTGGTCGTATAACTCCATTTCTCTAAAATGGTTTCCGTCGTTTCGTTCGATCTCCAATCCTTATGGAACCTGTTTAACACTTGTATAATACTTCATTAACCATAAAATAGGCTCTATAATAGCCCTGTAAAACATCACCACATAAACATTAGCTCAATCATAGCGGAACCTTTCTGAATATGACTTACATTTCGCTCCCTTCAACAAACTAAACTTCAAATGTTCATAGAACTTCAAAATCTTATTGTATGAACCTCAAGCTATCGAATCCTTCGCTTACCCTCGTAGGGATTTCATAATCACCTTAAGCTCACATTAGCCTATCCATAAGGCAACACCTACGTAATTTCCGAGGTGTAACAGTAAATATAGAAGAGGGTGAGTCCCATAATGATGCTCCATCTTTGACGTCACACACTCCGCCAATTATAGAGGGGCATGAAGGGGCCTCAGCTCCAGCTCCAGTGCCTCCAGTTCCTCCACTGGGTGCTTCAGGCCAGCAGATGACCGAGGTTATTCAGTTATTGACCCAACTAGTTGCTGCTCAAGCTCAACAATACAGTGCAGACCCAGGTGGCAAAGCGACTAGTGCCAGAGCCCGTGATTTTATGAGTTTGAATCCTCCAGAATTTTTTGGGTCAAAGTTTGATGATGACCTGCAGGGTTTTATAGATGAGATGTTGACGATGCTGAGAATAATACATGTTTCAGATACTGAGTCAGTGGAGTTGGCATCCTATAGATTGTGGGATGTAGCCGTTCTATGGTATAATAATTGCATATCTCCAAGGAAGGAAAATGCACCTCCACCGGTATGACAGGAATTCGTAGAAGCTTTTATTTGCTATTATTTGCCACCCGAGGTCCGTTGGGCTTGAGCTAACAGGTTCTTTAATCTCAAGTAAGGAAATATGAGTGCTCGAGAGTATAGTCTTTACTTCAATTCATTGGCCCGGTATGCTCCGACCATGGTGGCCGATATGGGAGATCGAGTACATCAATTTGTGAGTGGCTTTGGGCCACATTTGATCAAGGATTACCTGAAAACTTCACTCCAGGAAGGGATGGACATTTCCCGTATTCAGGCCCATGCCCAAAATTTTGAAGAGCAACAGCAGCAGCAAAAGGGTGAGCGCGATGTTGATAGAGGGCATGATAAGAGGGCCAGATCTGTCAGTGCTAGTAGTGAGTATAGAGGGGGTCAATGGCAACAGTATTCTAGATATTCAGGCCAGTCCGCGGCTAGCGTACCTCCTCGATTTACGGGCAGGAGATTTGATCGTCCCATTTATTCAGGACCGAGTCAGAGCTCGAGAGTTTCAGGTTCTCAGTTTGAGGTGATCTTAGTCAGGGGAGACCACTGGCCCCACAATACAGCCTGTATGATAGATTAAATTAGGGTTAGTATCGCCGAGGTTCGGATGCTTGCTATGCCTGTGGTCAAGTTGGGCATATGATGCGTGATTGTCCATCGATGGGTGGTAGAGTTGGGGTCCAGCCCACAAGATCCGTAGCCGGCTCTTCTTCATCCGTTTGACTTATTGGGTAGACTCCCCAGACTTTAGCAGGCCGTGGCAGGGGCAGAGGGGGAGCTTCCAGTTCGAGTGGCCCTCAGCCTCGTATATATGAATTAGCCGGACGACAGGATCTTGAGTCCTCCCCTGACGTCGTTAAAGTATATTAACTGTATCCTCTTATGATGTTTATGCATTGATTGATCCGGGTTTTACTTTGTCATATATCACTCCTTATATTACTGGTCCTATTGGGGTGAAACTTGAGCCAATCAAACCTTTTGAGGTGTCTACTCCTGTTGGTGACCCGATAATAGCTAGACATGTATATAGAAATTGTGTGATTGTGGTATGTGATCGTCAGACTGCTGCTGATTTGATTGAGCTGGAAATGTTAGATTTTGATGTTATTATGGGCATGGATTGGATAGATTCTTGTTATGCTGATGTGGATTGTAAAACAAAAATGGTCCGATTCCAATTCCCAAGAGAACCAGTTCTTGAATGGAAAGATAACACAACATCTCCAAGAGGTAGGTTTATTTCCGACCTTAAAGAGAAGAAGATGATTGAAAAATGCTATATTCATGATTTGGTCTGAGTTCATGACACTGAGGCAAGGTCGCCGATTCTTCAATCCGTTCTGGTAGTAAATGAGTTTCCGGATGTATTTCCATATAAACTTCCAGGTCTTCCACCAGAACGGGAGATTGATTTTACTATTGATGTGCTACCAGACACCAAACATATATCTATTCCTCCTTACAGAATGGCTCCCGCAGAATTGAAAGAGCTAAAGGCACAACTGAAAGATTTGCCCAAGAAGGGATTCATTAGACCCCGTTCATAGCCATGGGGAGCACCTGTCTTGTTTGTAAGAAATAAAGATGATTCTTTGTGAATGTGCATTGACTATAGGCAGTTGAACAATGTGACAATAAAGAATAAATATCCACTTCCAAGAATAGAAGATTTATTTGATCAATTGCAGGGTGCTAAATGTTTTTCCAAGATAGATCTGAGGTCAGGATATCACCAAGTGATATTCAAGGAATAAGACATTCCGAAAATGGCTTTTAGAACTAGATATGGTCATTATGAATTTCGGGTAATGTCATTTGGATTGACTAACGCCTGGCAGTATTTATGAATTTGATGAATAATGTATTCAGGCCTTTTCTAGATCTATTTGTGATCATGTTTATTGATGACATTCTAGTATATTTTCGATCAGAAGCAGAGCATGCAGATCATCTACGTATTGTCCTTGGAACTCTTCGGACTCGAGAATTATATGCCAAGTTTTCAAAATGAGACTTGTGGTTGAATTCTGTAACTTTTCTGGGCCATGTGATGTTAGCCGACGGCATCTGAGTGGATATTCAGAAAATTGACGCCGTGAAGACTTGGCCAAGGCCTACAACACCTACAGAGGTCCGTAGCTTTTTAGGATTAGTAGGTTATTATAGAAGATTTGTGGAAGGATTCTCTTCTATTTCAGCATCATTGATAAAGCTAAGTCAGAAATCAACAAAATATTAATGGAGCGATGCTTGTGAGCGCAGTTTCTAGGAATTGAACTATAGGTTGACTTCAGCCCCAGCTCTGACACTTCCAGAAGGATCAGAAGGCTATGTTGTTTATTGTGATGCCTCCGGTGTTGGGTTGGGCTGTGTGTTGATGTAGCACAGTAAGGTTGTTGCCTATGCTTCCAGGCAATTGCGAAAACATGAGAAGAATTACCCGACCTATGATCTTGAATTAGATGCGGTTATTCATGCACTAAAGATATGGAGACATTATTTGTATGGTGTACATGTTGATATTTATACAGACCACAATAGTTTTCAATATATTTTCAAGCAAAAGGAGTTGAATCTATGGCAGAGGCGATTGTTAGAGCTATTCAATGACTATGATATGAGTATTCTATATCACCCCAAAAAAGCAAATGTGGTGGCCAATGCTCTATGCCGTAAATCTATGGGCAGTCTAGGTGATGTTCAACCATAAAAGAAAGAATTAGTCTGTGAGCTCCACCAGTTAGCTAGCCTAGGAATTTGCTTAATGGACTCTGGCAATGCAAGAGTTACTATCCATAACCCAGTCGTTTCATCCTTGGACATGGAAGTGAAAAAGCGCCAATATGAATATCCCAAGTTGAGTCACTACAGAGATGCACTTCCCCAGAAGGAAGAGACCATTTGAGATTTCTGCAGATGGGGTTCTTAGGTATCGAGGCAGGCTATGTGTCTTGGATGTTGTAGGACTACACTGTCAGATTCTGGAAGAGGCCCATTACTCCCGCTATTCCATTCATCCAGGAGCGACAAAGATGTACCATGACCTTAAGTCAATGTATTGGTGGGGTGAAATGAAGAAGGATATAGCAGAGTTTGTAGCTCAATGCCCAAATTTCCGACAAGTGAAAATTGAGCATAAAAAGCCAAGAGGATTGTTGCAAGCTATGAAAATTCCAACCTGGAAATGGGAGGTGATCAACATGAATTTTGTTGTAGGATTGCCTCGTTGTCGGCATAGGCATGACTCCATATGGGTAATTGTTGATAGACTAACGAAGTCAGCTCATTTTCTGCCAGTCAGGACTACATACTCAGCAAAAGATTATGCAAAGTTGTATCTTAGAGAAATAGTGCGACTTCATGGTATCCCAGTATCCATTATCACAGATAGAGGGGCACAATTCACAGCTAAATTCTGGTAGTCCTTTCAAGAAGGTTTGGGAACTCAAGTGAAACTTAGCACCCCTTTCATCCACAGACTGATGGACAACTTAAACACACTATTCAAACCTTGGAAGATATGTTGCAGGCATGTGTATTAGATTTCGGAGGTAATTGGGATGATCATTTGCCACGTATTGAGTTCGCATACAATAATAGCTGTCATTCCAATATCCAGATGGCCCCATATGAAGCTCTATATGAAAGGAAGTATAGATCGCCAATTGGATCGTTTGAAGTAGGAGAAACACAATTAATAGGTCAAGAATTGATTCAGCAAGTAGTGGAGAAGATTAAGCTCATTCGACATCGGTTGCTGACAGCCCATAGTCATCAGAAATCTTATGCGGACTACCGTCGACGAGACTTGGAATTCCAAGTTAATGATTGGGTATTTCTGAATATGTCGCTGATGAAAGGTGTAATGAGATTCGGTAATAAAGGTAAACTTAGCCCTCGGTATATTGGACCTTACAAATTGTGCGCAAGGCAGGCCAAGTGGCTTATGAACTAGATCTACCTCTAGAGCTTGAATTAGTTCATTCGATTTTTCATGTATCGATGCTTCGTAAGTGTGTTGGAGATCCTTCCAGAATCATGCTTGTAGATGATGAAGAACTACCCGTTGACATACTAGATAGGCAAGTGCGGAAACTTAGAACTAAAGACATAGCCTCAGTTAAGGTTTTGCGGAGAAATAATAATAAAGAAGAGATGACTTGAGAAGCAGAAGAAGATATGAATTCCAGAAACCCACACTTATTTCCACCCCCAGAAGAGGTACAAGATGAGATGACATTGATCCCAGGTATGTAATCTTTCTCTTAATGCTTTTGGTCGTGTGTGGCCATGTTTTCTTGTTGTTGTTGTTGTTGCCCAGTGAGGCGATGTCATTTTGTGTTGCTGTGATAGGATTGTAGTTTTGTGTTGCTGTGACAGGATTGTAGTGCCATGTTACAGTGCAAACTCTAGCAAAATTTTTGTAGAATCCCCGCGAATTTAACATTCGAGGAGGAATGTTCTTGGGAGGGGGAGAGGGGGAGAATGTTACCCCTCGGACATTTCGTGTTGTGCTACTATGAATAGACTAACGCAAGCCTAAGGTGAGCATCAAGTTCATAAGACATTAGGGAGGGTATTTGGTATCTTTAAAGTTTATATGACAAGCTTTTAAAGTTATATGAATTGGTGAAACTAAATTCGTCGAAGGAAATAAAGTATAAGTCGTGTTTTGAGAGGTTTTTACAAGTATCGAGTTAACGATTATTTAGTAATGTCTTAGGAAGGAGTTTTAGGGCTCTTTGTATGGTTAATGAAGTCTTATACAAGTGCCAAGGAGATTCCATAAGGATTTGAGATCAAACGAATCGACGAGAATAATTTCGGAAAGGTGGAGCTATACGACCACTTATACGGTCCGTATAAGGGTCCGTATGTCTTTTTCAGAGAAGGAAAATCCCTGATAGTATTATACGGTCACTTATATGGACCGTATAAAGTTATACGGGCCGTATAAGTGTCCGTATAACTCAATAGGCTCACTTTTTCTAGATTTTTCTATTTCTATATATATATGACCCATGACAATTTAATCCATTTTCCACACTCTCCATAACTCTTGAAAGATCTAGAACATTCCCCATATCATATCCACACTAATCTAAGAGGAATCAAGGATTAATCACCAAGACCCAAGAGAATCAAGTGTAGATAAGCTCACTAGGGTTTGTGGAAGTTAAGATTCCCTGTGGTAGTGAAGTTGGGGTTTTCTTCAAGTGAAGTATCCTCATTCAAAGATCGTTCCTATATAATCAAAGGTGAGTTTTACATCTATTTCATGTTATTACAAGTATTGAGTGGTTGAAAGACTTGGATTAGAGAAGAAAGTAGAGTATGAGCTTAAATATGGGAATAATGGTATTTTTAGTAGTTAGTTAATTTGAGTCATGATTCTTAGTATGGGATGAGTATAATCTTGTTATGAATGATGCTAATGTCGTTGAGGAAGTATTATGTGAAGAATTAGTATGGTGTTGTATTGTAGTCATGGTTATGGATGACTTTAAAAGTGAATTTGAGAAGTGAACAATGTTTAACTTCAGAAATCTATTGATTATGATATTATGGGTGTTGCTATTTCTATTTGGGAGTTGTTTATTAAATGGAGAAAGTTGTTGAAACAAAGGAAATGCTGTCCAATTTTTGTTAGGTCTTGGTCGCTTTAGTTAGACTTAGGCATGTTTTTAACGATATAATTTAGTACAAATTCTCTTGTATATAGAATTGTGAGCTTGGAAGGAAAGCGTTTTGTTGATAAAGTAAAGAGACGAAAAGGTATGTATGGCTAGCCGCTTTCTTTCAAAGGCATGACTCCTACACTATAATTCTCTATATATTTCCATGACTTTCTTATAACCCGAAAGTTGAAAGTTAAAGATTGTCAAGAGCTTCTTATGAGATAGAGATACGATGTGTACTATGATAACGATGATAATGATGGTGACTCTATTTCTAGATATTCTAAAGCTTATGAATTAATGCTAGTATGAGCTTAATGATCATATTCCATGATTGCATTGATGTTATTCTTTGTTGTTAGTCTCACCTCATGACACTAGTTCCTTCAAGGTGGGAAGCTATGATGATGATTACACCATGCCTATATGGGCGGGCAAACACCACTATTAGGCGACATGAGATGTTTACCCCGGACGCGGTAGGCCCAGACGCGGCAGGCCCGGATGCGGGCTAATGATGATCACACCGTACCTATATGGTCAGGCAGTTTACATATGCATACTTGATATGATATTTCTTATTATAGGCCAAGTCATAGATGGACCCCTGAACTTGTCCTGATTTTTCATTTTGACCCCTTAACTGAAACCTTGACCATCTGGACTCTCGAACATAAGATAAAATGTGTCATTTGAACCCCTCGTGCCATCTGGGCACACGCGTGCAGTGCACTGCTTTAAACAGAGCGTGAGTTACCAATTTTATTTTATTTTAATTTTTAATCATTAAAAATTAATTTTAACAAAAAATCTATTTTAAAATCTATTTAAATAATTAATAAAATTGAAAAACCCAACCCATCCTCTCTGATAGCCCACTTCGCCGCCGCCACTGCCACCGCCATCGCTACTGCCGCCGCCGCTACTCCACTTCAAAATCTAATCAAATAAATCTCTGACAAAAAACGACACCATTTTTTTAATTATTTAAATAGATTTTGAACCGAAGGCGGTGGTGGGGGCGGCGGAGGCAGCAACGGCGGTGAAGTGGGCTATCGGAGAGGATGGGTTGGGTTTTTCAGATTTTTTAAAATTATTTAAATATATTTTAAAATTAATTTTTCTTAAATTAATTTTTTTTGTTGACATGGCTTATTTTTATTGGTCTATTTTTCCATGTCACTAGTCTATTTTTCCATGTCACTGCAAGTGGACTGCACGCGTGTGCCCAGCTGGTACGAGGGCTTCAAATGGCACAGTTTATCTTATGTTCGAGGGAGTCAACGTTTCAGTTAAGTGGTCTAAATGAAAAATCAGGACAAGTTTAGGGGTCCGTCTATGACTTTGGCCTTTATTATAAAGGCTAGCATGCATGACTCTGCCTTAAGAGGCAATCAGTTACAGGTTATCCCTTCATCTTATGTTCTTTTATTTCTCTATTATGTTACCGTACATGACTTACATACTCAGTAGATTGTTCGTACTGACGTCTTTTTTTATGGAAGCTGTATTCATGCCCACAGGTAGACAAATAGATGGGCCGAACACCTAGGAGCCTTATCAGCAGTTGTACAGGAGCACCCCACTACTCCGGAGGTGCAGCTTATTGGTATATTCTTTTGTGTACATATTTGGGGCATGGCGGAGTCCTGTCCCGTCCTTATGATCTCAGTACTCTAGTTAGAGGCTCGTAGATACATATGTGTGGGTAGTAAATGTTTCATGATCTCTATAGCGTATGTCTTGTATATCATTCTGTAGTCTCGTGGGCTTGTACATATATGTTCATTTTGAGGTGTAGTTGAAGATCCTTTCATAATAAGCTTCTGTGGGGGAATGGTGTATGTTTAGGTTGAGTTTGATGATAAGTCTATCAGGTGGTGCTCGGTATGCTTGCTCCGGGTACCCGTCATGGCCCTCTAGCTGGGTCGTAACAGTTAAATCCCATAATTTCATACGTTAGGTCGTGTTATAAGCTAGTTTACATATGGTCAGAACGATGTTATTCCTCAGGTTTTAAGTGCTTAAAACTATGTTTAGTATGTATTGGAAGGGTTGTAGGTTAAGCGAATCGAAACTGACAAGTTTCATTGAAATTTTACAACTTATAAAGCAACCTACGCGACATATTTTGAACATATGGCCTGCAAGTCAAACGTCTATTAAAATAGGAAGATTCAGAGAGGTTGGACCACATGGTGGGGGGGGGGGGGGGGACATACAGCCTCATGTTCACCGTATGTCGGAGGCGGTGGAATTTTCCATAATTTTATTTAAAGCGGTGACTTCATTTATTATGTTATTTTTCAACCTATACAGCTTCCTTACAACACCCCCACCCCCCAAAAAAGAAAAAAAAACTCTCCAAGAGTTGTTGTACAATTCAAGAGGGGATCCATAAGGAAAGCCGTAAATCTCCCTTTCAGAAATCCCATGTTGCTAGTTAGCTTGTTTTCTTTCTTCTTGTTGTGAGTGGAGAATAACTTCAAGTTGAAGCAAGGTCATGAGGGATTTATTCTTAAAGTCTTAAGGTAAGTAATCCTTTCTTCTTGATGTATATGATGTTGTACAAGTTATAGCTATATCAGTTGTATGAAAATGTATAGAATAGCAACTAGAAGTTGTAACTAGTGTTGGATATTGTTTTATTAGATTGTTGGGATGGTTCTTGCGTTGTTTAAGTGTTGGACATGGAATATTAATGATGTTTTATTTGTTGTTGATGATGTTGTGAACTATTAGAACGTAAAAGAAACAAGGGAGATGTTGTCCGATCAATTACACATCGAACTTGTTTCTTGTTGTATGATTGTTGTATCATTCATAGCTTGACGCTAATGTTATTATTATTAATTATAGATTGAAGCAAAGAAGGGACTGTGCCCGACAGTAGTAAGAGCTTGGTGTTAAGGCATATATTGACTATTTCCTTATCTTTTGTGGCATAAATTCGTATCCAAAAAAGTCTAGAATGTAACGTCCAAAGAAAAGTCATTTATAGAGCCACTTGTTGACGTTGTTACCTCTTATATATATCATAGTAATCCCTTGTCGGGAATTAATATTCAGTTTAATTTATTCCATGATTAGTCAAGCAAGTAAAAGAATATGTATTTTCAGTTGTACAGCATTGTTATGTTCACAGCGAGCCTAGTATGGCCAAGTAGTTATACACCGAGCTATGAGTGGTTGGGTAGATGTGCGTTGAGCCTAGAATGACTAGACAGATACACACCAAGCCTTATATGGCTGGGTAGATATACAACGAGCCTTGTATGGCTGAGTAGATACACACCTAGCCTTGTACGACCCGGTAGATATACACCGATCCCACTATAGCGGTCCCTGTACATCTACAGCGGTGCTACAGTGCCAGTGACTGAATACTTTTGTTCCGTCCGGTATTCCAGTTCAGATCGCGTAGGGGATTACTTAATTGCTTAGCACGTAAGCATGAATGCGCTATTAACTTTGGTAATAGTCCCAGAATAATCACCTAGTCTACAACACCAACATTACTACAGAACATTCACTTGGTCACACAACTAATTACGCACCTACTTATGGAAGGTCTTCCTTGTGTCGAAATAGAGAGACACCAATTGGAATCGACAGATACCAATTAGCCCGTCAAGATACCAACTGGAATCGACCAGATACCATTTGGATCCAACTAAGGGACGGCGTACTGGGGTGGCATGATAGAATGAATGAAGAGAAACTTCTAAATGCCCTATAGCCTCTTGCGGATAAGTACGGACGTCATCATACCATTCCACAAGACTCTACTAGACGTTTTCTCTTGTACTTGTGAGACTGGTAACCTGGACTCTGATACCAACCGTCACGACCCAACCCAGGAGTCGTGCGGGAACCTACCTTATTACTAACCTACTAGGCGAACCTTTACCAATAAACTCAACCCTTAAAACATACAACAACCATCTTTAAAATTTACAGAATTTAAAGTAGACACTTCTTACACACTCGCTTCAAATACAACAAAAATCTGAAAGAATTCCCCGGGATCTAGTATAGACAGGTACAAGAGAGCTTAAAATACAAGAAGACAAATAAATGACACAGCCTCCGCCGGGAGTGAGATAGCCGAAGTGATACGAGAATGTCCGGTAAATCCACATGGCGAAACTTTAGCTAAGACCTGCAACACATCTACACCCAGAAAGGTCGTAGCAAGAGTAGTATCAGTACACCACATGTACTGGTAAGGATCATAGGTGAACTAAGATTAGTTCACGTAATACAATATAAAGTCAATAAGATAAGCTATTAAGTCAATGAACCTCAAGATTCTAAAGAAAGATTACTACAACATCGCCCCCATACCTTCTTACTCTTGAAGCACACTTCTTTTATTTCCAAAATATAAGGTATTCTATTAGTCACAACCATTCCCTTCCTTCATCCAACCTAGTAAATCTCGCTTCCACACTCACTGTACCCCATAACTGTTACCTTTTTTGTTAATAAAGTTCACTTACTGTCATTACCTACTATAATTCAATGTATCTGAGAAAATAAATCACTATCGGGCATCTAACAATACACTTATCTTGTGTAACTCTCCCCCTCTACACCTAGACTCTCGACTATAAACATGAGCTGAAATAACGTGATATTAACGGAAGTAGTACACACATGTAACACATAAAATTATGAGATGTAATGCAATGCAAATGCGATGCGAGTCCCAAATACACTGTACATACACGCGATCTGATGTCTTTGCTCAGTAATCATGAGCTGCTGGGGACCCACAGTGCCCATGTACCACTCGTTCCGGATTCACTCCTCGGACCCGAGCACAAACCTCCGCTCCGAAATGAACCTTGGACGCTGGACATATTAATGTACCTCACATTTCCGGAACTATCCGCGGACCATGAGCTCATAATCTAGGTCACATATGTGTCTTTTTATACCTCTTACAGAACAATGTTTCTTACCTTTCAGTATCAATACTCAACTTCTCATTTCATATCACAACACCATCGAGAAGATTATATTAACTTCTCATCACAATACATCCACTGCAGATTCAATCATATGCACATTCAACAAAATCGGATATACAGACGGAAATCACCGCCTTCTAGGGTTGGGTAAAGTAAATAAGAGCTAACTCCTCAGCGACAACAACACTTTCTATTAAAGCTAAATCATTATTATTATAGCCATCATTTACACCATAGTTTATTCACATTAACAAGTCCGTTCATCCAAACTCCATATCTGAAGACCTAAACATGCATTCTCCCGTCAACACTAAATGTATATATGATTCGCTAATCAAAGTCTAACGAAAGTAAACCATAACCTACCTGTTTGACGAATAGCTATTTGATTCTCCATGAACTGCTCGCCTTCTTAGCCTTTATCCAAATCTATGAGCGTTAATATCCGTAGGGAAGGGTAGGAAGGAAATTAGGGATGTTTCTTTTTCATATGGAACCCTAGGAGCAGCCCTTGAGAGTTTTGGTTGAAAGAGGAGAGAAAAATAGGCTAAGTAGCAAAATTCGGTCTACTACCCCATGTGGTCCGCTGCGGCGGTCGCTATAGAGGTACCGCTATGGCAGTCCACTGACCGCTATAGTAGTTCGCTTTATTTCCTGGCCCCAAATTCTCCAAATCCTTCCGAAATTGATTTTCCCACTATTAACTCTTAAAACACACCATAGAGCTTATTATTTACAATCCTCGACCTAGATTGGGAATGGTTTCGCAAAATATTAAATAATGACCGGACGAGTCATTTCACCAGATACCAATTACCCTACCGTTCGTCCCCAAATAGGTGGGGTGAGGTAAGGGTCATTTCCCTGGGTCATACACCTTGAAAAATAGGATTTCGAGCTATTATCATAGGGAAAGATTGAACGACAAACCAAACAAAACAAAATAAAATGAAAATATTTCACGGCCACCGCTATAGCGATACTGCTGTAGCGGTCCAAACGCTGCCCGCAGCGGTCATCGTGCAGAATAAAAAAAATAAAGAGGGGTGAACTCACCCCCCCCCCCTCCCCACTTCCCTCACACCTCCATAACTGAAAACCTCTCCACTTCTTACGAAAATTCTCCCCCCCCCCCCCCCTTATACACTTCTCAACCCCTCATCTCCCTCTCCACTCCCTTATAACCACCCTACCCCTTACCATTTACCAAAATCCTAACACAAAATCTGAAAAGCAAAGGTTACTTCTATATCAAAAATTTTATTTTTCTCTTGCTTGGCTTGCAGATCTCCCCCCATTTCAAGGTATGCGCTCTCCTTTACTAACCTATAACTTCCATATTGCTTTTTATTTCGAACATCCCATGCTTAACTTGCTAAATTAGGATGAAATTCAATTTTCTGGAAAAGGGGGTTTGGGTTCTTGGGGAAGGTAGTTCCCTGGATCAGGGAGGGTTAATTCACGTTCATAAAGTCTTGGTAACACTTTATACTATAAATTTGCTGAACAGGGGCTAGTTTTTGCGTTGGGGTGGGTGTCTTGCTATGGTGAAATTTTTGGTGTTCTTGTTCAAAATTTTGGTAACTGTGATAGTTGAAATAGGGTATAACAATTTATAAAAAATCCTGCACGCTATCTTACTACTTGATTCTTGACTAAAACGGGAAAACCATGGTGAAATTTTGGGCTTAGAACAGGGTTGGGGTAAGAATTTCTTTTTTTGGACTAGAGAAGGTGAACCCCTGCGGTGAGACCGTCGCTGGGAGCGGCCCATCAATGTTAGAGGTAGCCGCTACAACGGTGATCTACTCGCTATAGCGAGCCCACTACAGAGACCAAGCACCGCTATGGCAACGCCTGCAGCTATTTTACCGCTATAGCGGCTTCGCTGCTGCGGTCCTACCACCACTACAGTGGAGCTACTTTAGGCAATTTTGAATTTTCGGGGTTTTTCTACTGTTCCATGCATGGTCTATTACTGCTCACTCTTATGCCATACGGATCCACTCTGACTTCCACTTTTCAGGTTAACTTTCTCACTTATCATGGCGGATCAACAACAACAAGAAGGACAACAACACCCAGCTCCTCCCCATATATGTAAGGTTCCCCAACAACACTTGCAAGCGGCGTTTCATGGAGCAGCAGACCAAGGGTATGCTTCATGAGAGGGCTTTTGTTATAGACCGGGTTGAAGAAATGGCCCCGAAATTTTACCAGACCCGACATCGTATTGATTGGGCCCAGTTAGCTGAGGAGCCCGGTGATGTCAACTGCAACTGGGTCAGGGATTTTTATGCTATGCTCCCTACTGTAGATTGGACTGCTCTGCAGCTGTAGATTATTATTCGGGGGGTTGCAGTGATAGTGAGTGCCAAGGCCATCGACGACGTTCGCGGGCTGCCAAACCCACCATATGATGAGCTTTGGGCCAAGGATGTTAAAGGTTACGGACCGTGATTGGTGTCACGACCCAACCGGAGGGCCGCGACGGGCACCCAGTGCTAGCCCACCCGGGCACCTCTTAACATACCTTTACATTTACATCTAGGTGAGCCACATATAAAATCATACTAATCCCATTGGACAACAATACCTATATATCAACATTGGCAACTATACCCATATCAATGTACATAAGCGGACGAGGCTAACACAATGATGTCCAAAATATAGGCCGACAAGGCCAAACACATCTAACCATATACACATGTCTACGAGCCTCTAAAGAGAGTATGTCATATCATATAGGTGGGACAGGACCCCGCTATGCCCATAAATATCTACACAAAAGAATCAATACCAAAAGCAATAGCTTCAAATGAAATGGAGCTCCGCTATGCAGTCCTTGAGAAATGTAACTATGGATTAAGCCTGTCTCCCTGGCCACTTGCGGGCATGACGCAGCGTCCACAAACAAAAGGACGTCAGTACGAAGAATGTACTGAGTATGCAAAGCATGATCAGTATCATTATAGAAGCATAATAAGAAACATAAGAGATAGGATAATATGGGAGAGATTAGTATCATCGTCATAAGCACTTACTTTCCTTTCATAGGGACTTTCCATTTCTAATGCGTGATTATTTACATATACCCATATCTGTATCCGTATTCATATCCGTACTCATTTACATTTCGTATCCATAATCGTATTCATATACATATCTATATCATATACATGTCCATATCATATACATTTCCATATCACATACATATCCATATCATTTACATAGCATACCCGACCACGAAGGTTCAGTGTTTCAGGTACCCGACCATGGTTAGGCTCGGTGATCATACATACCTGGCCAACCATGGCTCAGTGTTACACATACCTAGCCCTACCAAGGCTCAGTGTTATCCGTACCCAACTGCAGTGGTGCGCGCGCATTTTCATATACGTATATATACATCTATATATTCTACCCGGCCATGTATGCTCGGGGTTTCATAATAGCCATACACAGGCACACATACATATAAGCTCATAGGCATCTTTAGCATTATCACTAATATCATCGTCATCATTATCGTTATTGCTATTATCGTCGTCATCGTTATCATCATTACCATTATTCTTATAGGATTATTCGTCATACGAGGAATTTAGTACAATCGTAATACATATCAAGAATTATAAGCTTTGTAGCTTTTTGAAGATAGAATCATTTGGAGAGCATCATAGGCTCATAGAAGAATAGATATTTGGCCAAAGAACCATGCCTTATGAAAGAAGGGTTAGCCTTACATACCTTCCCATTCAACTATCCTACACTTGCACGTCCTCCTTCAATGCTCACGTTTCTACCTTCATTAGAGTTATATTATCGTTAGAAAACTGATAGCTAGCATACATGACTAAAGCTAGAAAAAATTGGACAGCATCTCCTTTATTTATATGACATTCCTCCATATCGTAAATCAACAACCAAATGTCAATAATACATTCACAAAATCATAACAATAGTCTTTATTCATCCACATTATCTATATTTCTCAATTCACTTCCAATCATCCATATCCATGGTCATAACACACAATTACATTAGTTCATATACAATGCCTATCCCATGTTCTTAACATCATTTACAACATGATTATAATCATATCATATCACGAATCATTTCTCAATCTAAATTATTACTCAAGGATGACACTATTCCCACATTCATGACCCATTTTCTATATTCTTTTACAATCCAAGTGTTTCAACTTTCAAACACCTTAAAAAACATGGAAATACCATAAAACCTACCTTAGAGGGTGTGGGAATGAATCTTGAGTGGAAATACTTCACTTGAACAAAACCCTAGTTCTCCTCCAATGGAATTTCTTGTGGTCTTCTAACCCTTGGAAGCTTTCTAAAACATAGACACTCGATTCTAGCCTTTGATCTTTGTGTTCTCCTGAAATTGAGTGGAATATGCTTAGAGGAGGGTTTTTGAGCTCTCAACACTTGTAGAATGTGAAAAATGAAGTAAAAGAACCCAAGGCATCTATTTATACAAACATTGAAAATCAGCTCGTCGGGACTTCCACGGACACTTATACGGTCCGTATAGTATTGTACGGCCCGTATAAGTGGTCGTGGTTTACCAACCAGCAAATCAAATCCCTGCTGGGAGTTATACGGACACGTTATCCCTGAAATGGTTTCCATCGTTTCGTTTGATCTCCAATCCTTATAGAACCTTCTTAACACTTTTATAATACTTCATTAACCATACAATAGGATCTATAGCATCCCTTCAAAACATCACCACATAAACATTAGCTCAATAATAGTAGAACCTTTCCGAACACGACTTACGTTTCGCTCCCTTCATCAAACTAAACTTCACATATTCATAGAACTTCAAAATCCTATTTTATGCACATCAAGCTATATAATCCTTTGCTTAACCTCGTAGGGATTTCATAATCACCATAAGCTCACATTAGCCTATCCACAAGGCAACAAATACGGAATTTCCGAGGTGTAACATTCTTCCCCCCTTATGAACATTCGTCCTCGAATGTTAAGTCTTCGGGGATTCTATAAAATATTCGCCAGAGTTTCCCCTATAATATGGCACTACCATCTTGTCACAACAGCCCATAATAATAATGCCTCATAGGGCCACAACATAATAGCAATAGAATTCAGCCACACACGACCCAAATGCATAAAAAGGAAAACATACATACCTTATGATCTTGATGTCTCATCTTGGATCTCTTCTAGGGGCTGAAATAAGTGCGGGTACTTCGATCTCATAATTTTTTCCGCTTCCCATGTCATTTCTTCTCGTTTATTGTTTCTCCATAAAACCTTAACTGAGGACACTTCTTTGTTTCTAAGCCTTCGTACTTGCCTATCTAGTATGGAAATGGGTACCTCTTCATAAGTCAAATTTTCCATCACTTGAACATCATTTACTGGCACGATCCTAGCAGGATCTCCGACACAATTACGAAGCATCGAGACATGGAAAACTGGGTGAACTGACTCTAAATCAGGAGTTAGATCTAACTTATAGGCCACTTTGCCTACTTTGTGCACAATCTCATAAGGCCCAATGTATCGGGGACTAAGTTTCCCCTTTTTGCCAAATCTCATTACACCATTCATTGGTGACACTTTCAAGAATACTCAATCTTTCACTTGGAACTCTAAGTCCCTTCGGCGATTATCCGCATAGGACTTTTGACGACTCTGAGATGCTAATAATCGATCTTGTATGAGCTTAACTTTCTCCATGGCTTGTTCGACCAAGTCCGGCCCTATCAATTTAGTCTCTCCTGCCTCGAACCACCCAATTGGGGATCTATACTTTCGCCCCTATAAAGCCTCATACGGTGCCATTTGAATGCTAGAATGATAACGATTGTTATAGGCAAATTCAATGAGGGGTAAGTGAACATCCCAATTACCTCCAAAATCTATCCTACATGCCCGTAACATATCCTCGAGAGTCTGAATGGTACGTTCAGCTTGTCCATCAGTCTGCGGGTGAAATGCCATACTAAGGCTCACTTGAGTCCCTAAACCCTCTAGGAAGGACTTCCAAAAATTAGCTCTAAATTGAGTACCTCTATCAGAGATAATAGATGCTGGGACACCATGGAGACGCACTATCTCTTTAACATAAAGCTTTGCATAATCTTCCGCCGCATATGTCGTTCTGACAGGTAAGAAATGAGTTGACTTCGTGAGTCTATCCACAATCACCCATATAGAATCATACTTACGTCGAGAACGGGGTAAGCCTGTAATAAAGTCCATGTTAATTACTTCCCACTTCCAAGTTGGAATTTCTATAGCTTGCAACAATTCACCCGGCTTTTGGTGCTCGATTTTCACTTGTTGACAGTTGGGACATTGAGCTACGAATTCCGCTATATCTTTCTTCATCCCATTCAACCAATATATAGACTTAAGATCATAGTACATTTTCGTTGCTCCGGGGTGGATAGAATAACGGGAACAATGAGCTTCTCTTAATATTTGATGACGTAAACCTGCCACGTCAGGAACACATAATCTGCCTCGGCATCGGAGAACTCTATCACCTGCAATCTCAAATGATGACTCCTCCTTCTGAGGGAGTGTATCTCTGTAATGCGCATGGAATCTTCGTATTGTTGCTCTTTCACTTCCACTACTAGCGGCGAGGCTGCTAAATTCTGAATGGTAGTTCCCCTGCTATCTGAGTCCACTACTCGAACTCCTAGGATAGCTAACTCCTGGAGCTCATGAGCCATTTCTCGCTTCTCTGGTCGTACATCATACAAACTTCTCATAGATCTATGGCTAAGAGCATCAGCCACAACATTTGCCTTTCCGGGGTGATATAAGATATCAACTTCATAATCTTTTAGCAATTCCAACCATCATCGTTGCCGCAAATTCAACTCCTTCTGCTTGAAGATATACTGAAGGCTCTTATGATCTGTATAAATATCCACATGGGCACCATATAAATAATGTCTCCACATCTTTAATGCAGGAATCACTGCAGCCAATTCTAGATCATGGGTTGGGTAATTTTTCTCATGTTTCCATAATTGCCATGAAACATACGCAATCACCTTACCATGTTGCATCAACACACAACCTAGCCCAATGCCTGAGGCATCGCAATAAACAACATATCCTTTCAATCCCTCTGGAAGTGTCAGGACTGGGGAAGAAGTCAATCTATCTTTTAGCTCTTAGAAACTACGTTCACAAGAATCTGTCCATTGAAACTTTGATGATTTGTGGGTCAGCTTTGTTAGTGGTGCAGAAATAGAAGAAAAGCCTTCCACAAATCTCCTGTAATAACCTACTAAGCCCAGAAAGCTACGAACCTCCGTAGGAGTCGTGGGCCTTGGCCAAGTCTTCACGACCTCAATCTTTTGGCTATCTACCCGAATACCATCAGCTGAAACGATATGCCCCAAAAATATCACTAAGTTCAACCAAAACTCACACTTAGAAAATTTTGCAAACAACTCTCGAGTTTGAAGAACTCTAAGGACGGCAAGTAAACGATCCGCATGTTCTGCCTCAGATCTAGAATACACCAAGATATCGTCGATGAATACAATCACAAATAGATCTAAGAATGGCCTGAACACATTGTTCATCAAATCCATAATTACTGCCGGTGCATTAGTTAGCCCAAATGACAATACCCGGAAATCAAAATGGCCATATCTTGTTCTGAAGGCTATCTTAGGGATATCTTTCTCCCTAACTCTCACTTGATGATACCCGAACCTCAAATCTATCTTTGAAAACAATTTGGAACCTTGTAATTGGTCAAATAAGTCATCAATCCTCGGAAGAGGATATTTGTTCTTAATCATCACCTTATTCAATTGCCGATAGTCAATGCACATTCTCAAGGAGCCATCTTTCTTTCGAACAAACAATACGAGGGCTCCCCACGGGGATGAACTAGGCCTAATAAAGCCTTTCTCTAGCAAGTCTTTCAATTACTCCTTCAACTCTTTCAATTCTGCGGGAGCCATTCTATAAGGAGGAATAGATATAGGCTTGGTATCTGGCAACACATCAATAGCAAAATTAATCTCCCGCTCGGGAGGAAGGCCTGGAAGCTCTTCTGGGAACACATCCGGAAATTCATTCACCACGGGGACTAACTGAAGAGTTGGCGATTCAGTTTCTACATCTTGAACCCGCACTAGATGATAAATGCATCCTTTCGTGATCATTTTCCCTGCCTTTAGATAGGAAATAAACCTACCTTTTGGTGATGCAATATTCCCTTTCCATTCTAAAACTGGTTCTCCCGGAAATTGGAAATGAACCATTTTAATCCTACAATCAACATTGGCATAGCAAGAAGCCAACCAATCCATGCCCATTATAACATCAAAGTCTACCATTTTTAACTCATGCAAGTCAATCATAGTACGACGGTCACAAAACACAACTATACAGTTTCTATATACTCGACTAGGTATTACCGATTCACCAACGGGTGTAGACACCTCAAAAGGTTTGATCGACTCCGGTTCGACTCTAAACCGACCCGCAATATACGGAGTAACATATGACAATGTGGAGCCCGGATCTATCAAAGCATATACATCATGAGAAAATACCGATAATATACCTGTCACCATATCAGGAGAAGACTCAAGATCCTGGCGTCCAGCCAAAGCATAAATACGGTGCTGAGGCCCGCTAGAACTGGGGACTCTCCCTCTACCTCTACCATGGCCGATTGGCGCATGTGAACCTGGCCCCATAGGGCGTACAAATGATGAAGATCCGGCTATTGACCCTGGAGGCTGGGTCCTACCACTACCACCAACTGAGGGGCAATCATGCATAATATGGCCTGATCGACCACACGAATAGCGAACCTCTGAACCCGATCAACACTGACCCCAATGTAACTTCCCACACTGGGAATATCGTGGTACGGGTGGCCTCGCCTGACCCGAATCACCTCTGTACTGAGATCCCGAAAAACTCTGACTCAGCCCGGAACGAGTAGATCTATCGAATCTCTGGCCTGAAAACTGTGGAGGCACAGTAGTCATAGAAAGGCCTGAATGCCTAGAAAACTGCTGTTTGTGCCCGCCTCTAAACTCACTCATAGGACCCGAAGATCTAGCCTTCTTGCTATGTCCCCTATCATGGTCACGCTCACTTCTTTGTTGTTGTAAGATTTCTTCTAAATTTTGAGCATGAGCCTGAATGCATGAAATATCCATATTGTCCTGAAGGGATGCAGTCAAGCACCTATCCATCAAATGGGGCCCTAGGCCTTTCACAAATCGGTGCACTCGGTCACCCAATTCCCTTACCATTGCCGAAGCATACCTAGCCAAAGAATTGAAGCGGAGACTGTACTTTAAAGCACTCATGCTACCTTGCCTCAAATTTAAGAATTTATCGGCTCTGGCTAGCCGAACTTCTGGAGGCAAATAATGTCGGAGGAAAGCATCAACAAATTCCTGCCATACCGGGGGAGGCGCATTGGCTCCCCATGAAGCCATCCAAACCGTGTACCAATGAACCGCAACATCCCTCAATCAATAGGACGCTAATTCCACCGATTCGGTGTCCGAAGCATGTATCAAGCGAAGCGTCCTCAACATTCCATCAATAAAATTCTGAGGGTCCTCATCTGGCTTTGATCCGAAGAATTCCGGAGGGTTCAAGCTAATGAAATCACGGGCCCTTCCACTAACAGCCCTATCACCTTGCCCTATACTTTGCCGCTGAGTCTAGGCAGCAATAAACTGAGTAAGCAAATGAATGGCCTCTTTTACATCTTGGCCTGAAGCATCCGATGGAGGAGTCGGAGGTGCTGGAGTTGGGGCTAAGGCTCCCTCATGCTCCTCAGAAATAGGCACTGACTGGGAGGACTGAGATTGAGCCACATTCTAGGACTCACTTTCCTCTACAACTGTTGGTGGTGCTCTTTTAGCTCGTTTTTCTGCCATTGTCTAGCCCTTTTGGGCTGCCGTAGCCTTTCTCTTTACAAACATCTCTGAAATACACAATACACGGTTAAGGAGAAGGAAGTTCTTATATCATAGTTCTATTGCACGATGTTATGAAGAAATAAGGTCATTTATTCCTTAACCAAGACTCTACTGGACTCTACTGGACACGGCACGCGCAACACACCCATAACCAAGACTCTACTAGACACGGCTCGTAGACACACCCTAGGACAGAATTGCTCTGATACCACCTTTGTCACGACCCAACCGGAGGGCCGCGATGGGCACCCGGTGCTAGCCCACCCGGGCACCTCTTAACATACCTTTACATTTGCATCTAGGTGAGCCACACATAAAATCATACTAATCCCATTGGACAACAATACCTTTATATCAACATTAGCAGCTATACCCATATCAATGTACATAAACCGACGAGGCTGACAAAATGATGTCAAAAATATATGGCGACAAGGCCAAACACATCTAACCACATACACATGTCTACGAGCCTCTAAGGAGAGTATGTCATATCATATAGGCGGGACAGGACCCTGGTATGCCCATAAATATGTACAAAATAGAATCAATACCAAAAGCTATAGCTCCGAATGAAATGGAGCTCCGCTATGCAGTCCCTGAGAAATGTAGCTATGGATCAAGCCTGTCTCCCTGGCCACCTACGGGCATGACACAGCGTCTACAAACAAAAGGACATCCGTACGAAGAATGTACTGAGTATGTAAAGCATGATCAATATCATTATAGAAGCATAATAAGCAACATAAGAGAGAGCGTAATATGGGAGAGAGTAGTATCATCGTCATAAGCACTTACTTGCCTTTCATAGGGACTTTCCATTTCTAATGCGTGATTATGTACATATACCCATATCCGTATCTGTATCTTTATTTATATCGATACTCATTTACATTTCGTATCGATAATCGTATTCATATACATATCTATATCATATACATGTCCATATCATAAACATATCCATATCATATCCATATCCATATCATATACATATCATTTACATAGCATACCCGACCATGATTAGGGTCGGTGATCATACATACTTGGCCAACCAAGGCTCAGTGTTACGCATACCTTGCCTTACCAAGGCTCAGTGTTATCCGTACCTAACTGCAGTGGTGCGCGCACATTGTCATATACGTATATATACATCTATATATTCTACCCGGCCATATAAGCTCGGGGTTTCATAATAGCCATACACAGGCACACATACATATATGCTTATAGGAATCTTTAGCATTATCACTACTATCATCGTCATCATTATCGTTATCGCTATTATCGTTGTCATCGTTGTCATCATTACCATTTATTTTATAGGATTATTCGTCATATGAGGAATTTAGTACAATCATAATACATATCAAGAATTATAAGCTTTGTAGCTTTTTAAAGATAGAATCATTTGGAGTGCATCATAGGCTCATAGACGAATAGATATTTGGCCAAAGAACCATGCCTTATGAAAGAAGGGTTAGCCTTGCATACCTTCCCGTTCAACTATCCTACACTTGTACGTCCTCCTTCAATGCTCACGTTTCTACCTTCATTAGAGTTATATTATCGTTAGAAAACTGATAGCTAGCATACATGACTAAAGCTAGAGAAAATTGGATAGCATCTCATTTATTTATACGACATTCCTCCATATCCTAAATCAACTCCAAAATGTCAATAATACATTCACAATATCATAACAATAGTCTTTATTCATCCACATTATCTGTATTTCTCAATTCACTTCCAATCATCCATATCTATGGTCATAACACACAATTACATTCGTCCATATACAATGCCCATCCCATGTTCTTAACATCATTTACAACAAGATTATAATCATATCATAGCACGAATCATTTCTCAATCCAAACTATTACTCAAGGATGACACTATTCCCACATTCAGGACCCATTGTCTATATTCTTTTACAATCCAAGTGTTTCAACTTTCAAAGACCTTAAACAACATGGAAATACAGTAAAACTTACCTTAGAGGGTGTGGGAATGAATCTTGAGTGGAAATACTTCACTTGAACCAAACCCTAGTTCTCCTCCAATGGAATATCTTGTGGTCCTCTAACCCTTGGAAGCTTTCTAACACATAAACACTCGATTCTAGAATTTGATCTTTGTGTTCTCTTGAACTTGAGTGGAATACGCTTAGAGGAGGGTTTTTGAGCTCTCAACACTTGTAGAATATGAAAAATAAAGTAAAATAACCCAAGGCATCTATTTATACAAACATTGAAAATCAGCCCGTCGGAACTTCCACGGACACTTATACGGTCCGTATAGTATTGTCCGGCCCATATAAGTGGTCGTGGTTCATCAACCAGCAAATCAACTCCCTGCTGGGAGTTATACGGACCATATAAGTGGTCGTATAAATCTACTTCCCTTAAATGGTTTCCGTCGTTTCGTTCGATCTCCAATCCTTATGGAACCTTCTTAACACTTGTATAATACTTCATTAAACATACAATAGGCTCTATAGCATCCCTTCAAAACATCACCATATAAACATTAGCTCAATCATAGCAGAACCTTTCCGAACACGACTTACGTTTCGCTCCCTTCATCAAACTAAACTTCACATATTCATAGAACTTCAAAATCTTATTGTATGTACATCAAGCTATCTAATCCTTCGCTTAACCTTGTAGGGATTTCATAATCACCATAAGCTCACATTAGCCTATCCACAAGGCAACACATACAGAATTTCTGAGGTGTAACAGTTGGTAAGGATTTTGGTATAAGAATAAAAGAGAAAAAGGCTACTTGGGTTGTCTAACGATTGGCTACTAGAGGTGGCTAAACCTCATTGCCCAGCGGGTTCGTCCCTCGAGCAATACTGCTAATGTCACTTACCCACTGGACCTTGCGGTGGCTTGCATTCTGGATGGTGTACTCGTTAAAGTGGGTATGCAGGTGATCAAGGAGTGGCGAGGTTTTATATCCAAAGCTGGCCTGAGCTTGAAGTTTCCCTCCCTGATTACCCATCTCTGTTGTAATCCCGAGGTGCCTACGGAGCCTGGGGACCACTATATAGAGTGCGATGTTACCTTTGACCCAATGAAGGTCAAAGGGTCACCAGGCAGGAGCAAGAGGAAGAGGACTGGCTCAGATGACAGCGAGGGCAATAGTGGCCCAACGAATGGGAACGGTCAGTCACAGACCCCGGGTACTCTAGAGCGCATGGAGGCTGATATGGCTATGGTAAGGCGGCCATGATGGGCTTTGCACGGCCTTCCATGGAGGCTGGGTCATCTAGCAGTGCTACGGGTACTAGCTGTTTTACTACTGAGTAGATGAAGAGTTACATGGAGACCCAGACCAAGATGGGAGAGGTTGTGGATATCTTGCAGGGCGCCTATGGATCCTTGGCTCAACCCATGTGGATCTCCGGGAAGATTTGGACAATGAGAAGAAAAAGTGTCGGGCTAGGGACAAGCTGTTTGTGAAGATGTGGAAGGGCATCAAGAGTGTCTTGAAGGCCTTAGTCCCGAAGGTAAAGCCTCCTAAGGTGACTACTAGAGACGCCTCCCAGTTCTCTTTCCTTAGCGAGTTCAGACTTTTACGAGGACTCTAGTGACTTGAAGGATGGTGGCAATGAGGCGACTAGTCGAGGAGTAGTTTAGAGACTCCCTCCCCCCCTCCCTTTTTATCAGCTTTGGTTAGGATTTGCCCTTACAGGGCTTTGATGTTTCGACAATCGTTTTGCTTTGGTTGTGTTTTGTCCTGTTTGGATAATCCTTTTTTTTGTTGTTTTGGTGCGGGTGCCCCGGTTTAAGGGAGCTCGTAAGACAATTGCCCTCGTGGGGCAGATGTTTTTATGGATGTGTCTGTTTTGGAAATTGATTTATTCTTGTTTTGTTGATGGACTACGCAACTTGTCAAAACAGGGGAGAAAGAAGGAGGCTGCTGGTAAGATAGTACCGTTGTGGCGGTCAAACGACCGCTGCAGCGGTATCGCTATGGCGGTAAGTGCTCCGGTATAGCGGCCCTGGTAGAAATTTTAGGACCACTATATCAATCCCGCTGTAGTGATCCCTGTACCACTACCGCGGTGCTACAGTGCCAGTGACTGAATATTTGTGTTCCTTCTTTTATTCTCGCTCAGATCGCGTAGGGTTTTACTTAATTGCTTAGCATGTAAGCATGAATGCGCTATTAAGTTTCTCTAATGGTCCCAGAATAATCACCCAGTCTCTACCACCAACATTACTACCGAACTTTCACATGGTCACACAATTAATTACGCACATATTTATGGAAGGCCTCGCTTGAGTCGGAATAGAGAGAAACCACTTGGAATCGACAGCTAACAATTAGCCCGTAAAAATACCAATTGGAATCAACCAGATACAAATTGGATCCAACTAGGGGGCGGCGTATTGGGGTGGCATGATAGAATGAATGAAGAGAAACTTCTAAATGCCCTATAGCCTCTTGCGGACGAGTACGGAAGTCATCGTACCATTCCACAAGACTCTACTAGACATTTGCTCTGGTACTTGTGAGACCGATAACCTGGGCTCTGATACCAACCGCCAGGACCCAACTCATTAATCGTGCGGGAACCGACCATATTACTAACGTAGCAGGCGAACCCTTACCAATAAACTCAACCCTTAAACCATACGACAACCATCTTTAAAATTTATAGAATTTAAAGTAGACACTTTTTACACACTCGCTTCAAATACAACAAAAATCGGAAAAATTTACCCGGGATCTAGTATAGACAGGTACAAGAGAGCCTAAAATACAAGAAGACAAATAAATGACACAACCTTCACCGGGAGTGAGATAGCCGAAGCGGTACGAGAATGTCCGGTAAATCCACATGGTGAAACTTAAGCTAAGACCTGCAACACATCTACACCCAGAAAGGGTGTAGCAAGAGTAGTATCAGTACATCACACGTACTGGTAAGCATCATAGGTCGACTAAGATTAATTCACGTAATACAATATAAAGTCAATAAGATAAGCTATTAAGTCAATGAACCTCAAGATTCTAAATAAAGATTACTACAACATCGCCCTCGTACCTTCTTACTCTTGAAGCACACTCCTTTTATTTCCAAAATATAAGGTATTCTATTAGTCACAACCATTCCCTTCCTTCATCCAACCTAGTAACTCTCGCTTCCACACTCACTGTACCCCATAACCGTTACCTTTTTTGTTAATAAAGTTCACCTACTTCCATTACCTCCTATAATTCAATGTATCTGAGAAAATAAATCACTATCGGGCATCTAACAATACACCCATCTTGTGTAACTCTCCCCCTCTACACCCAGACTCTTGACTATAAACATGAGCTGAAATAATGTGATATTAACGGCAGTAGTACACACATGTAACACATAAAATTATGAGATGTAATGCAATGCAAATGCGATGCGGGGCCCAAACACATTGTACATACACGCTATCTGATGTCTTTGCTCAGTAATCATGACCTGCGGGGGACCCACAGTGCACATGTAGTACTCGTTCCAGATTCACTCCTCGGACCCGAGCACAAACTTCCGCTCCGGAACGAACCTCGGACGCAAGACATATTAATGTAACTCTCATTTCCGGAACTATCCTTGGACCACGAGCTCATAATCTAGGTCACATATGTGTCTTTCCATACCTCTTACAGAATAATGTTCTTACCTTTCAGTATCAATGCTCAACTCCTCATTTCATATCACTATACCATCAAGAACATTATATTAACTTCTCATCACAATACATCCACTGCATATTCAATCATATGCACATTTAAAAAAATCGGATATACAGACGGAAATCACCCCCTTCTAGGGTTGCATAAAGTAAATACGAGCTAACTCCTCAGCGATAACAACACTTTCTATTAAAGCTAAATCATTATTATTATAGCCAACATTTACACCATAGTTTATTCACATTAACAAGTCCATTTATCCAAAGTCTATGTCTGAAGACATAAACATGCATTTCTAAATGTATATACGATTCGCTAATCAATGTCTAACGAAAGTAAACCATAACCTACCTCTTTGATGAATAGCTATTTGACTCTCCATGATTTGCTCGTCTTTTTAGACTTTATCCGAATCTATGAGCACTAATATTCGTAGGGAAAGGTGTGAAGGAAATTAGGGATGTTTCTTTTTCATATGGGACCCTGGGATCAGCCCTTGAGAGTTTTGCTTGAAAGAGGAGAGAAAAGTAGGCTAAGTAGCAAAATTCGGTCTACTGCCCCGTGTGGTCCGCTGCGGCGGTCGCTATAGAGGTACCGCTATGGCGGTCCACTGACCGCTATAGCGGTCCGCTTTATTTCCTGGCCCGAAATTTTCTAAATCCTTCCGAAATTGATTTTTCCTACTCTTAACTCTTAAAACACACCATGGAGCTTATTATTTACAATTCTCGACCTAGATTTGGAATGGTTTCGCGAAATATTAAATAACAACCGGACGGGTCGTTACACCAGATACCAATTAACCTACCATTCGTCCCCAAACGGGTAGGGTGAGGTAAAGGTCACTTCCTTGGGTCATACACCATGAGAAACAGGGTTTCGAGCCATTTTCATAGGGAAAGATTGAACAACAAACAAAACAAAATGAAAATATTTCAATGTCACTACTATAGCGATACTGCTACAGCGCTCCAAGCGCAGCCCGCAGTGGTCATCGGGTAGAATCAAAAAACATTAAGGGGGGTAAACTCACCCCCCCCCCCCCCAACTTCCCTCACACCCCCATAACCGAAAACCTCTCCACTTCCCACGAAAATTCTTCCCTCCTTATACACTTCTCAACCTCTCATCTCTCTCCCCACTCCCTTATAACCACCCTACCCCTTACCACTTCCCAAAATCCGTACACAAAATTTGAAAAGCAAAGGTTACTTCTATATCAAAATTTTCATTTTTCTCTTGCTAGGATTGCAGATCTCCCCCCATTTCAAGGTATGCGCTCTCCTTTACTAACCTATAACTCGCATATGGCTTTTTATTTCGAACATCCCATGCTTAACTTGCTATTTTAGGAATAAATTCGTTTTTCTAGAAAAGGGGGTTTTTGGGTTCTTGGGAGGGTAGTTCCCTGGATCATTGTTACACCCCGTATCTTCGAATAAGCACTTATCAAATTTGAAACATAAGTATGTTGAGTTACGGTTAAGTGAAACCACTTTGGAATGCAAGGAGCAAGCATTACTAAGTATTTTTAATGAGTGAAGGATGTATTTAAGGAATACCAGAAGGTTTTATAAGGAAATGAGCAGTACGACTTTGAAGAAAGGATGGGTGAAGTTTTTGTGTGAAACTTTTTGTACAATTGGGGGACGAATATCTCTTAGCATATGAAGTGTTTTGAAGTGAAACAAAAGCCTAAAATGAATTTCGTCGAGTCTAGTTTCTAACGCAACAAACCGCTTGTCGATAGGACATCGGAGTAGAGAATTATTGACGTTACAAGTTTAGTTGACAGAGCAGAAACGTGTGCTACAGTAATACACCTGCTACATTGCTGCTACAGAAAATGCTACAGTGAACCCGACCCGAATTTGACCCTTATAAAAAGGGTAAGAACCCCCCCCCCCCCCTTTTCACCAGATATTGCTGGAAAATTCCAGAAATTGAAGAGAGAGAGTGAGAAAAACAAAAAGTGAGCAATTTTCAAGTATCAGAGTAGTGGTTTAGGTCCGGGTAACGCATGGTTGTGATTCTAGTATTGTTTTGCAGTGGATTTTAGCGTGGATATTGAGGATATTGCTTTCTTAACAAACCAAAAGATATGAATCTTTCTCTTTTGGTATTATTTAAGGCTTATTTACGGAGATAAAGTCGCTAAACAATCGTGTAGTAAGTTTGTTAGTTATGGAAGTTGGAAAACAACGTGTGGGATTTTTTATGGTACATATTGGTGGTGGAAATGATGTTATGGATGATGGTATTGTTATTGTTGTTGTTGGTTGTTGAATTGAGAATTCGGGCTAGGCATATAAACATGGGAGGTGCTGCTCGACTTTCGGCAGAATATAGAATTGTATAATTTGAAACTTGGTACAAGTGTGCGATGAAGAGGCTAACGTTAGTATAAATCCTCTTAAATATAGACTTGCGTGCTCGGACACATAAGCGTAGCTACTAGGAGGTTGAACAGGTATGTTAAGGCTCGTTCTTTTCTTTCAAAGGCATGATTCCTATGGTATGATTCCATAAGTGTTTTCATAACCTCCTTGATTTCAAAGATAGAAGTTTATGACTCTTAAAGCTTCTTATGATGTTAAGAACGAGAATGCTTTTATGAGGATTACGTTGAGGATGATTTTATGCTTAAAGGTCTCAAATATGATTTCAACGATGATATGAAAATGTTAAGCTATTTCATGATTTTCTCGATTTATTTCATTGTTGTTGATCTAACCTTATAAATTGTTCCTCCAAGGTGGGATAGAGCGATAGTTTTCATTTGAACTCTTATGCATCCCATGAGTACAATATATGCATGTGGTTATTTTGTGACATTAAAGAGGGCTATATTATTTCATTTTGATTATGTAATGCACTCATTTCATTCTTCATGTATATGTAAGGCACAGTTGACGGGGGGTGTGTTGTGGCCTTTGTTGTGTATATATATGGCATAGTTGACAGGGGGTGTGCTGTGGCCTTTGTTGTGTATATATATGGCACAGTTGACAGGGGGTGTGCTGTGGCCTTTGTTGTGTATATATATGGCACAATTGACAGGGGGGTGTGTTGTGGCCTTTGTTGTGATGTGTATATGTATGGCACAATTGACAGGGGGTGTGCTGTGGCCTTTGTTGTGATGTATATATATATGGCACAGTTGACGGGGGGGGGGGGGGGGGGGTGCGCTGTGGCCTTTGTTGTGATGTGTATATATGTGGCACAGTTGATACGAGGTGTGTTGTGGCCTTTGTTGTGATGTGTATATATGTGGAACAGTTGACAGGGGGTGACGCTGTGGCCTTTGTTGTGATATTTCTATGGATATATGTGTTTCTTTGATATAGCTATACAGATGCATTTATTTTGCCCATTCATTGACACGCCTCAAATGTGTTACACCTCGGAAATTTCGCCGTACTTGTATGATGAGTGGAATGATGAAAAATTGATTGAATGATGTTTTATTAAGTCGGGAATGGCTAATTAAGAATATTTGGAAATAAGAAAGTCGCGGAAAAATTTTCAGCACAGTGGTCGTATATGGCACTATACGGCCCGTAAAGTGATTTACGGACCGTATAGTGCGGTCGTCCTCCAGCTCGTCAAAAATCTCAACTTTCTGTACATGTTGAATATGGTTAAATACGACCCAGTTTACGGCCCGTAAACTGGTTTACGAACCGTAAACCAGGTCGTAAACTGCCATGTCCACCAGCCAAACTTTCTGTTTTTGGAATGCTTAAAAACGACCACAGTGGACGGACCGTAAATCAAAATACAGTCCGTATATGGTGGTTTACGACCAGTGTTCACCCCGACAAGAATTCATTAAAAATCAGATTTTGTGACTTTTAAAAGGAACTTAAGCCTCATTTCACTTCATTTTCAGCCATACACCTCAAGAGACATTCTAGAACTCTCCAAATATTTCCTCCATAAGAATTCAAGAGAATCAAATGAGATATCAAGATTATCAAAACCAAATTCATAAAAATAAGTGTAAGAACACATCAAAGGATCTTCTAAGTCAACAAATTCCCAAGAAGGTGGAACTAGGGTTTTGGCTAAGTGAAGTATTTCAACTTAAGGATTGTTCAACCATCACCCAAGGTAAGTGTTATGATTATTCCATGTAGTTTGAAGTATTGGAAAGCTTAGACACTTGAAATGTAGAGAACATAGAAATGGGTCATTACTGAGTGAATAGTGACATAATTGAATGATAGTGGAATTGAACTATGAATATTGAAGTGTTATGAATACAAATACGTTATAAAAGATGTTTATATCATGAAACAAGCATTAAATGCATGAAAATGCAAGTATGAGCTAGAAGTAGAAATAAGGGAAAATTGGAGGAAAATGGTGGATTTTGCCAAACGCACGTAAATGACGATTGTCGATTATGATATTGCGAATAATATTATGAATATTGGGAGTTGATATAGAAAGTGAGAAAAGTAGTATGAGCGAAGGAAGCGTTGTCCGACTTCTCCTATAATTAGCGACACGTTCTTATAGTCAATTACTAATGTTGATACGAATTCTCTTATGAAGATAAAAACGTGATATCGACGGAGAACAAGTGAGCGATATCTTAGCTAAACGACCAAGGTATGTGAGGCTAGTCCTTATTTCTAAAGGAATGAATCTTTTAACTTGAATCCCTATTTCTTTCGTGAGTTCTTACATTATAAGAAGTTAAAAGCTATTACTTATGAATGTCTATATGAGCTAAGTTATACGATATGATGACACTAGAATGATGATGATGTTATTCCTTGCCTACACCCACCTTATGTACTAGGCCTTTCAAAGTGAGGCAGAATGTCCATGACGGTTCCATAATGTCATCGGGGGATCACGGCCGTACGTCACCCCGATAGAGTAAAGTTGATCATGAGTCAAATATACGCATTATGATAAGATAAGTATTTTATGATAAGCATATTACTATGAGCATTTACATTGAGCATGTCATGAGCATTTCACAACGGGCCTAGTTGGCCGGGTAGACACCGCTTCGGCGGGCGGCGATACGGATACACCACGACCTACGGGCGTGGGCAGACACCACTAGTGGGCGGCATGAGATGGTACCCCGGACGCGGGAGGCCTGGACGCGGGCTAATATTACTGATTATCACACCATTCCGACATGGACGGGCAGCTTGCATATGATGCATACATGTTATGATGATGAGTATGAGTTAGATAGCATGCATTACTTCATTTATGATTATCAGTCAGATTCAGTTGTCTCATATTGATGTTTCCTTCATTATGTACGCCTCTGATACTCGGTACAATATTCGTACTGACGTCCTTTCTTCGGACGCTGTGTTCATGCCCACAGGTAGACAGGGATGAGAGCTTGGCTCAGGTCCTCAGTAGCTGTCAGCTGATAGATAGCACTCCATTGTTCGGAGGTGCTTATGACTATTCTTTTGATGTACATTCATATATGTATATATTGGGCATGATGGAGTCTTGTTCCATCCATGTATTCACTATGTTAGTAGTGGCTCGTAGATACGCAGTGTGGGTTAGATGGTCTCACAGAATGTTTTCATATGTATGTGTATTATTTTGATGGCCGAGAGGAAAATGTATATAAAGTATTTATGTTTCGATTAAATATGATTTTCCTACAATTGGTATGTAAAATTGATAAAAGAGTATTAAATGAGCAAGATAAGCAGTAGAATGAGCGGTGCTCGGTAACTAGCTCCGGGTACCGTCGTGGCCCCTAGCTGGGTCGTGACAGAAGTGGTATCAGAGCAGTTCGCCCTAAGAAGTGTCTACGAGCCGTGTCTAGTAGAGTCTTCTTTATGGTGTGTTGCGCGCCACGCTAATAAACAAGAGGCTACAGGGCATTTAGGAAAATGACCATCCTTCTTCTCATGAATCGTGCGATAGAGCCACGTCTAGGATTATATCATTCCTAAAAGTGCGTTATGGTTTCAGAAAAATGCCGCCAAAAGGAAAAGCTACAGCTGCTCAGAAAGGCAAAGCTATGACGAAGAAGCGGGCAGAAAGGGAGCCTCCGGCGGGGGTAGAGGAAAGTAAATCGCAAAGTGAGGTCGTGCCCAATGTAGAAGAGCAGGGAGGAGCCTCAGCTCCGATTCCTCCACCAGGTGCTTCGGGTCAACAAGTGTCCGAGGCTATACATTTATTGACGCAGTTGGTTGCCGCTCAGGCACAACGACAGAATGCGGGCCCAAGTGATCATTCAGCTAGTACAAGAGCCCATGATTTCCTTACTCTAAATCCTCCAGAATTTTTTCGGTCGAAGCCGGATGAGGACCCACAAGGTTTTATCGATGAAATGCTTAGGACGTTAACATTTATGCATGCTTCTGAGACTGAATCTATAGAGTTGGCCTCATATAGACTTCGCGACGTGGCGGTACTATGGTATAAGAATTGGGTGATAACAAGAGGGGAGAATGCACCACCTCCTATGTGGCAATAGTTTGTAGATGCCTTTATTCGTCACTACTTGCCACCTGAAGTCCGCCGAGCTAGAGCGGACAGGTTCTTGAATTTAAAACAGGGAAGCATGAGTGCCCGAGAGTATAGTATGCAATTCAATTCATTGGACCGGTATGCTCCGACTATGGTGGCTGACATGGGAGACCGAGTCTATAGATTTGTGAGTGGTTTAGGACCACACTTGTTCAGAGATTGCCTGACAGCCTCTTTGCAAGACGGGATGGATATTTCCCGGATATAGGCCCATGCTCAGAACCTCGAGGAACGACAACGACAACAGAGAAGTGATCGTGAGGGTGACAGAAGACAAGGTAAGAGGGCTAGATCTATGGGGGAGAGCAGTGAGTACCGAGAGGGACCGAGACAGACATATTCTAGGCACTCAGGTCAGTCAGTGACTAGTGCACCTCCTAGATTCTCAGATAGGAGGGTTGATCGTTCTACTCAGTCAGGCCAGGGGCAGAGTTCGAGGGCCTCAGATTCGCAGTCCAGGGGAGACTTTAGCCAGAGGAGACCTCCAGTGCCGCGGTGTAGCCAGTGTGGCAAATTACATTCCGGACAGTGTCGTCAGGGTTCGGATGCTTGTTATGCTTGCGGGCAAGTCGGTCACATGATGAGAGATTGCCCCTCAGCAAGAGATAGAGCTGGGACTCAGCCTACAGGTTCAGCAGCGGGTTCTTCTTCAGCACGCCCGACAGCACAGACTCCTCAGACAACAGCAGGTAGAGGCAGAGGTAGAGGGGGAGCATCTACTTCAGTTGCTGTTCAGCCCCGTGTGTATGCTCTACCTGGGCGACAGGATCTTGAGTCTTCCCCAGATGTTGTCACAGGTACCTTGACTATATTTTTCCGTGACGTATATGCTCTGATTGATCCAGGTTCTACCTTCTCATATATTACTCCGTATATCGCTTATTGTGTTTGGGTAAGACTTGAGCCAATTAAACCTTTTTAGGTATTCACTCCGGTTGGTGATCCTGTAATAGCGAGGCAAGTATATCAGAACTGTGTAGTCATTATAGGTGATCGTCAGACAAGGGCTGATCTAATTGAACTTGACATGATAGATTTTGACGTAATTATGGGTATGGACTGGTTGGCATCATGCTATGCTAATGTTTGTTGCCGGACAAAGGTAGTTCGATTCCAATTTCCGGGAGAGCCCATACTCGAGTTGAAGGGTAATACCGTTTCCCCAAAGGGTAGGTTTATTTCCTACCTTAAGGCGAGGAAAATGATAGCCAAGGGTTATATTTGTCATCTAGTTCGGGGTCATGACACGGAAGCGGGAGTGCCAACTTTCCAGTCTCTCCCGGTAGTGAATGAATTCCCAAATGTGTTTCCCGACGAGTTACCAGGCCTTCCTCCAGAAAGGGAGATCGACTTTGCTATTGATGTACTACCAGACACCGAGCCTATTTCTATTCCTCCGTATCGGATGGCTCCAGCAGAACTGAAAGAGCTAAAAGCACAACTAAAGGATTTACTTGAGAAGGGGTTTATAAGGCCTAGTTCCTCGCCATGGGGAGAACCAGTCTTGTTCGTAAGGAAGAAAGACGGATCGCTACGAATGTGCATCGACTACAGGCAGTTGAACAAAGTGACGGTGAAGAACAGATATCCCCTTCCTAGAATTGACGACTTGTTCGATCAGTTGCAAGGTACTAAATGGTTTTCCAAGATAGATCTGAGATCGGGTTATCATCAGGTGAGAATTAGGGAAGCAAATATTCCCAAGACTGCCTTAAGGACAAGATATGGTCACTACGAGTTTCGAGTAATGTCGTTCGGGTTGACGAATGCCCCGGCGGTGTTCATGAATTTAATGAATAATGTGTTCAGGCCGTTCTTGGACCTTTTTGTGATAGTGTTCATCGACGATATATTGGTGTACTCTCACACAGAATCAGAACATGCAGATCATCTAAGAATTGTTCTTGGCATTCTTCGAGATCGAGAATTGTATGCAAAGTTTTCGAAGTGTGAGTTTTGGCTTAATTCTGTTGCATTCCTGGGTCATGTTATTTCAGATGATGGTGTTCGAGTTGACACTCAGAAAATAGAAGCTGTGAAGACTTGGCCAAGACCTACGACGCCTACAGAAGTTCGTAGTTTTCTGGGTTTGGCAGGTTATTATCGAAGATTCGTAGAGGGCTTCTCATCTATTTCAGCCCCATTGACAAAGTTAACCCAGAAGTCGGCTAAATTCCAGTGGATTGATGCCTATGAGCATAGCTTCCAAGAGTTGAAAAACAGGTTGACCTCAGCGCCGGTGCTAACACTTCCAGAAGGATCAGATGGCTATGTAGTATATTGTGACGCCTCCGGTGTGGGATTAGGATGTGTATTGATGCAGAATGGGAAAGTTATTGCATATGCTTCGAGACAGTTGCGAAAACATGAATAGAATTACCCCACTCATGATCTTGAGCTAGCTGCGGTCATTCATGTATTGAAAATATGGAGACACTACTTATATAGTGTGCACGTGGACATCTATACGGATCACAAAAGCCTTCAATATATTTTCAAACAGAAGGAGTTGAACTTGCGGTAAAGGAGATGGTTAGAATTACTGAAGGATTATGATGTGAACATTCTATATCATCTAGGGAAGGCGAATGTAGTAGCAGATGCACTTAGCCGCCGATCGATGGGTAGTTTATGTGGAGTTCCTTCGGAAAAGCGAGAAATAGTTCGTGAAGTCCATCGGTTAGCAAGTCTCGGTGTACGGCCCATTGATTCAGGAGATGCAGGTATTAGCGTCAATGACCCCACTGTTTCATCCTTGAATCTAGAAGTGAAGGAACGGCAAAATGAAGATCCACAGTTAAGCCACTATCGAGATCTATCTCAATAAAAGGAAGAGTCTCCATTCGAAGTTTCCATAGAAGGGGTTCTTAGATATCGAGGCCGGCTATGTGTACCGAATGTGGCAAACTTACGCCAACGGATTTTAGAGGAAGCACATTATTCCCGGTGTTCTATTCATCCAGGTGCAACCAAGATGTACCACGATATCAAATTGGTATACTGGTGGGATGGCATGAAGCGAGACATAGCAGAATTTGTAGCAGAGTGTCCGAATTGCCAGCAAGTGAAGTCCGAGCATCAAAAGCCAGAAGGGTTATTGCAAGCAATGGAAATTCCTACGTGGAAATGGGAAGAGATTAACATGGATTTTGTGGTAGGATTACCCCGTACGCGAGGGAAGTATGATTCTATATGGGTGATCGTGGATAGACTCACGAAAGCAACTCATTTTCTCTCCGTTAGGACTATATATTCAGCGGAAGATTATGCTAAATTGTATCTCAAAGATATTGTACGACTTCACGGTATTCCTTTGGCCATTATCACAGACAGAGGGGTACAGTTCACAGCCAAGTTCTGGAAGTCCTTTCAAGAAGGTCTAGGTACCCAAGTTAAGCTCAGCACGGCGCTCCATCCGCAGACTAACGGACAAGCCGAGCGCACTATTCAGACCTTAGAGGATATGCTACGGGCATATGTATTGGACTTTGGCAGTAGTTGGGATGAGCATTTGCCTCTTATTGAATTTGCCTATAATAACAGCTATCATTCCAGCATTCAAATGGCCCCGTATGAAGCCTTATATGGAAGAAAATGCAGATCTCCAATTGGATGGTTTGAAACCGGAGAAGTACAATTGATAGGCCCCGACTTGATCCAACAAGCAGTTGAAAAGGTTAAAGTGATTCGAGACCGACTGTTAACAGCTCAAAGTCGCTAAAAGTCTTATGCCGATAATTGCCGACGAGATTTGGAATTTCAGGTGGGCGATTGGGTGTTCCTGAAGGTATCGCCGATGAAGGGAGTTATGAGATTTGGCAAGAAAGGAAAGCTAAGTCCCAGATATATCGGACCCTACCAAATCATTCGCAAGGTGGGTCGAGTAGCCTACGAATTGGACTTGCCTTCAGAGCTCGAATCTGTGCATCCAGCATTCCATGTTTCGATGCTCCGCAAGTGTATTGGAGACCCAACAAGAATAGTCCCGATTGATGATGTGCAAGTAACAGAGAAGCTAACATACGAGGAGATGCCCATTGCCATTTTGGATAGACAAGTACGAAGGCTTCGGAATAAAGAGGTTGCTTCAGTCAAAGTTCTATGGCGGAACAATAATCGGGAAGAAATGACTTGGGAAGCGGAGGAGAAGATGAAATCTATGTACCCCCATTTGTTCCAATCCCCAGAAGAGATTCAAGATGAGACGTCGATGGTGTAAGGTACGTATGTTTTAGTTTTGTGTTTTTGGCCGTGTGTGGCCATAAATGTGTTGATATTGTGATATAGCCCTGCGAGGCAAAGATATTGTGGGTGTTGTAATGGAAAGGTAGTATCCAACTTACAAAGGAAACTCTGGCAAAATTTTTCCAGAATCCCCGAGTGTCGAACATTCGAGGACGAATGTTCAAAAAGAGGGGAAGAATGTTACACCTCGAAAATTTCGCCATATTTGTATGATGAGTGGAATGATGAAAAATTGAGTGAATGATGTCTTATTAAGTCGGGAATGGCTAATTAAGAATTTTTGGAAATAAGAAAGTCGCGGAAAATTTTTCAGCACAGAGGTCGTATATGGCACTTTACGGCCCGTAAAGTGATTTACGGACCGTATAGTGCAGTCGTCCTCCAGCTTGTCAAAAATCTCAACTTTCTGTAAATGTTGAATATGGTTAAATACGACCCAGTTTACGGCCCGTAAACTGGTTTACGGACCGTAAACCAGGTCGTAAACTGCCATGTCCACCAGCCAAACTTTCTGTTATTGGAATGCTTAAAAACGACCACAGTGGACGGACCGTAAATCAAAATACGGTCCGTATATGGTGGTTTACGACCACTGTTCACCCCGACAAGAATTCATTAAAAATCAGATTTTGTGATTTTTAAAAAGGACTTAAGCCTCATTTCACTTCATTTTCAGCCATACACCTCAAGAGACATTCTAGAACTCTCCAAATATTTCCTCCACAAGAATTCAAGAGAATCAAAGGAGATATCAAGATTAGCAAAACCAAATTCATAAAAATAAGTGTAACAACACATCAAAGGATCTTCTAAGTCAAGAAATTCCCAAGAAGGTGGAACTAGGGTTTTGGCTAAGTGAAGTATTTCAACTTAAGGATTGTTCAACCATCACCCAAGGTAAGTCTTATGATTATTCCATGTAGTTTGATGTATTGGAAAGCTTAGACACTTGAAATGTAGAAGAACATAGAAATGGGTTATTACGGAGTGAATAGTGACATAATTGAATGATAGTGGAATTGAACTATGAATATTGAAGTGTTGTGAATACAAATATGTTATAAATGATTTTTATATCATGAAACAAGCATTAAATGCATGAAAATGCAAGTATGAGCTAGAAGTAGAAATAAGGGAAAATTGGAGGAAAATGATGAATTTTGCCAAACGCATGTAAATGACGATTGTCGATTATGATATTGCGAATAATATTATGAATATTGGGAGTTGATATACAACGTGAGAAAAGTAGTATGAGCGAAGGAAGCGTTGTCCGACTTCTCCTAGAATTAGCGACACGTTCTTAGAGTCAATTACTAATGTTGATACGAATTCTCTTATGAAGGTAACGACGTGATATCGACGGAGAACAAGTGAGTGATATCTTAGCTAAACGACCAAGGTATGTGAGGCTAGTCCTTATTTCTAAAGGCATGAATCTTTTAACTTGAATCCCTATTTCTTTCGTGAGTTCTTACATTCTAAGAAGTTAAAAGCTATTACTTATGAATGTCTATATGAGCTAAGTTATACGATATGATGACACTAGAATGATGATGATGTTATTCCTTGCCTACACCCACCTTATGTACTAGTCCTTTCAAGGTGAGGCAGAATGTCCATGACGGTTCCATAATGTCATCGGGGGATCACGACCTTACGTCACCCCGATAGAGTAAAGTTGATCATGAGTCAAATATACGCATTATGATAAGATAAGTACTTTATGATAAGCATATTACTATGAGCATTTACATTGAGCATGTCATGAGCATTTCACACCGGGCCTAGTTGGCCGGGCAGACACCGCTTCGGCGGGCGGCGATACGGATACACCACGACCTACGGGCGTGGGCAGACACCACTAGTGGGCGGCATGAGATGGTACCCCGGACGCGGGTGGCCTGGACGCGGGCTAATATTATTTATTATCACACCGTTCCGACATGGACGGGCAGCTTGCATATGATGCATACATGTTATGATGATGAGTATGAGTAAGATAGCATGCATTACTTCATTTATGATTATCAGTCAGATTCAGTTGTCTCATATTGATGTTATTCTCATATTACTGATGTTTCCTTCATTATGTACGCCTCTCATACTCGGTACAATATTCGTACTGACGTCCTTTCTTCGGACGCTGTGTTCATGCCCACGGGTAGACAGGGAGGAGAGCTTGGCCCAGCTCCTCAGTAGCTGTCAGCTGATAGATAGCACTCCATTGTTCGGAGGTGGTTATGACTATTCTTTTGATGTACATTCATATATGCATATTTTGGGCATGACGGAGTCTTGTTCCGTCCATGTATTCACTATGTTAGTAGAGGCTCGTGGATACGCAGTGTGGGTTAGATAGTCTCACAGGATGTTTTCATATGTATGTGTATTATTTTGATGGCCGAGAGGCAAATGTATATAAAGTATTTATGTTTCGATTAAATATGATTTTCCAACAATTGGTATGTAAAAATTATAAAAGAGTATTAAATGAGCAAGATAAGCAGTAGAATGAGCGGTGCTCGGTAACTAGCTCCCGGTACCCGTCGTGGCCCCTAGCTGGGTCGTGACAAAATGTTTTCCACGATTTTATGTATATATTGATTTCATGCCTTACTTGCTCAGTACACTATTCGTACTGACTCCCTTTCTTTGGGGGCTACGTTTCATGCCCGCAAGTACAGACCCTCAGCTTGCTAACCCTCCGGCTTAGGATTTCTGCCTAGCTGTTTGGAGAGCTCTATTGTCTCGGAGCTTGAGATGTTTTGGTATAGATCTTCTTATATAGACTTTTTTATACTTCTAGAGGTCTGTAGACATATGTGGGCTATGTATATGGTTTGGTCAGCTATACAGATTTAGTTCGTTTTGGATATTCCCGTGTATATTGGAAGTCTTGTCGGCTTGTGTATTTTGTTATGTTTGGTTGACTGTGACTCTTTAGGAGACAGGTTCATTCTGATATATGGCATTATTAGTCTACAACATGTTTTACATATTTCCGCATTGTCCTTAGTATCAGTCTGATTGTATTTAACAAGTTCCTGTACGAGTGTCCAATTCGGACACTAGTCATGGCCCGTCGGTTTGGATCGTGACAAAAGTGGTATCAGAGCAGTTCATCCTCGGAGTGTCTACAGACCGTGTCTGGTAGAGTCTTGTTTATCGGTGTGTTGTGCACCACATCTATAAACAGGAAGCTACAGGACATTTAGGATGTCATCTTTCTTTCTGATCATAGATCGTGCAGTAGAGCCAATGATAGGAAAGCTCGTTCTTGGTACGATTTTTGTTAAATTTCATAATTGTATTGGAGAAGAGGACAAGTTCAGTTAATGGGAGCGTAAGTGAGGCTCCGAAGGGGGACATGAGACCCGTATCGCCCGTCGACTCAGGATCGAGGATGTCAAGAGGTATAAGAAAGAGCATTAGTTATTCCATTGAGGCGGACCTATCGGAGGATGTGGCTGCAGTAGGAGGAGACCCGACTGAGAAATCATATGACAAAGACCCGTTTAAGGGTCACGAGACACCTTTGGATGAAGACGTAATTGAGGAAGTACAAAGTTGGCACATCTAGATTTTCCTTACGTTTCAGCATTATGTTAGGCCAGACTAGTAGACGGTGGGAGACAAGGATGAAGAGCACACTTCACTTTATAGCCTACCAGATCAGGCTAAGGACCGATCGGCTACAGGTATAAGCGTTCTTATTGGAACTTCCTATGTGCGTATGTATCTACTTCAGGGTAATACTGAATAGTGATGAGCGGAAATCCTAAAGGGGATCAGTGACTTAAGTATTTGGAAGTAACTGCGATCAAGACGCCTTCGCCACGATTGGGAATCTTGAAAGCTAGGACGAAAGGTAGTCATACATTCAGATTGAAGGTGAATATTTAGGATTTCAAAGGACAAAATAGCATTTGCTTAGTCGGAAGAGTAAGAGATCCTTTCTAATTCGGAGGGAGATGCATTACGAGAATGTTTTGGAATCTGTTAAAACTTCAACTTGCTTTAAGTTATGTGAGGAAGGTCATGCAGTAAGGTGTATGCGATTATACCAGCACTAACGTACCGGATCACATTAGCACTCCAAGGTTAAGCGTGCTGGCTTGAGAGAAATACTAGGATGGGTGACCTCCTGGGAAGTATATTAAGAGTCTTACAAATTCAGACATAAGAGATAGATGAGAAGCTAGAGTAGCCTAAGGGAAATTGGAGTATGCGGAGTGGTTAGAAACCATAAAAGGTCGCGAAGGATGAGGCGGACTAGACCGACAAAGAGAAAAAAAAGTGCATCACAGCTCCAGAATTAGGATGAGTTCGAATAGTATTGGGAAGTACTTTGTAAGCGAGGCGTTAGTAAACATATATATATATATATATATATATATATATATATATATATATATATATATATATATATATATATATATATATATCTGTGTGTGTGTGTGTGTGTGTGTGTGTGTGTGAGTGTGTGTGTGCGTGTATGACATCCCATATGTGGCTGCGCCAACCGGTATATGTGTCCCAGCAACCGACGTTGCGGTATACTGAAGGCATCAATCGAACAGGGTAGTGAAGTTCAAGTGATAGATGTTACAAGGTAAGTTAATGATATTGTCACCACAGGCTAGAGTTGGAAAGTCCTAATGCAACAACATCAGGGAAAAGAAGAACGTAAATATATATAAAGTAAAGAGATTAGAATGTCTTGAGAGAAAACAGTGTAAGAAACGAGGGTGAGTGAAGTTTCCAAGAGGGACGCTGGGTAAGACAAGGGACTATTTGGATAAAAATTCGAGAGTAGGCATGCAAAAGGGATAAAGTATGGCAGTGTGAAACAAAAGATGAATGTGTGGGGTCAGAAAACAGACTTCGATAAGTGGGACTAAAGGATAGAAATCACAAATAGGGATGTGAGGTAAGAGAGAGAATGATCAGGCCTTGCAACGATACTAAGAGATTTCCAGCTCTCGAGAGGTACATAAAGGGATAAATGTGTAATTACATTAACACGGTTGCCTCGAAAATGGAGGAGCTTTCCTAAATGATGATTTAAGAATAGAACGGATTTGCACGTTTAAGGGAATATTTTACGAACGTTAGGCTCGATACTATAAAATAACAAGTGGATAAGGGCGCTCAGGGAGGAAGGAACTCAAGGAAGGTTTGAGGATGAAAGCAGGAAAGGTACACTAATGGGCTGGTCAAAAGAAGAAGAAAGGAAGAAAAGAGCAATCACCAAGGACAAGCGATAGGTTAATGAACTAACAAAGCTAACCGGGAGGTAGTACATCAATGACATGGGATGAGGATAAGGAATACCGAGGTTTAATTATAAAGGAAATAGAAGGATGTATGGGAAATATTCATGAGTATGGACTAGCCTTGGCGGCAGTAAGGAGAAAAAAGAAGAGGGTATATTTGCAAGGAATTCATGACATGGACAAGAAGTGGCAGAACACTGGAGGAACTACAACGCATAGGTGGGACGGAAATAAGTAGTCAAGTAAAATTTCGGATAAGTGAGCCAAGAGAATAAAAGGATTGATAGTCGAAGGGGAAGAGTGTAGCATAATAAACCTCAATGATTTATTGTAGACGTAGAGTGAAACCGGACACTCAGAGTAAGAAGAATTTCAGTGATAATAGTTGTGGAGGAAGACGAGGGATAAAAAGAGCAAAGTGTGACCGAACGTTCCGTAAAATGTTTTGATGGATTCCAATGTTCCCATTAACCCGTCGATTCGGGAAATGTTCATTCATAAAAGGTAGAAGTAGAAAGGCCTTAAAGAAGGCAGCGAGAATGGATCTGTAATGGATAAGCGCTTCGTTCAAATGAAAATTCCTCGATTAGCAGAAAGGAAAATAAGTCAAGCTATATGATAAGAGAATTCTGGTATTATGAGAGACCAAAGGAATTGGACGATCATTATGGTTGGCTGATGACTACGGATATTCGGGAGTTACTAGTCTATAAGAACACCCTTAAAAGGGGGGAAGAGCAAATCTAGCCCTGAAATGAGGTATAGCCCATTAAAATTCCAAAGAAAGAAAGAGGTTAGCTTAAGGAGGCCAAGATTCGGGACGTAGTGTCATATCAAGAATGCATTAAGAGGAAGCAGGAATGAATTAAAGATAAGCATACCACAAAGCAGGTATGAAAAGGAATTAAAATGGATCAAGAGAAAACTTCATGCGGACGTAAGATATGATATTTCTAGACCAGGGATGTTTGTGCCGCACCTAAATAGGCAGCGACGTATCCTAAAGAGTAATAAAGAGAGTAAGAAAGCTCTACAAGCTAAATACAAAGAGAATGACGAAATGGATGATCAGTACAAAGGACACTTTGGGTTACAACGGAAGAAAATATTAATATTAAAGGAATAATATGAGAATCTTAACAAAGGGAGTAACCATAAGCGGTGTGGCGATCTCTAAAGAGAGGAAGAATGATGTGGGTGCTGATAGAAAGGCAGGAGCATCACTAGAAATTAGAAAGTATATCACGGGTCACTAAACATGCGGAGCATAAGGGTATGTCTTATAGAATATATGAATCATTAGCGTAAGGTTATGCACCGCATATGGGAATGGACACACCGAAAAGCCAACAAGGAATGACAGCTAACTAAGTGATCACTGGAATGAGGAAGTCAAGGGTAAGTATACCATACCGATGTTGGTAAAGAATCTATGGTAAAGTGAGAATTTCCCTAACTTCATAATTATAAGTTATATTACAAGATTTTAGGCAATGGAATTAAAGGGAGAGTTTGACAAGAGCTCAAAGATATTGTGAGCTATAGACCAGTTTGAACTATGATTATTGGTTCATCGCAATATATAATCCTGCTATGAGGAATAATAGAGATGGTGATGGAACATTAGGAATGTACGTATTTAAGAAATCGTATTGAGGATATGGTTATAACCTTTCATGGAAAGGAATTAAGACGGATGGTTGAAGAAACGTAACCTTTAAGAGTAAGGATTTGTCTGTAGCAGAGTAACGTTGAACAAGAAACGGGACATTAGTATAAGAAAATCTATGATGAACCAGAAAGCTTGGCTGATGAATTACGAGGGGATAAGCTAGCACGTATCTAAGATCAACAAGTACAAGTAGGGATAGCCAAGATAGCATCAGAGGAGTCAACAAGAGAAAGAAGAAAGTGCTATATTCGAGCAAGGGATTTATCCGTTAATAAATAAATGAGGATAGAAGAGGAAGGACGCTCGAAGGACAGCGAGTAGCCGTGGTGTGGCTAGTTAAACCACAGGAATGAAGACAGAATGAGAACGGAATACTAGTTGACTTATGATCATATACATGAGGATTGAAGACTGTACGACTCACAAATGAATTTGATAAGGAGCTAAGAAAGAGAAGGACGAAACTGACCAAATTATAGTATAAGTATATGGTAATCGAACAAAAATTAAATGAGGATATTGAGGATCAGCGCACTACAACATTCTAGGACGAATGTTTTTAAGGGGGAAGGATGTTACAACCCGTATCTTCGAAGAAGCACATATCAAATTTGAAACATAAGTATGTTGAGTTACGGTTAAGTAAAACCACTTTGGAATGTAAGGATCAACCATTACTAAGTATGTTTAATGAGTGAAGTATGTATGTAAGGAATACCGAAAGGTTTTATAAGGAAATGAGTGGAAGTAATCGAGTAGTACGACTTTGGAGAAAGGATGGGTGAAGTTTGTGTGTGAAATTTTTTGTCCAATTGGGGGACGAATATCTCTTAGCATATGAAGTGTTTTCAAGTGAATCAAAAGCCTAAAATGAATTTCATTTAGTCTAGTTTCTAACGCAATAAACCGCTCGTCGATAAGACATTGGAGTAGAGAATTATTGACGTTACAAGTTCAGCTGACCGAGCAGAAACGCGTGCTACAGTACTGCTACCGTAAAATGCTACAGTGAACCCGACCCGAATTTGACCCTTATAAAAAGGGTAAGAACCCCCATTTTCACCAGAATTTGCTGGAAAATTCCAGAAATTGAAGAGAGAGAGTGAGGAAAACAAAAAGTGAGCAATTTTCAAGTATCTGAGTAGTGGTTTAGGTCCGGGTAACGCATGGTTGTGATTCTAGTATTGTTTTGCACTGGATTTTAGCGTGGATATTGAGGATATTGTTGTCTTAACAAAAAAAAGGTATGAATCTTTCTCTTTTGGTATTATTTAAGTCGTATTTACGAAGATAAAGTCGCTAAACAGTCGTGTAGTAAGTTTGTTAGTTATCGAAGTTGGAAAATAGCGTGTCGGCTGTTTTATGGTACATATTTGTGTTGGAAATGATGTTACGGATGTTGGTATTGTTATTGTTGTTATTGGTTGTTGAATTGAGAATTCGAGCTAGGCATATAAACATGGGAGGTGTTGCCCGATTTTTGGCAGAATATAGAATTGTATAATTTGAAACTTGGTACACGTGTGCGATAAAGAGGCTAACGTTAGTATAAATCCTCTTAAATGTAGACTTGCATGCTCGGACACATAAGCGTAGCTACTAGGAGGTTGAACAGGTATGTTAAGGCTCGTCATTTTCTTTCAAAGGCATGATTCCTATGGTATGATTCCATAAGTGTTTTCATAACCTCCTTGATTTCAAAGCTAGAAGTTTATGACTCTTAAAGCTTCTTATGATGTTAAGAACGAGAATGTTTTTATGAGGATTACGTTGGGGATGATTTTATGCTTAAAGGTCTCAAATATGATTTCAACGATGATATGAGAATGTTAAGCTATTTCATGAGTTTCTCGATTTATTTCATTGTTGTTGATCTCACCTTATAAATTGTCCTCCAAGGTGGGATAGAGCGATAGTTTTCATTTGAACACCTATGCATGCCATGAGTGCAATATATACATGTGGCTATTTTGTGACATTACAGAGAGCTCTATTATTTCATTTTGATTATGCACTGCACTCATTTTCATTCTTCATGTATATGTAAGGCACAGTTGACAGAGGGTGTGCTGTGGCCTTGCTGTGTATATATATGGCACAGTTGACAGGGGGTGTGCTGTGGCCTTTGTTGTGTATATATTTGGCACAGTTGACAGGGGGTGTGCTGTGGCCTTTATTGTGATGTGTATACGTATGGCACAGTTGACAAGGGGTGTGTTGTTGCCTTTGTTGTGATGTACATATATATGGCATAGTTGACACGGGGGGGGGGGGGGGGGTGTTGTGGCCTTTGTTGTGATGTGTATATATGTGGCACAGTTGACAGGGGGTGTGCTGTGGCCTTTGTTGTGATGGGTACATATATGGCTCAGTTGACAGGGGGTGACGTTGTGGCCTTTGTTGTGATATTTCTATTGATATATGTGTTTCTTTGATATAGCTATACTGATGCATTTATTTTTCCCATTCATTGACACGCTTAAAATGTTTTCCATGATGTTATGTATATATTGATTTCATGCATTACATGCTCTATACTATTAGTACTGACCCCCTTTTTTCGGGGGCTGCGTTTCATGCCCGCAAGTACAGACCCTCAGCTTGGTTACCCTCCGGCTTAGGATTTCTGCCTAGCTGTTTGGAGAGCTCCATTGTCCCGGAGCTTGAGCTGTTTTGGTACAGATCTTCTTATATGGACTTTGTCATACTCCTTGAGGTCTGTAGACATATGCGGGTTATTATATGGTTTGGTCAGCTATAAAGATTCAGTCTACAACATGTTTTACATATTTTCAAAATGTCCTTAGTATCAGTCTGATTGTATTTAACAGGTTCCTGTACGAGTGTCCAATTCGGACACTAGTCATGGCCCATCGGTTTGGGTCGTGACAAAAGTGGTATCAGAGCAGTTCATCCTCGAAGTGTCTACAGACCGTGTCTGGTATAGTCCTGTTTATTGGTGTGTTGTGCACCATATCTATAAGCAAGAAGCTATAGGACATTTAGGATGCCATATTTCTTTCTGATCATAGATTGTGCAGTAGAGCCAATGATAGGAAAGCTCGTTCCTGGTACGATTTTTGTTAAATTGCAGGATTGTATTGGAGAAGAGGACAAGTTCAGTTAATGGGAGCGTAAGTGATGCTCCGAAAGGGGGACATGAGACCCGTATCGCCCGTCGACTCAGGATCGAGGATGTCAAGTGGTATAAGAAAGAGCATCAGTTATTCCATTGAGACGGACCCATCGGAGGATATGGCTCCAGTAGGAGGAGACCCGACTGAGAAATCATATGACAAAGACCCGTTTAAGGGTCACGGGACTCCTGTGGATGAAGATGTAATTGAGGAAGTACAAAGTTGGCACATCTAGATTTTCCTTACGTTTCAGCATTATGTTAGGCCAGACTAGTAGACGGTGGGAAGACAAGGATGAAGATCACACGTCACCCTATAGCCTACCAGATCAGGCTAAGGACCGATCGGCTACAGGTATGCGCATTCTTATTGGAACTTCCAATGTGCGTATGTATCTACTTCAGGGTAATACTGAATAGTGATGAACGGAAATCCTAAAGGGGATCAGTGACTTAAGTATTTGGAAGTAACTGCGATCAAGATGCCTTCGCCACCATTGGGAATCTTGAATGCTAGGACGAAAAGTAGTCATACATGCAGATTGAAGGAGATTATTGAGGATTTCAAAGGCCAAAATAACATTTGCTTTGTCGGAAGAGTAAGAGATCCTTTCTAATTCGGAGGGAGATGCATTACGAGAATGTTTTGGGATCTGTTAAAACTTCAACTTGCTTTAAGTTATGTGAGGAAGGTCATGCAGTAAGGTGTATGCGATTATACCAGCAGTAACGTACCGGATCCCATTAGCACTCCAAGGTTAAGCGCGCTAGGGTGAGAGAAATACTAGGATGGGTGACCCCCTGGGAAGTATATTAAGAGTCTTACAAATTCAGACATAATAGATAGATGAGAAGCTAGAGTAGCCTAAGGGAAATTGGAGTATGCGGAGTGGTTAGAAACCATAAAAGGTTGCGAAGGATGAGGCGGAGTAGACCGACAAAGAAAAAAAAAAGTGCATCACAGCTCTAGAATTAGGATGAGTTCGAATAGTATTGGGAAGTACTTTGTAAGCGAGGCGTTAGTAAACACACACACACACACACACACACACACACACACACATATACATATATATATATATATATATATATATATATATATATATATATATATATATATATGTATGTGTATGACATCCCATATGTGGTTGCGTCAACCGGTATATGTGTCCCAGCAACCGACGTTGCTGTATACTGAAGGCATCAATCGAACAGGGTGGTGAAGTTCAAGTGATAGATGTTACAAGGTAAGTTGATGATAGTGTCACCACAGGCTAGAGTTGGAAAGTCCTAATGCAACAACATTAGGGAAAGGAAGAACATGAATATATATAAAGTAAAGAGATTAGAATTTCTTAAGAAAAAACAGTGTAAGAAACGAGGGTGAGTGAAGTTTCCAAGAGGGACGCTGGGTAAGGCAAGGGACTATTTGGATAAAAATTCGAGAGTAGGCATGTAAAAGGGATAAAGTACGGTTGTGTGAAACAAAAGATGAATGTGTGGGGTAAAAAAACAGACTTCGATAAGTGGGACTAAAGGATAGTAATCACAAATAGGGATGTGAAGTAAGAGAGAGAATGATCAGGCCTTGCAACGATACTAAGAGATTTCCAGCTCTTGAGAGGTACATAAAGGGATAAATGTGTAATTACATTAACACGGTTGCCTCGGAAACGGAGGAGCTTTCCTAAAAGATGATTTAAGAATAGAACAGATTTGCATGTTTAAGGGAATATTTTACGAACGTTAGGGTCGATACTATAAAATAACAAGTGGAGAAAGGTGCTCAGGGAGGAAGGAACTCAAGGAAGGTTTGAGGATGAAAGCAGGAAAGGTACACTAATGGGCTGGTCAAAAGAAGAAGAAAGGAAGAAAAGAGCAATCACCAAGGACAAGCGAGAGGTTAATGAACTAACAAAGATAACCGGGAGGTAGTACATCAATGACATGGGATGAGGATAAGGAATACCGAGGTTTAATTATAAAGGAAATAGAAGGATGTATGGGAAATATTCATGAGTATGGACTAGCCCTGGCGGCAGGAAGGAGAAGAAAGAAGAGGGTATATTTGCAAGGAATTAATGACATGAACAAGAAGTGGCAGAACACTGGAAGAACTACAACGCATAGGTGGGACGCAAATAAGTAGTCAAGGAAAATTTCAGATAAGTGAGCCAAGAGAATAAAAGGATTGATAGTGGAATGGGAAGAGTGTAGCATATTAAACCTCAATGATTTATTTTAGACGTAGAGTAAAACCGGAAACTCAGAGTAAGAAGAATTTCAGTGATAATAGTTGTGGAGGAAGACAAGGGATAAAAAGATCAAAGTGTGACCAAACGTTCCGTAGAATGTTCTGATGGATTCCAATGTTCCCATTAACCCGTTGATTCGGGAAATGTTCATTCATAAAAGGTAGAAGTAGAAAGGCCTTAAAGAAGGCAGCGAGAATGGATCTGTAATGCATAAGTGCTTCGTTCAAATGAAAATCCCTCGATTAGCAGAAAGGAAAGTAAGTCAAGCTATATGATGAGAGAATTCCGGTATTATGAGAGACCAAAGGAATTGGAGGATCGTTAAGGTTGGCTGATTACTACTGATATTCGGGAGTTACTAATGTATAAGAAAACCCTTAAAAGGGGGGAAGAGCAAATCTAGTCCTGAAATGAGGTATAGCCCGTTAAAATTCCAAAGAAAGAAAGAGGTTAGCTTAAAGAGGCCAAGATTCGGGACGTAGTGGCATATCAAGAATGCATTAAGAGGGAGTAGGAATGAATTAAAGATAAGAATACCACAAAGCAGGTATGAAAAGGAATTAAAATGGATGAAGAGAAAACTTCATGCGAACGTAAGGGTATGTATTATACAATTATATGAATCATCAGCGTAAGGTTATGCCCCGGAGATGGGAATGGACACACCGAAAAGCCAACAAGGAATGACAGCTAACTAAGTGATCACTGGAATGAAGAAGTCAAGGGTAAGTATACCATACCGATGTTGGAAAAGAAGCTGTGGTAAAGTGAGAATTGCCCTAACATCATAATTATAAGTTATATTACAAGATTTTAGGCAAAGGAATTAAAGGGAGAGTTTGACAAGAGCTCAAAGATATTGTGAGCTATAGACCAGTTCAAACTATGATTATTGGTTCAGCTCAATATATAATCCTGCTACGAGGAATAATAGAGATGGTGATGGAACATTAGGAATGTACGTATTTAAAAAATCGTATTAAGGATATGGTTATAACCTATCATGGAAAGGAATTAAGACGGATGGTTGAAGAATAGTAACCTTTAAGAGTATGGATTCGTCAGTAGCGGTGTAACGTTGAACAAGCAACGGGGCATTAGTATAAGAAAATCTATGTTGAATCGGAAAGCTTAGCTGATGAATTACGAGGGGATAAGCTAGCACGTATCTAAGCTCAACAAGTACAAGTAGGGATAGTCAAGATATCATCGGAGGAGTCAACAAGAGAAAGAAGAAAGTGCTATATTCGAGCAAGGGATTTATACGTTAATAAATAAATGAGGAACGAAGAGGAAGGATGCTCGCAGGACAGCGAGTAGCCGTGGTGTGGCTAGTTAAACCACAGGAATGAAGACAGAATGAGAACGAAATACTAGTTGACTTGTGATCATATACATGAGGATATAAGACTGTACGACTCACAAATGAATTTGATAAGGAGCTAAGAAAGAGTAGGACGAAACTGGCCAAATTATAGTATAAGTATATGGTAATCGAACAAAAATTCAATGAGGATATTGAGGATCAGCACACTACAACATTCGAGGATGAATGTTTTTAAGGGGGGAAGGATGTTACACCCCGTATTTTCGAAGAAGCACATATCAAATTTGAAACATAAGTATGTTAAGTTACGGTTAAGTAAAACTACTTTGGAATGTAAGGAGCAAGCATTACTAAATATGTTTAATGAGTGAAGGATGTATATAAGGAATACCGAAAGGTTTTATAAGGAAATGAGTGGAAGTAATCGAGTAGTACGACTTTGGAGAAAGGATGGGTGAAGTTTGTGTGTGAAAATTTTTGTCCAATTGGGGGACGAATATCTCTTAGAATATGAAGTGTTTTGAAGTGAAACAAAAGCCTAAAATGAATTTCAACGAGTCTAGTTTCTAACGCAACAAACCGCTTGTCGATAGGACATTGGAGTAGAGAATTATTGACGTTACAAGTTCAGCTGACAGAGTAGTAACTGACCTGCTACAGTGCTGCTACCGTAAAATGCTACAGTGAACCCGACCCGAATTTGACCCTTATAAAAAGGGTAAGAACAACCCTTTTTCACCAGATTTTGCTGGAAAATTCTTGAAATTAAAGAGAGAGAGTGAGGAAAACAAAAAGTGAGCAATTTTCAAATATCGGAGTAGTGGTTTAGGTCCGGGTAACGCATGGTTGTGATTCTAGTATTGTTTTTCAATGGATTTTAGCGTGGATATTGAGGATATTGCTTTCTTAACAAACCAAAAGGTATGAATCTTTCTCTTTTGGTATTATTTAAGGCTTATTTACGAAGATAAAGTCGCTAAACAATCGTGTAGTAAGTTTGTTAGTTATGGAAGTTGGAAAACAGCGTGTGGGATTTTTTATGGTACATATTGGTGGTGGAAATGATGTTATGGATGATGGTATTGTTATTGTTGTTTTTGGTTGTTGAATTGAGAATTCGGGCTAGGCATATAAACATGGGAGGTGCTGCTCGATTTTCGGCAGAATATAGAATTGTATAATTTGAAACTTGGTACAAGTGTGCGATGAAGAGGCTAACGTTAGTATAAATCCTCTTAAATGTAGACTTGCGCGCTTGGACACATAAGCGTAGCTACTAGGAGGTTGAAAAGGTATGTTAAGGCTCGTCCTTTTCTTTCAAAGGCATGATTCCTATGGTATGATTCTATAAGTGTTTTCATAACCTCCTTGATTTCAAAGCTAGAAGTTTATGACTCTTAAAGATACTTATGATATTAAGAACGAGAATATCTTTATGAGGATTACGTTAAGGATGATTTTATGGTTAAAGGTCTCAAATATGATTTCAACGATGATATGAAAATGTTAAGCTATTTCATAATTTTCTCGATTTATTTCATTGTTGTTGATCTCACCTTATAAATTGTTCCTCCAAGGTAGGATAGAGCGATAGTTTTCATTTGAACTCCTATGCATGCCATGAGAACAATATATGCATGTGGCTATTTTGTGACATTACAGAGAGCTCTATTATTTCATTTCGATTATGCACTGCACTAATTTTCATTCTTCATGTATATGTAAGGCACAGTTGATAGGGGGTGTGCTGTGGCCTTGTTGTGTATATATATGGCACAGTTGACAGGGGTGTGCTATGGCCTTTGTTGTGTATATATATGGCACAGGTGACAGGGAGTGTGCTGTGGCCTTTGTTGTGATGTGTGTATGTATGGCACAGTTGACAAGGTGTGTGTTGTGGCCTTTGTTGTGATGTATATATATATGGCACAGTTGACAGGGGGGTGTGTTGTGGCCCTTGTTGTGATGTGTATATATGTGGCACAGTTGACAGGGGGTGTGCTGTGGCCTTTGTTGTGATGTGTATATATATGGCACAGTTGACAGGGGGTGACGCTGTGGCCTTTGTTGTGATATTTCTATGGATATATGTGCTTCTTTGATATGGCTATACTGATGCATTTATTTGCCCATTCATTGACACGCCTCAAATGTTTTCCATGATTTTATGTATATATTGAGTTCATGCCTTACTTGCTCAGTACACTAATCGTACTGACCTCCTTTCTTCGGCGGCTGCGTTTTATGCCTGCAAGTACAGACCCTCAGCTTGGTTACCCTCCGGCATAGGATTTCTGCCTAGCTGTTTGGAGAGCTCCATTGTCCCGGAGCTTGAGCTGTAATGGTACAGATCTTCTTATATAGACTTTGTCATACTCCTAGAGGTCTGTAGACATATGTGGGTTATGTATATGGTTTGGTCAGCTATACAGATGTAGTTCGTTTTGGATATTCCCGTGTATATTGGCAGCCTTGTCGGCTTGTGTATTTTGTTATGTTTGGTTAACTGTGACTCATTAGGAGACAGGTTCATTCTGATATGTGGCATTATTAGTATACAACATGTTTTACATATTTCCACATTGTCCTTAGTATCAGTCTGATTGTATTTAACAGGTTCCTGTACGAGTGTCCAATTCGGACACTAGTCATGGCCCATCGGTTTGGGTCGTGACAATCATGAAGGGTTAATTCATGTTGATAAAGTCTTAGCAACACTTTGTACTGTAAATTTTCTGAACAGGGGGTTAGTTTTTGCGTTGGGGTGGGTGTCTTGCTATGGTGATATTTTTGGTGTTCTTGTTAAAATTTTTGTTAACCGTGATAGTTGAAATAGAGTAGAACAAGTTATAAAGGAGGATTTACAATAGGTCATTCTCCTTTTATGAGGGACTATAACATAGAACTAACCTGCACCATTTTCAGCCTCTGGAGAGGGGCATGCATTTTCTTATAGATTCCTTTATGATTGTGTCTCTGGAGATGTTCTTTGGAGAGGGTTACATGATGTTTGTCCAGACTGTAGAGTTCCTTGACTTGGGTTACTTGATTGTCCTATCTCCAAAGGTACCTCGTTAATCCCTATTGATTGTATTTGTGGTTGAGACGTCGTTCCAGAATTTCCACGTCCTCGAAAATTGCCACGTCCACAGCCTGTCTCGCCTCTCCCGCTTTTACCTCGTCCAGTTCCTCTCATTTCCTGCAACATTAGATTAAAAAAGGATAAGTATCATAATCAGAAATTAAAGATGATAAAATATATATTTATATGTTGGAGAAAATATCAATTCATTAAGCAAAATATTAAATCAATCATTTATAAAAATGTGGGACATTTTCCTCACAACTGTACCTTCATTGATGAAAATGTTAACAGTAAACCACTAGTTTTACTTAAACACTGATTCTATCTATAAAGAGAACTAATAAGAACAAAAATACAGAGAACTTCTATAAAAGTAAAGCTACAAACATCTTGGTTTTTAGTTTCATGTCAGCCTAATAAGAACAAAAATACAGAGAACTTCTCAAAACAAGATGTAGTCATCTATATCATCAGTTTTTGCTTCTTTATCTTCAAGAGGATGTATCACTGTCCTCTCCATCATTATCATCAAGTAACTCTTCTTCATTCTCGGATACATCTATATCATTGTCATTAATTTAATCATCTTCCTCATTTCCTTGGTCATTGGTACGCAAAACAGTTTGTGGTTCAATATCATCCCTATGTAAAGACACCTCAATCTCAGTTTCTTGGTCATTGGTACGCAAAATATTACATTCAACTTCCTCTTGTTGATAAACTTCTTCGTTAAGTAATGCTTCATCTTCACCTTCAGGAATATTGAAAAGGTTGTGAGGATTTGTCTTTACAACAACAAGCCAATCTTTATTGACCATGTCATTCAAGTAAAAGACTTGCTCGGACTGAGACGCCAACACAAATGGCTCATTTGTATTCAAGGCACAATGAGTATTCACACTTGTAAAACCATATTTGTCAATCTTATATCCTCTTCCTAGGCGAGCCACATCCCACCAATGACACTTGAATAGGTAAACTTTCATGTTCCCCACATAAGACAACTCATAAATGTCCTCTAATACACCATAATACTCCTTATTAGGGTCTAAATCATCTCCTCTAACAAGAACTCCACTGTTTTGTGTTTTTCTCACAAGCTCTTTTGTTTGAAATCTAAATCCATTCACCATAAATGTTGAATATCGATGAACCAATGGGCTTATGAGATCATCATTTGCGCATCCTTGTGCAGATAACACAAATATCTACAGAAACAAACAACACTATTATGACCAATATAACACCTTGGGATAATTACACTAATAGTAAAAGTGTCATTTAAGTAAACACCTACACGTGCACGAAACCAATCAAGAAACTCATTGTTATGCATCCTATGAGCTCTCATTGATCCTTGACTTTCAATCTCTCTCGTGTATTCCCTACATTTTGTGTTAATGAAGATTAATTGAATTGTCTCAATGTGAAATTATCTTGGAATAAATAAGAGACTTACTCCAAGAATTGCGACACCTCTTCACAATTTTGAAGCACATACATGCATGCTTGGTTGAACTCTTCATGAGGTAGCTTCTTGCTATTTGTAGCAGCACCTTTTGGTTGCCCACTGTTTTTAAAGATGGACATCTCACCCTTTGACCTAGATCCATCGTCATTTCTAGTTGGTTTATTGAACTTGGTAGAGATATTCTTTAAATATCGTTAGCAAAACGTGAGGCTTTCCTCTACCAAATAACCTTCTGCAATTGAACCTTCTGGACGACCTAGGTTGCGTACATATGACTTAAGTGTTCGCAAATACCTATATATAGATTTCTGATTAATATAATTATAGAATATGATATTCTAAATATGTGGCATTTATATTATAGAAAGACATGTTACCTCTCAATAGGGTACATATCCCGATATTGAACTGGTCCACCAAGCTTTGCCTCTCTTGCCAAGTGAATTGTCAAATGAATCATGACATCAAAGAACGCCGGAAGAAAAACCATTTGAAGTTTGCACAATATGATAGGAATTTCAGCCTCTAGGATATCAAGATCTTCAATTGTCAAGAACTTAGAGTATAGATTCTTGAAAATTTTGGCTAAGGCTATAATTGGTTCACAGACTTCCTTAGGCAACAAACCACGTATAGATACTGGAAAAATGTCTTGTAATAATACATGATGATCATGACACTTTAATCCATGTATCTTTTTCTCAAGTATGTTAACACACCTTGAAATGTTTGATGAAAAGGCATCTGGAACCTTCAAATTAGCTAAGAAATCACATACCTTCAACATCTCTTGTAGGGACAATGCATAGCATGCCGCCGGTAAGAAAATATTATCGCCATCCTCAATTGGATGCAATCCTTGCCTGATTCCAAGGTCCACCAAATCATATCTACTTTTCAACGTGTCCTTTGTGTTTCCAACCATATTCATCACAGTTGATAAAATATTATCGGACACATTTCTTTCTATATGCATCACATCAAGGTTATGTCGCAACATAAGATTCTTCCAATAAGGCAATTGAAAAAAGATACTCTTCTTCCTCCAATTATAAGCATTGTTAGAAACATTACGCTTTCGCTTTTGCACTTTGCCATAAGTCACATTACCCAAATCTTGTAATTGCATAAGTGCTTCATCACCTGTTAAAGGGCTAGGTGCAGCCCCCATTTCCACTTTCCCATCAAATAACACCCTGTTTCTACGCCATGGATGGTTTATGGGAAGGAAGCGACGATGACCCATATAACATAACTTATTACGTAAGGAAACTGATTGTGTGTCTTTATGGCAACAAGGGCATGCAAGCTTGCCTTTGGTTGACCATCCTGAAAGGTTCCCATATGCAGGAAAGTCATTAATCGTCCACAGGAGAGCCACACGCATAAGAAAATTAGATTTTGAGTGTGCATCATAAGTCTCCACCCCGTCCCATAGTTCTTTCAACTCTTCAATCATTGGTTGTAAGTATACATCAATATCATTGCCTGGACACTTAGGGCCTGGAATAAGAAGTGTCATCATGAAATATTGTTCTTTCATGCAATCCCATGGTGGAAAATTATACGTAACTAGTACGACAGGCCAAATACTATGATTGGAACTCATATTCCCATAAGGTTGGAACCCATCACTTGCTAAACCTAATCTAACATTTCTTAACTCAGTTGAAAAAGTAGGATGACGCTCATTGAAAGATTTCCATTCTATTGAGTCGGATGGATGTCGCAAGACACCATCATCAATATTTTCTTCCTTGTGCCACCTCATCTTCTTTGCCGTTTCTTTTGCCATGTATAATCGTTGAAGCCTTGGTTTGATTGGAAAATGTCACAACACTTTATGAGCTACTTTTTGCCTTTGTTTGCTTCTGACTTCCATCTAGACATACCACACTTCGGACAAGATTGGGCATTGACATAATAGTGCCAATATAAAATACAATCATTCTGACATGCATCTATTTTTGTGTACCCCAAGCCTAGGTCACGAAGAACTTTCTTCGCTTCATAAAAAGATTTGGGTACAAATGACCCCTCAAGAAGAACTTCTTTAAAGAAGCTCAACAACTCATCCATTGATTTGTTGCTCCAATGGTTAAGACACTTCAAGTGAAGTAATTTAACAACAAAAGACAACTTTGAGACTTTTGTGCAACCAAGATAAAGTTCTGTCTGAGCATTTTCTAACAATTTGTAGAACTTTGTTGCATGCATATTTGGCTCTTCATTGCCCTCAGAAGAATTAGTATTATCCTCCACATTCATATATCTGCAAGCATCGTGAATCATTTCAGTAATATTATCCTCTTCAATGCTATCATCTTCGTCTTCATCATCAACTCTAACTAACACTTCTCCATGCAAGTCCCACACTTTATAAGAATCCCAGAAGCCCTTGTTCAACAAGTCTCCTCTTACATTAATCCTTAGCTTGAACACGGTGTTCATACACCCTTTACAAGGACATCGAATAATAGTGCTCACCCCGGGTTGACTGAATGCCCAATTAAGAAAGCTTTCTACTCCGTCTCTATACCTTTGGTCAACTCTATTCCTAATATTCAACCAACTTTTATCCATTTCCTATTTTTCAACAAAAAAAGGAATAAATTAATTAATTAGATTTTTCATAATGAGAAACAGTGGAAAAGTCTAAGAAGAGGCCTATGCAAAGGCGTTAGCATGAATAAGTCAATATAAACTTCATATTTAAAAAATTAATATATTCATAACTAAAACATACTCTACTTTATATGAGAGGTGCATTCCAATTATCAGAAGAATAATTGTGATTAATATAATTTACGAGGAATATGATCAATAAATCATGCAGTAGACAATATACAGCAACCACTAGTATAACTCCAAGTGCAGCCAATGTTTTCTTTAAAGGACAACAACATGTACCAAACATGGTGGCCATTTAAACCACAGGTATGGCAAGCCTATCGAATGTAGTATCGATTCTTTTTACAGAACAAAACCAGCAGGCAGCTAATTCCCCCTCAAAGTGTAGCATTTGTTTTTATCAAAGTAGCAATAGTTCATAGCAAACAACAAAGAGCCACAGTGCATAGTAGACTAGCTGAACCTTTCAAAAATGCACAAGTTATTATGCTCAAATGGTAATTAAAATGCAGCAAGAATCTCCAGGTTCAGCAGTTCACAACAGTAGCAGCAAGGCAAAAGCTATGCAAGTGACAATCTTATCCCAAACAAGTGTCAACAATAGAGTTTGGAAGCATATATGTAGGCTATGGGGAGAGTTCTCAGAAAATCATCACTTTTTGGCAGGCAATGGCTAGCGAATCAGGTTCTAGAAGGACAAATGGCTGGGAAACTCAACCTTAAGACATGACTATCCTGCTATTTTTCAGATTGCTTGTCATCCTGACTCTAGCATCACTCAAAACAAGATTGGGCACATCTGGAACATCACACTGAGGAGGAATCTTCAAGACTGGGAGGTTGAAGATCTAGTCAGGCTTCTAGCCACATTGAATGACATCCTACTAAATGAGCATATCACAGACAAGTTCAAATGGGGAGGTGCAAGTGATGGCATATACACTGTGAGGAAAGGATATAAAATGATTATGGAACAAAATGGAATTACTGATTTCTGGCCTTGGAAACTACTCTGGAAAACCAAACTACCCCCCAAGGTCATCTGTTTTAGCTGGACTTCTCTTTATGAGGCATGCTTGACCCTGGACAACCTTATGAAAAGGGGAATTCATATGGCTAATAGATGTTACATGTGTCACGGGAAGGCAGAAACCAACAACCATCTGTTTTTTGCATTGTAGATTTACATTATATTTTTAGAACATGTTCTGTTCACTTTTTGGAATCAGTTGGGTTATGCCTCGCACCATCAAGAATTCTATCGAGTGCTGGAGCAGCTGGAGGGTTGATAACACCATCAAGAACATTTGGAGAATGATACCTGCTGTAATTTTTTGGAGCATATGGAAGGAGAGGAATAGAAGATTCTTTGATGGATTATCAACCCCAACACCAACCTTGAAAGCAAACTGTCTTTTGTATTTATTTAGTTGGGCAAATGTCTCCCCTGTAGATTCACATGAAAACTTTTTGGACTTTGTTAGCTCACTGTATTTAAGATAGTTTTTTTGACTGTAGAAAGCTAACAAGGTGATTTTTGCTTTTGAAGCTACTAGTTAGCTCTAACTTTACCTATAATTTGCATCTTCTTAATGCCTGATGCTAATGATAACAATTACTTCATCAAAAAAAAAAGTGTCAACAATAGAGGACTTGCCCAGCTTGCTTGTAACAAAAAACATGGCAGCAGTTAGAATCTCAGAGCGCAGCACCTGTTTAATAACAGTTTCAAGATCCTAGGTGCAACCATCTAATTGCAGCACCATCTAATTGTAGCAGTTCAGAGAAACATGACAGCAGGCGGGGTGATGGAAAAAGTTTTTGAGTAAGAAAGACAATGCAGAACAACTTTGATCAGGACTTGGATATCATCACAAGTAAACGCACAAAGAGGCAGTTTCTTAGAGAAAAAACAAACTTTCAAACGAGATACATGTTTTATCTTTTCAAGCCTCATGCCAACAGTATCTACCAGTATTCAAAGTGAAATTATGCAAACACAGTTGGTCTTCTACAACTAGGAGGGCTTTTAAATTTGTTCACTAAATGCAAAAGGAAAATGCTTATACCAAATCTTATTACCTCCAAGGAAATGACCAAATCAGATTCGCTTAGATCTCACTAAAAAGTGTTCTTTAGGACATGCTTCGTCAATACTAAATTCTATCTCTAAAAACCAAAACCGTTGTTTCGAGCTTGTTTAATGTACAAGAAGAATCGGAAATAAAGACTTAGTTTTTGAACAAAATCACGGCATTACTTCAGCGTATAAAACATTTAATAAACTGTCAACCGCAAACTCATCTGATGCACCACAAATCGAATTATAACGTCCATATTATCTAATAAGCTGTGACAATGAGATTATTTGATCTTTCAGATCATGTAAAAGTATCAGTACATTGTTTAAACATCAGGGAGTCTCTTGACAAGGCAGTATCACATGAATACAGCCTTTTCGAAACTCAATACGATTTAATCAATAACTTGTTTGCTGCATATGCAACTTCGGGATATTTGAAAATATAAATAAGGACATTAACTGCTTTATCAACATTTAAAAATGAAGGGGAAATGCAGCGATTCGTGTTTGCCTTCATATTTACTAACTTACACATACACACACAAAAAACCCAAAGAGTAGAGTATATTGGGCTGAAGTAAATAAAGCAGCAAAGGAAACTACCTTTACCAATCTCTCTTTTAAGAAAAAAAAAGTACATGTTCTGCATATTAAATAGTTCAATAAATTTCTTATAACTCAATACTTGAAAACCAATAGAATACATCTTCAAAGCTAAAAACCCAAATAAATTTAATCTAAAAGAAGCTTTTTCTTTGCATAAATCACTACATTCAAAATACCCAATGTAATATGAACATCCAATCACAATAATAACATCAAAAGTCCTAGAATTTCAAAAAGAAACTTCCAGCTTACCCATTGAAAGAGATAACTCAAAAATGACTGTCAAGATCGAGAATCGACAAAATATGAAAAATAAAAATAGGGATAAACATGACTGGTACCTTCAAAACTTTGAACAACTTCAAAACTCCAAACAACTTCAAACACTTGCAGCTTCAAACTACTAACTTTGAACTTTCTTCCGATTTGGATAACTCGATTCCTATAGATTTTCGAATGGGTTAAAGAAATGGAGGTGAAATTTGCCAAAAATATGTACCATCGAAAAGGAATTTGAGCACGTACCTGATGGAGTCACAATTTTTACTTAGGGCGTTTGGGTCTCTAAAATATGGTCACATTTTGTGGTATTAGCATACAGATTTAAGAGATTTGAGCGAATTGAGTAGTGAAAATTTGAAGAATTTTCAACTGAGAAGGAGAAAAACTTTGTACAGATATGGAGGAATAAACAAGAAAGATGACTATAAGATGCTACTTTCTACTTTTCACTTTCTTTCTATTTTAAAATTAAAGTAGACTATTTGCAGCGACCAGGTCGCCACAAAAGATATTCAAGGGCGACTATTTACAAGTCGCCACTAAAAATATGGAGGCAAAATTTTGATATTAGCGGGAATGGAAAATTACAGAATTAGGGACAACTATTAATGGCGACCTATTATAGCTCGCCACTAAATATTTAGCTTCTGCAGCGACATTATTTGTCGCCACTGAATATGTAACTATTGTTGCAGCTAATACTGTCGCCACTAGATGTCGCCACAATAAATCGTGTTTCTTGTAGTGATGATTCCGTATGGGTTGTAGTTGATAGGCTCACAAAGTCCGCTCATTTCCTTCCTGTCAGAACTACTTATGCAGCTGAAGATTATGCAAAGCTTTATCTTAAGGATATTGTACGACTTCACGGTGTTCCTACAACCATTATTTCAGATAGGGGAGCACAGTGCACAGCTAACTTCTGGAAATCTTTTTAGAATGGATTGGGGACTCAGGTGAGTCTTAGTACTACATTTCACCTGCGGACAGATAGACAAGCGGAGCGTACTATACAGACACTTGAGGATATGTTGAGAGCTTGTGTACTTGATTTTCACGGCAGTTGGGATGATCATTTACCTCTTAGCGAGTTTGCCTATAATAACCGTTACCATTCTAGTATCCAGATGGCTTCTTATCAGGCTTTGTATGGACGGAGATATAGATCCCCTATAGGGTGGTTTGATATTAGAGAAAACCAGTTAGTGGGCCTAGATTTAATTCAGCAAGCAGTTGATAAGGTGAAAATGATTCGGGAAAGATTGCTAGCAGCACAGAGTTGACAGAAATCCTATGCGGATAATCGGCGACGCAAGCGTGAGTTTGAGGTAGGCGACTGGGTTTTGCCTGAAAGTTTTTCCTATGAAAGGAGTATGAAAGGAGTAATGAGATTTGTAAAGAAAGGAAAGTTTAGCCCTCGATATATAGGGCCATATAGAATTATTCGTACGGTAGGCAAGGTGGCATATGAATTGGAGCTACCTTCTGAGTTAAAGTCTGTACATCCGGTATTTCATGTATCCATGCTCCGTAAGTGTATAGGAGATCCTTCGAGAGTCGTACCGGTAGATGATATCTAGGTGACCAAGCAGTTACGATACGAGGAGGTCCTTACAGCTATATTGGATAGACAAGTTCATCGATTGCGGACTAAGGATGTAGCTTCTGTTAAAGTGCTTTGGAGGAATAATAATGTTGAAGAGATGACTTGGGAAGCTGAAAAGGAGATGAAGAAAAAACACCCGTACTTGTTCCCATCGATCCAAGAGGCTCAGTGTGAAGCATCATCATCCCCATGTATTGTTCTAATTATGGTTATTGTGATTGGTCGTGTGAGGCCATAATAATGATTTATGATTATGGTGGTTGGTCGTGTGAGGCCATGGTGTTGTATACTTAAGTATGTCATTATTATGGGGTGCTGTGTACAGGGAGGATTGGCACATTTACAGGGAAAACTCTGGCGAAAGTTTTATAGAATCCTTGAGAGAGTTTAACATTTGGAGTCATATGTTCTTAAGAGGGGGAGAATGTTACACCTTGGAATTTCGTGTCACTCACTTTATGAGCATGCTAATGTAAACTTGAATGCACACAAGGCCCTTGTAAGGTTAAGAAGGATGTTTGATGATTCTAATTAAGATTCCAAAGGCATTTAGGGCAAGAGAAGCAAGTTCGTCGGAGAAAGTTTAGGTTGAGCCATGTTTCGGGAAATTTCGTATCATTGAGATATTATTTGCATAGAATCACTTTGATTATGAGATATAGATCCCCTTAGATGGTTAATGATGTTTTATACAAGTGCTAAGAAGGTTCCATAAGGATTGGAGGTCAAACGAATCGAAAAGAACACATGTTCGCGAAAGCTGGAGTTGAGGCCTAGTTTGTGACTGCAATTTGAGTTTTCTGTGCAGAAAACTGGTTGAAAACTCTCCATTTTGGCAGCCCTCACTTCCCAGAATCACCCCTAAGAAAAGGAAGGAGTATGCCGCCGCTTATTGAGTATGCCAGGCCGCATACTCATCGCAAATTAAGGTCGGGGGGTGATTTTTCCAACTTTCCACACTTATTTCCCTACCTTTCTATAGACTTCCTAAGAGTTCTTGAATTTTCCCTAACCCTCCACACCTTTACATATCATCAAAAGAGAAGATCAATATCAAGAGGTTAAGGCAATCCAAAGAGGGTGATGGTTCTATTTCTATTCAAGGTTGTGGTGAACTTAAGCTTGGAGGAAGTTGAGTAAGGTGAAGTTCCTTGATTGTAAGGTATGTTTTCCATCTTATTCTTATGGTTGAGTTGATGTAAAGGTTTAGTACTCCTTAGTGAGGAAAAGGACTAAAGTAGAGAAGCCATGGATGGTGTAATGAAGAAGATGACTGTGAGTGAACTTTAAAAGGGGAATTTTTAGCTATCTTGGGATTTAATTGAATATAACTTCTTGATTGTGATATTATGGATGTTGTTATTGTTGTACGGGTCTTGAGATTTATTATATTGATGATGCTAGCTCAAAGGCTATTCATCAGAAGTAGTACAACCTTATGTCACACCGAGAGTTCTATGTAATCACTTCATTTATACATTGCATTCATATTCATATGCATATTTACCCTTGACCAGAAGGCATTATATACGCGTATATTATATGTATATGGCGTATGAGGAAAGGGATAGGCGTTATATACGCATTACCACCTGATCAGCTGGTGCATCATGGTGATGAAATATGGATCGGGCTGTACGTTCCGCAGCAAACGTATATGATGATAATGATGATGGCCGCAGAGAGGCCGATGGGATATGAAATATGGATAGGGTTGAACGTTCCTCAGCACTATGACCTATATTTATGTACATGAGCATAATTATCATCAAGAGAATGCAGAATATGTGCCCGCAGAGGTATTGTCGGTTATACAAATTTATGCACACACTTACAGATACTGGTTCATACAAATCTATATGGACAGTCAGTGACATTTGAGTTCCAGATACCGTTCATGATTCTTATGCTTATGCTTGTGTTACTCTTATGCCTGCCTTACATACTCAGTACATTATCTGTACTGACTCCCCTATTGCTTGGGGGGCTGCGTTCATGCCCGCAGGTTCAGGTAGATAGACAGGTGGTCCAGCTAAGTAGGACCACTATATCCAAGAGTGGTCAGTGCGCTCCATTTGATCCAGAGCTGCAGTCTATTTTGGTATGCCATTCTTTTTAGATGCATATGCATATAGGTATGATGAGGCCCTGTCCCGTCCTTTCTACAGCTTTATACTCTGGTAGAGGTTTGTAGACGGTTGTATGTAATTGTCAGGTAATGTAGCCTTGTCAGCTTCTATTCTTTTATGTACAGTATATGTAGTAGCCTAGTTGTCTTACACTGCTCTTTGAGCATGTATATGTATACACAGATCGTACAGAGTTCACGATGTCACCCTTTCATGAGGCAGTATGAGATCATTTTAAGTTACTTATGGGCCCTTGATGTTCAGTATGGTTCAGATATGAGTATAGGGGTGTTTGGTTACTAGAGGTCAGACACTCATCATGACTCATCAGTTTGAGTCGTGACATTAAACCTGTTGGTTATAAATGGGTCTTTCTGCGTAAAAGATATGAGAAAAATAAAAAATAAAGATACAAGGCAAGCCTTGTTGCACAAGGATTTTCACAAAGACCTGGTGTCAATTATAAAGGGACATACTTACCGGTTATGGATGCGATAACATTATGTTATCCCATTAGTTTTGATGTCCATGAGAGAATTGAGATGCATTTGATGGATGTGGTTACAGTCTACTTTTATGGGTCACATGATAGTGAAATATATATATATGTGAAAATTCCTGATTTTAAGATACCTGAAGCATATAGTTCAAAGTCTCGGGAAATATACTCAATCAGATTGCAAAGATCATTGTATGCTTTGAAGCAATCAGGACGCATGTGGTATAACCGCCTTAGTGAGTATTTATCGAAGGAAGGTTATTGTAACAACCCTCCCGGTCGTTATGAAAAATGTAGGATCACCCTACCAAATAGAACCTTCCCAAGGGTAGAACGAGCTAACAGAAATTCGAATGTATAAGTCTAAGAACTGAAAACTTAACTTGTTTGTGATTATTGCTTGATTGTGTTGTGTCCATTAGGGGTGACGTAGGAAATTAGAACTCTGTTAGGAATTCTGAGTCCATATGGTGTTTTTATAACAATGTGCATGTTTTGCTGGTGTTTGTGAGGCCTCGGATAAAGTGTTGGATGGTAGAGTTGAAAAATTGTGAAATTAGCGAGCTCACTAGTTTAGTAGTTGTTACACCCATCGTTGTCGTAGTGGTAGAACCTATGGTTTCCTAGCCGAGTTTCCCCTTGGAATAGAGATCTGAGCCCTAGTTTTGAAGATAGAAAGTGTCTTACCTGGTGTACAAGGGTGCCAGCAGGTATTCCTGACAATTTACAGGACTAGGAGTTGAGCGAATCAAATCGACGCGATCTGAACTCAATCAAAGAAAATCTGCAGACACCAGTCATCGTCAATATATTCGACGGACCATCGATATGCAGCGTCGACAGGGTCCCGCAGCTTTGAATCTGCAGGTGCAGGTCGACGGAGCAGGTCGATGGAGCAAGTCGACGGACCGTCGACACGTCAACGGGTCGTCGACCCGCTCGTCGAACCAAATCGCTGTAGCCTTTTTAATTCTAAGTATAAATATAGGAGCCATGACCTTATTTCTTATTTTCCTCCATTCCAAATCAGAAAAACCCTAATATTTTCTCTCCCAATATTTCTCATCATTATTAGTGGAGATTTGGTAAGATTCGAGCCCGTAAACCCTTACTTGTCAAGAAGAAGGTTGTTCCTTGGGTTTCTTCAAGTTGTGAAGCTTAGGAGGGTTGGAGTTAAAGTTTATCGTTGGAATCTTAGACCCCTCAAGGTATGTGAATGATTTCTACCCTTGTATTTAAGTTATTTATCATGAGATTTAGTGATTCTAAGTAAAGAGAGGGTAATTGTGGAAGTGGTAAGTTGATGAAGGGTAATATAGTAATTTGAGGTTATTTTAAGAGGTGATTGGGAATGGATTGAAGTATATTTTGATATATATATATATATATATATATATATATATATATATATATATATATATATATATATATATATATATTGTTTATAAGTCGTTAAGCTTTATATGTATTTGAGGACGGTTAGTAAGCGAGGTAAATTGTCTAATTGAGGCATATGTTATCTTAATTGTAGACTTCCAAGTTCGAGAGGTAGGAGTTGGACGATTGGGTACACTTCAAGGTATGTTAGGCTACCCTTTCCTTCTTTTGGCATGATCTTACGATATGAACCAACAAACGAGTAAGCGAGTTTCCATATTACTCCACTCTTAGAAGCCTAAGGAGTACTTTAGTCTTTGATATTCATTTACCCCGTTTATGATTGCTCTTTCGGTTCATGGGTCCCACATTATGTAGAAAGTCATTCATGCATTACATTCATTCATATATATATATATATATATATATATATTGGGCCGTGATCAGAAGGCGTTATATATGCAATATTCAAATATGATATATGGCTTGGGTCGTACGTTTGTCGACATTACTAAAACATGATATATGGGTCGGGCTGTACGTTTCTCGGCATTACTAAAATATGACATATGGATCGGGTCGTACGTTCCTCGGCATTACTAAAATATGATATATGGATCGGGCTGAACGTTCCTCAGCACTACGACCATGTATATGAGCATGATTATCTTTGAGAGCATGCATATTGTGCGCCCATTGAGGCATAGGCAGTTGTACAGGCTTATGCAGACACATACAGAAACAAGTTCATACAAATACATACAGACAGTTATTTCAGCTTATGAGTTCAGATTTTATGTCACGACCCGTCTAGGGGCCGTGACGAGTACCCAATACTTGTACCGAGCACCCCTTGTCTATCGTTTTACCTTTACCTCTTAGCAAGCCATGTAAACAGAGCCATTTTTTTTTTGAACATTAACATTAGCGGCGTCATTCTGAACATAGACTAATAAACTTCGTTATTACTTATACATCAACATTAGCATGCCAAAACACCATATACCTAACTATACTTAACTGACTGTACATATCTGTCTACGAGCCTCTAGACGTAGTACACTTATACATAGAAAGGGCTGAGTACTGCCATGCCCGAATATATACACACAAAATAGTACCAAGGAAGTGAGGCTCCGGAATAACTGGAGCACTGTCAACACTGCTGGTAGAGCTTCTAAGGATCAAATCCGCCTGTCTGCTGACCTGCGCGGCATGAAACGCAGCGTCCACAAGAAGGGACGTCAGTACGAATAGTGTACCGAGTATGTAAGGCATAAATAGTAATATACAGAAAATATGAATCATGTATAATGACATAAGAGAGTTACAACACATGTCCTAGGATAGAAACATAACCTGTATATATATATATATATACCCTTGGCAGGTGCTATGCGTACTTAGCTTTCCTTTAAGAATCTTTCCTTGTTCATATACATATACATATAAAATAGGACATCTCATATTGCCGAGGCGTCGGCAGCCGATCCATTTAACCATAAATATACACATCCCGCGTCCGGGCATCCAGCATCCGGGACGATATCATATCATGTAATGCCAACTGATCAGGTGGATATGCGTTCATAACGCTCTGCCCTTACCTCCATTTTCCCCGTATACACATGCATATATCATGTACATATATCAGCGTCTATAGCGCTCTAGCTCTTTTATCATATACATATACGTGTGTCGTATAGGTACATCAGCGTCTATAGCGCTCTAGCTCTTTCGTCATGTGCATGTTTTAAAAAAATATATACACATATCTTACATACATTTACATGTCTTATATGCATTTACGTATCCTATATACATATGTCTCATAGGCACGCAGGAAAGCCCAAAGAAGAATCATGTAGTCATCGGAGTGACGTAAGGTCGGTGACCTCCAATTATATTATAGAATACTCGTGATCGCTTTGTCTCACCTTGAAGGAACGAGTATTTTAAGGTGAGACTACCAACGGGGAATAATATTAAAGTAAACGTAGAATGAAATCGGGGCATCATAGATGACGGTTCATAGACTTTGAAATCTTTTAGAAAATAAAGTCATAGCTAGGAAATATAAATAAGATTCAAAAATTAGTTTATCATTTTCATGTTTACATAAGATACTTAGCTTAGTCATCTTAGTCATAGAGTCGTTCCGGTAGTACGTATCATAGGCATATTCTGTTATCTAACATCATTGTTATCATTATCGTCATGGAAGTGCCCTCGTTAGAGGAGTCATAGTATTTATCATTTGGTATCGAAATCGGGATCAAAGGTTCCCTTTTTGGATTCACTTCAAGTAAGTCAAGCAAGACTGTAAGGAAAAATCTGAGAGTAGCGGGCCCACCTCGGGCCGGATGAGGTAGCGTATACGATTTACGTATGTTACGTGTCATAGCGTTACTTGTGAGGGTCTTAGGGTAATTGGGTCCCATTTATACAAGTTCTAAGGGTGTAGGAGGTTTTTCCAACAATTGGCACACTTTCTAGTTCAATTCTATTGAACAAAAAGTGGAAAACTTTAGGTGCGGATTCCGGGGAACCGAGTTGTCCCCGAGGCTCGTACCCAACTTATTTCAACTAAGACATGCCATAGAAAGAAGGGTGAAGCCTTACATACCTCTTTCCGCTTCTTTTGCTATTCCGAATTCACGTTGCAATCTCGTCAAAATCTGCAAATTGGTCACATTTACCCAAACTTTCATTAGGGTACTTAGAGTTAGAATCTTAAGGAACCACTTGGCTACCGAAATTTCGGCAGCACTTCCTCTGTAAATATACCATCCTCAACATTCAACATAGCCAAATTCTCATCAATCACAATCCGGGAATTCAAACCCGGCCAAACTATTAACATAATTCAACAATCACACTAAAAATTCACATATTCCATTCAAGGTGCATTCCAACACTTCAATTAACATTCTACCTCCTTCAATACTCTCCAATTCCAATGAAACAACAATAACCTTATAATACATATATTCCAACAACATCATAGTAATACCATTACATGTCTTCCATACAAAAACATTATTTTCAATTTACACAAACTTCCAATTGCCAATACTTCACCAAACTTGTCAAGTCTTTATTTGCGATATAACATCTACAACACAACGATTAAGATATTAATTACAACTCGCTCATTATTCTTTCACAACTCACGAATATACACGACTATACATCAAGTATACACGGCCACATATACCATGCACACTCACACGGCTCCTACATGTATACACCACTACAATCTCTCCAAACTCATTCAACTTCCATTTTCCACATATCATTCACAACAATAACAACTAAACACTAATTAAAATAATTGAAGCATGACTCCTACACACATATATATATACACGGCCATATACTATATTTCTCTCCTTCATGAATTTCATCCATTTTAGCATACTACAACACATATAAACCATATATAACACATAAAACAAGATCAAAACTCACCTTTCTTCTTCAACTTCTCACTTGACTACAACTTGACAACTTGTATGATTTTGAATTTTTCTTGCTCCAACAACAACTCCACCTTGTTAATCACCCTTTACTTGGTAGAAAATGATTTTTGGAGAATTTTTGCAAATTTTTCTTGTGAAAATTGCTCTTGGCCGAAATGGCCTTAAGTTTTTCTTCTCTCTCTCTTGTTCTTGCTTTTCTTGAAATTTCTAGAACATTATCTAGAATAAGATGACTTAGTCATCTTATTTATTGACCAAATGTTATTTAATATGGGCTTGGGCCATAAACATGGCCGGTTGGGCCTCACAAATTTGGGCCTTATTATATTTTTTGATTTTTTGGGCCAACTCGGTTTGGTCCTGAGTTGGGCCTAGCCCACCGACCTTTCGACCTTAAAACGTTCATATCTCCTTGTACCGACGTCACCTGGGCACCCACGACATATAGTTGGAAAGCTAATTCAATTATCTACAACTTCTAGTTCCTGGTACGTTTCCAAATTCCAAACTTATAATACCGTTTTTGCCCCTTGAAGTCAGATCACCCGAAAACGTTTTCTTAAAATATTCGTTTGGAGGACTTCCACTTTGATTTGGCCCAAGGGTCCTTCTTGAGTTGTGTTTAACTTCTCATATGTGATTCATATGAGTTTTCAGATATCCCAAAAAAATCTCGATGTGTGGGTCCCATCTCAGCAAATAATCTGACGTTCAAAAATACGGGATACAACATTCTGCCCCCCTTTAGAACATTCGTTCTCGAATGTTAAACTGGCCTCATAGTGTATCATAATACTTCAGGGAGGTCTCCTTCGTAGACATCTCACATGTCGCTTAGGTCGCTTTTATGTCGTAAGTCCATTGAGTAAGCTCTGAACGCTGGCCCTACGTTAATAAGACCCCTTTCTGTCACGCTTTCTCCTCTTCCGTTAGTCTTGTCCGTCTCAGCCTACATGACTTTTATAGGGTTTGTAACCACTCCACACACTCTAATTTACATTGGACTGCCTAGCTTCACATTCGTCTCTTGTTCCCACATTTGTGAAAATTTCAGCATATTTCCCAGGGGGTCACCCATCATGAAATTACTCTCACCCTAGCACGCTTAACCTTGAAACTTTAGTGCATTTCAGCGTCTTAGCGTTAGTATTTTCGCCCGCACTCCCTCGCACTACTTATATCACATTTTATGGAACGCGTTGGGGTCTTGGCAGTTTTCGAAACGCCGCGTAACACAACTCTTCTTTTATTCACGGTTCTAACCTCCGCAATCTCTAGTATTCGTCTTTTTACCTGTGCGTATGGCTACCTTTCGTCCTAATTTCTGAATTCTTAATATGATCAGCAATATAAAGGCAACGTAGGATAGGATAGAATGCGAATCAATTAACATACACATCATAGAAGGTGCCGAAAAAGTACCTGTGGCCGCGTCTGCGGAAGGCTCAGGGTCCTGTCGTCCTGTCAATGCATATAGGCGGTGCGGAGGACCAGCTGAACTAGGTGTCCCTCCTCTACCTCGGCCACGGCCCGCTGGAGCTTGGGAGGTCTGTCCAAGAGGGCGTACGGTCGACGATGAACCAACCGCAGACCCGACGGGCTGGGCTTGGTCTCCCTCATACCTCAGTGGGTAATCACGCATCAAGTGGCCAACCCGCCCACAAGTATAACATGCACCTGTACCTGCGCGACACTCTCCAGAATGTGGTCTACCACATCGCGCACACCGTGGCGGGGGTGGCATCATCCTGCTAGAATCAGCTCTATACTGGGATCCTGACGCCTTAGTACCCTGATCTGGTCGTGAGTGAGTAGAACGGTCAAGTCCCCTATCCGTAAATCGAGGCGGTGCACTGGCCGCCGGTTGTTCTGAATGCCTGAATAGCTCTTGTGCCTGTCCCCCTCTGTACTCGCTTCTAGTCCTGGAAAACCTACCCCTTTTTCTGGAACCCCTATCTGGGTAACGCTCCTCTCGCCGTGGCTGATATTGTTCCTCCAGATTTTGGGCGTGGGCCTGGATTCGAGTAATAGTCATCCCGTCCTGGAGTGAAGCTGTCAAACATTCCTTAACCAAATGTGGCCCTAGCCCACTCACAAATCGGTGTACATGATCTCCCTTATCCGCTATCATGGCTGGGGCATACCTGGCTAATGAATTAAAATGGAGGTTGTATTCTCGAACGCTCATATTTCCCTGTCTCAGGTTCAAGAACATATCGGCTCGAGCCCGTCGAACCTCTGGCGGTAGGAAATATCGCAGGAAAGCCTCAGTGAACTCCTGCCAAACCGGAGGGGGTGCATTTGCTCCCCTCGATGATATCCAGCTACTGTACCACAGAACTGCCACATCCCGCAGCCTGTATGAAGCCAACTCTACGGACTCCGTATCCGAAGCATGTATGATCCCCAGAGTCCTCAGCATCTCATCTATAAAACTCTGCGGGTCCTCCTCTGGTTTTAATCCATAAAACTCTGGAGGCTTCAGGGTGATAAAGTCGCGGGCCCTTGCACTTATCGCTCTGCCTCCCAGGTCTACATCTTGCCGCTGAGCCTGTGCGGCAACGAGCTGGGTTAATAACTGGATGGCCTCTGCCATCTGCTGGCCCGGAACTGCTGGCGGTGGAACTGGAGGTGCGGGGGCTGGAGCTGGAACTCTTTCCTGCTCTGCTGGTGCAGGGGGAGCAGGAACAGTCTGAGGGGGAGCCTCATTATGAGATTCTTCTTCTTCTAGCTCCCGTTCAACTCTGCTGGCCGCCACCCCCTTGGCTTTCTCGGCCATCGTAGCCTTTTTCTTCGGCGGCATTACTGAAACCATAACGCAGGTTTAGGAAAAGGAATATGGAAGTCTGGCAACTTAGCTCTATCGCACGATTTCAGAATGCAAAGAAGGTCACATTTCCTAAATGCCCTGTAGCCTCCTGTTTATAAGTGTGGCGCGCTACACACCCATAAACAAGACTCTACTGGACACGGCTCGTAGACAAACCCCTAGGACCGAACTGCTCTGATACCACTTCTGTCACGACCCGTCTACGGGCCGTGACGATTACCCAATACTTGTACCGAGCACCCCTTGTCTATCGTTTTACCTTTACCTCTTAGCAAGCCATGTAAACAGAGCCATTTTTTTTTTGAACATTAACATTAGCGGCGTCATTCTGAACATAGACTATTAAACTTCGTTATCACTTATACATCAACATTAGCATGCCAAAACACCATATACCTAACTATACTTAACTGACTGTACATATCTGTCTACGAGCATCTAGACGTAGTACACTTATACATAGAAAGGGCTGAGTATTGCCATGCCCGAATATATATACACAAAATAGTACCAAGGAAGTGAGGCTCCGGAATAACTGGAGCACTGTCAACACTGCTGGTAGAGCTTCTAAGGATCAAATCTGCCTGTCTGCTGACCTGCGCGGCATGAAACGCAGCATCCACAAGAAGGGACGTCAGTACGAATAGTGTACCGAGTATGTAAGGCATGAATAGTAATATACAGAAAATATGAATCATGTATAATGACATAAGAGAGTTACAACACATGTCCTGGGATAGAAACATAACCTGTATATATATATACCCTTGGCAGGTGCTATGCGTACGTAGCTTTCCTTTAAGAATATTTCCTTGTTCATATACATATACATATAAAATAGGACATCTCATATTGCCGAGGCATCGGCAACCGATCCATTTAACCATAAATATACACATCCCGCGTCCGGGCATCCCGCGTCCGGGACGATATCATATCATGTAATGCCAACTGATCAGGTGGATATGCGTTCATAACGCTCTGCCCTTACCTCCATTTTCCCCGTATACACATGCATATATCATGTACATATATCAGCGTCTATAGCGCTCTAGCTCTTTTATCATATACATATACGTGTGTCGTATAGGTACATCAGCGTCTATAGCGCTCTAGCTCTTTCGTCATGTGCATGTTTTAAAAAAATATATACACATATCTTACATACATTTACATGTCTTATATGCATTTACGTATCCTATATACATATGTCTCATAGGCACGCAGGAAAGCCCAAAGAAGAATCATGTAGTCATCGGAGTGACGTAAGGTCGGTGACCTCCAATTATATTATAGAATACTCGTGATCGCTTTGTCTCACCTTGAAGGAACGAGTATTTTAAGGTGAGACTACCAACGGGGAATAATATTAAAGTAAACGTAGAATGAAATCGGGGCATCATAGATGACGGTTCATAGACTTTGAAATCTTTTAGAAAATAAAGTCATAGCTAGGAAATATAAATAAGATTCAAAAATTAGTTTATCATTTTCATGTTTACATAAGATACTTAGCTTAGTCATCTTAGTCATAGAGTCGTTCTGGTAGTACGTATCATAGGCATATTCTCTTATCTAACATCATTGTTATCATTATCGTCATCGAAGTGCCCTCGTTAGAGGAGTCATAGTATTTATCATTTGGTATCGAAATCGGGATCAAAGGTTCCCTTTGCATTCACTTCAAGTAAGTCAAGCAAGACTGTAAGGAAAAATCCGAGAGTAGCGGGCCCACCTCGGGCCGGATGAGGTAGCGTATACGATTTACGTATGTTACGTGTCATAGAGTTACTTGTGAGGGTCTTAGGGTAATCGGGTCCCATTTATACAAGTTCTAAGGGTGTAGGGGGTTTTTCCAACAATTGGCACACTTTCTAGTTCAATTCTATTGAACAAAAAGTGGAAAACTTTAGGTGCGGATTCCGGGGAACCGAGTTGTCCCCGAGGCTCGTACCCAACTTATTTCAACTAAGACATGCCATAGAAAGAAGGGTGAAGCCTTACATACCTCTTTCCGCTTCTTTTGCTATTCCGAATTCACGTTGCAATCTCGTCAAAATCTGCAAATTGGTCACATTTACCCAAACTTTCATTAGGGTACTTAGAGTTAGAATCTTAAGGAACCACTTGGCTACCGAAATTTCGGCAGCACTTCCTCTGTAAATATACCATCCTCAACATTCAACATAGCCAAATTCTCATCAATCACAATCCGGGAATTCAAACCCGGCCAAACTATTAACATAATTCAACAATCACACTAAAAATTCACATATTCCATTCAAGGTGCATTCCAACACTTCAATTAACATTCTACCTCCTTCAATACTCTCCAATTCCAATGAAACAACAATAACCTTATAATACATATATTCCAACAACATCATAGTAATACCATTACATGTCTTCCATACAAAAACATTATTTTCAATTTACACAAACTTCCAATTGTCAATACTTCACCAAACTTGTCAAGTCTTTATTTGCGATATAACATCTACAACACAACGATTAAGATATTAATTACAACTCGCTCATTATTCTTTCACAACTCACGAATATACACGACTATACATCAAGTATACACGGCCACATATACCATGCACACTCACACGGCTCCAACATGTATACACCACTACAATCTCTCCAAACTCATTCAACTTCCATTTTCCACATATCATTCACAACAATAACAACTAAACACTAATTAAAATAATTGAAGCATGACTCCCACACACATATATATATACACGGCCATATACTATATTTCTCTCCTTCATGAATTTCATCCATTTTAGCATACTACAACACATATAAACCATATATAACACATAAAACAAGATCAAAACTCACCTTTCTTCTTCAACTTCTCACTTGACTACAACTTGACAACTTGTATGATTTTGAATTTTTCTTGCTCCAACAACAACTCCACCTTGTTAATCACCCTTTACTTGGTAGAAAATGATTTTTGGAGAATTTTTGCAAATTTTTCTTGTGAAAATTCCTCTTGGCCGAAATGCCCTTAAGTTTTTCTCCTCTCTCTCTTGTTCTTGCTTTTCTTGAAATTTCTAGAACATTATGTGGAATAAGATGACTTAGTCAGCTTATTTATTGACCAAATGTTATTTAATATGGGCTTGGGCCATAACCATGGCCGGTTGGGCCTCACAAATTTGGGCCTTATTATTTTTTTTGATTTTTTGGGCCAACTCGGTTTGCTCCCGAGTTGGGCCTAGCCCACTGACCTTTCGACCTTAAAACGTTCATATCTCCTTGTACCGACGTCACCTGGGCACCCACGACCTATGGTTGGAAAGATAATTCAATTATCTACAACTTCTAGTTCTTGGTACCGTTCCAAATTCCAAACTTATAATACCGTTTTTGCCCCTTGAAGTCAGATCACCCGAAAACGTTTTCTTAAAATATTCGTTTGGAGGACTTCCACTTTGATTTGGCCCAAGGGTCCTTCTTGAGTTGTGTTTAACTTCTCATATGTGATACATATGAGTTTTCAGATGTCCCAAAAAAATCCTGATGTGTGGGTCCCATCTCAGCAAATAATCTGACGTTCAAAAATACGGGATACAACATTTTACTCATGATTCTTATTTATGTATGTTGTTCTTATGTCTTACATACTCAGTACATTATCCGTACTAACTCTCCGCTACTCGGGGTGCTGCGTTCATGCCCGCAGGTACAGGTAGACAGACAGGTGGTCCAACTCAGTAGGGTCTCTGGATCTAGCAGTGGTCAGTGCGCTCCATTTGATCCAGAGCTACAGTCAGTTTTGGTATGCCACCCTTTTGAAATGTGTATGCATATGGGTATGACGGGGCCCTGTCCCGTCCTTTCTACAGCTTTCATTCTAGTAGAGGTCTGTAGATAGTTGTATGTATTAGTCAGATGATGTAGCCTTGTCGGCTTTTATTCTTTTGTGTACAGTATATGTAGTAGCCTAGCTGGCTTGTACTGTTCTTCAGCATGTTTGTGTATATATGCACATTGTACAGGGTTTTGATGTTTACCTTTTAGGAGATCAGTTTATGCCATTTATGGGCCCTTGATGTTCAGTGTGTGTCAGATACGTGTTTAGGGGTGTTTGGTCACTAGAGGTCAGACACTCGTCAAGACTCATCGGTTTGGGTCATGAAAGAAGTGGTATCAGAGAGCAGTTCCGTCCTAGGGTTGTCTAACAGACCCTGACTTGTAAAGTCTTGTTTATGAGCATGTTGTGCGCCACACTTATAAACAGGAGGCTACAAGACATTTAGGATGATGTCATTCTTTCTCTCTTAGATTGTGTGCTAGAGCCATGTGTTAAGCGTTCGCTTCTAATGAATTGTTCTGATTTCAGCGATGCCCCGCAAGAAAGCTACAGTTGCCCAGAAGGGCAAGAGTGCGGCAGGTAAGGCCACTAGCCACACTCGGCAGGCTACGAGGGCCCAGGATGAGACCCAGAGTGAGGGACCGTCTAAGACATCGGATACTCCGCCTCCAGTACCTGCCCCAGTTCCTCAGTCGGATGCACTAGGCTAGGATGTGAGGAATGTTATACAGTTGCTGACTAGATTAGTAGCCGCCCAGGCTCAGCGACAGGGAGTTGGTGTTGACCAGGCAAATAGGACTGGTAGTTCGAGGGTTTAGACCTTCTTTGGGTTAGGTCCTCCAGAGTTCTCAGTGATAAAGCAAAGTTAGAGCCCTAGGATTTTATTGATGGTATGCAGAGGACCTTAAGAGTTATGCACACGGATGAGGTCGATTCTGTGGAGTTGGCTTCGTATAGGCTCTGCGATATTGCAGTACAGTGGTATCAGACTTGGGAGTTATCTAGGGGAGAAAATGCCCCTCTAGCTATTTGGCGAGAGTTCTTGGATGCTTTTATTCGCCATTATCTGCCTCCTGAGGTCAGGCGAGCCCAAGCAGATAGATTTCTACGTATTGAGCAGGGCAGTATGAGTGTCCAAGAGTACTGTCTATATTTGATTCTATGGCTAGATATGCCCCAGCCATGGTGGCTGAGATGGAGGACAGAGTTCACCATTTTGTGGCGGGTCTAGGGCCACATTTGATAGATGCTTGTAAGACTGCTGCGTTATAGCCGGGCATGGATATCTCCCGTATACAGGCATATGCACAGAATCTAGAAGATCGCAAACATCAGAGGAGGACAAATCGTGACCTTGACCGGGGCCATCGCAAGAGGTCCAGGACTTTATAGATTGAGGATGAGTCCAGGGGAGGACAGAGACTGCAATATCCCCGATATCCATTCCATTCAGCAGGGAGCGCACCTCAGTGGTTTTCAGGTCCGAGGTTTGATCAGCCTTCTTATTTCGGAGCGGGCCAGGGTTCCAGAGCATCAGGCTCCCAGTACAGACCGGAGTCAGGCAAGATGAGGCCCTCTTTGCCGTGATGTGCCCAGTATGGCAAGTTGCATGCCGGTCAGTGTTGGCTGAATTCAGATGTTTGTTATGCTTGCGGCCAGCCAGGTCATAGGATGCGGCAGTGTCCGATGAGGGAGTGTGGGGGTATGGTTCGGCCCAGAAGGTCTGCGGCTGGTTTTTCTTCTATAGTGCGCCCTTCAGGTAAAGTTTTTCAGATGCCAGCAGGGCGAGGTAGAGGGAGGAATGGAGCATCCAGCTCGAGCGGTCCTCAGCACCGCGTGTATGCATTGGCTGGTAGGCAGGACCGCGAGACACGTCTCCTGATATTGTTACAGGTATATTATTAGTTTCCTACCATGATGTTTATGCACTGATTGATCCAGGTTCCATCTTGTCATATGTTACACCCTTTTTTGCTGGCAAGTTTGGGATAGTGCCCGAGTTGATTAAACCTTTTGAGGTGTCTACGCCAGTTGGTGATCCGGTTATAGCTAGGCGAGTATACCAAGACTGTGTTGTTATAGTGTATGACCGCCATACCGTAGCAGATCTGATTGAGTTAGATATGGTTGATTTGGATGTTATTATGGGCATGGACTGGTTGTCTTCTTGTTATTCTGATGTTGATTGTAGAGCAAAGATAGTTCGATTCCAGTTTCCTGGCGAGCCAGTCCTACAGTGGAAGGGCAATACTGCTTCGCCTAGGGGTAGGTTTATTTCCTACCTTAAGGCAGAGAAGATGATCAAAAAGGGGTATATTCTTTAGCTAGTTCGAGTTTCAGATGTGCAAGCAGAGTCACCGACTCTTTAGTTTGTTCCTGTGGTTAATGCGTTCCCAAAAGTATTTCCAGATGAGCTTCCAGGTATTCCCCCAGAGAGGGAGATTGATTTCACTATTGACCTATTGCCAGACACTCAGCCAATATCTATTCCTCCTTATAGGATGGCACCTGCGGAGTTGAAAGAATTAACGGAGCAGTTGAAAGATTTGCTTGTGAAGGGCTTTATTAGGCCCAGTACTTCGCCGTGGGGAGCACTGGTGTTATTTGTAAGAAAGAAAGATGGCACCTTGCGAATGTGTATTGATTATAGGCAATTGAATAAAGTGACTGTGAAGAATAAGTACTCACTCCCGAGGATTGATGATTTATTCGACCAATTGCAAGGGGCCAAGCACTTCTCGAAGATAAACTTGAGGTCAGGATACCACCAGGTCAGGGTAAAAGAAGAGGACATTCCGAAGACGGCATTTCGGACTAGATATGGCCACTATGAGTTTCGTGTTATGTCGTTTGAGATAACTAATGCCCCAACCGTATTCATGGATTTGATGAATCGTGTATTCAAACCCTTCCTAGATTTTTTCGTGATTGTGTTCATAGATGATATTCTGGTTTATTCACCGTCAGAGGCTGATCATGCAGAACATCTACAGACAGTGCTTGGAATTCTTTGAGGTAGAGAGTGGTATGCCAAGTTCCCCAAGTGTGAGTTCTGGTTGAACTCTGTGGCTTTTCTGGGTCACATTATTTCAGAGGAAGGCATTAGAGTGGATGCCCAAAAGATTGAGGCTGTGAAGAATTGGCCAAGGCCCACGGCACCAACAGGGATACGCAATTTCTTGGGCTTGGCAGGTTATTGTAGAAGGTTTGTAAAAGGATTTTTCTCTCTTTCATCCCCATTGACTAAATTGACTCAGAAATCAGCTAAGTTCCATTGGACAAATGTTTGTGAGTAGAGTTTTCAGACATTGAAGGATAAGTTGACTTCGGCACCAGTTTTGACTCTTCCAGAAGGAACAGATGGTTATGTAGTATATTGTGATGCTTCAGGTGTTGGATTGGGATATATGTTGATGCAGCATGGTAAGGTTGTTGCTTATACTTCCAGACAGTTGAGGGAGCAGGAGAAGAATTATCCAACCCATGATCTTGAGTTAGCGGTAGTTATTCATGCTTTGAAAATATGGAGGCACTACTTATACGATGTCCATGTTGATAGCTATACTTATCATAAGAGTCTCCAGTACATCTTTAAGTAGAAGGATTTGAATTTACGCCAAAGGCGATGGCTAGAGTTGCTAAAGGATTATGATATGGATATTCTGTACCATCCCGGGAAAGCTAATGTAGTAGCTGATGCACTTAGTCGTAAATCCATGGGTAGCTTATCATATGTGCCGCCAGAGAAAAGAGAAATGGTATGTGAAGTTTATCAATTAGCTAGCCGCAGAATTCGATTGGTAGATTTAGGTGATGCAGGGATTACTGTTCAAGACACAACAGTGTCATCTTTTGTAGTAGAGATAAAGGAGCACCAGTATGAGGACCTCGTTTTAGTTCATTACCGAGGTACAACACCTCAGAAGGAAAAGACACCCTTTGTGATTACAGGAGATGGAGTACTCCGACATAAAGGTAGATTGTGCGTCTCTAATGTTGTAGAGCTTCGTCAGCAGGTTATAGGGGAAGCACATTACTCTCGCTATTCTATTCATCCAGACTCAACAAAGATGTACCATTATCTCAAGGAAGTTTATTGGTAGGAAGGTATGAAAAGAGATAGAGCAGAATTTGTTGCTCAGTGCCCAAATTGTCAGCAGGTCAAGATAGAGCACCAGAAGACCGGAGGTCTATTGTAGGCTATGGAGATTCCGTCATGGATGTGGGAGGCAGTTAATATGGATTTCATTACAGGTTTGCCCCGTACTCTGCGGAAGTATGATTCCATATGGGTTGTAGTTGATAGGCTCACAAAGTCAGCCCACATTCTGCCTGCCAGAACTGCTTATGCAGCCGAGGATTACGCGAAGCTTTATCTAAAGGAGATTGTACGAATTCATAGTGTTCTTACAGCCATTATTTCATATAGGGGAGCACAGTTCACAGCTAAATTCTGGAGGTCTTTTCAGCAAGGATTGGGGACTCAGGTGAGTCTTAGTACTGCATTTCATCCGCAGATAGATGGCAGGCGGAGCGTACTATACAGACACTTGAGGATATGTTTAGAGCTTGTGTGCTTGACTTCCAAGGTATTTGGGACGATCATTTGCCCGTTATCGAGTTTGCGTACAACAACAGTTACCATTCCAGTATTCAGAGGGCTCCTTATGAGGCCTTATATGGGCGAAGATATAGATCGCCCATAGGATGGTTTGATGTCGGGGAGAACCAGTTAGTAGGCCCAGACTTAATTCAACAAGCAGTTGATAAGGTGAAAGTCATTAGAGAGAGATTGCTAATAGCTCAGAGTAGACAGAAATCCTATGGGGATAATCGGCGACGCAAGCTCGAGTTTAAGATAGGCGATTGGGTTTTCCTGAAAGTTTCGCCTATGAAGGGAGTGATGAGTTTTTTCAAGAAGGGTAAGTTGAGCTCTCGATATATTGGGCCATACAGGATCATTCGTACTGTGGGCACGGTGGCATATGAGCTAGAATTTCCTTCTGAGTTAGAGTCGGTACATCTTGTATTTCATGTGTCTATGCTTCGTAAATGTATCGGAGATCCTGCAATAGTGGTACCAGTGGATGATATCCACATGACCGAGTAGTTATCATACGAAGAAGTGGCTATGTTTGACAAGAAGGTCCGTCGGTTGCGAATCAAGGATGTAGCTTCCGTTAAAGTCTTATGGAGGAACAAGAATGTTGAGGAAGTGATTTGGGAAGCGAAAGAGGCAATGAATACTAAGTACCCGTATTTGTTTCCAGAAGTACAGGAGGTGCAGTCTGAGGCATCATCATCCCCAAGTATTATTCCATTTTCAGCTATCGTGATTGGTCGTGTGAGGCCATGGTATTGTATGTGTAATATGTGGCTCTGTGTGGCATTATTTTTGGTTGATATGTGTTACACCTTGGTAAATTCCCCGTAAATGTACAGTGAATAGGCTAGCGAAGAGCACGACCGATACGATGATTCGGATAAGTGAGAGATAGTATTTGACGATCCTAATCAAGATTCAAGACATTAGACGTAATGGAAGAAGTTTGACAAAGAAAGTAAAGGATATGTTGCGCGTTGGGTAAGCATTATGAGCGACGAGTTAATAATGGCTTAAAGATGTCTTGGAAATGAGTGATAACGTCCTTTAGATTGGTATTTAGGTGTTAAACAAGTGTCAAGAAGGTTCCATAAGGATTGGAGATCAAACGAGTCGACGAAAATGAAATCGGAACAGCTGGGCATTATACGGCCCAACATACTGGCCGTATAAATTATACCGGCCATATGTTAGGCCGTATAATTGTCCAAGAGGAGCATCATACACTGGACCAAACATACGGCCACACATACGGCCCGTATAAATTGTACGGGCCGTATGATGGTCCGTATAAGTTGGTCGGGACAGATTTTAGGAATTAATCTAAGGACCCCTCTCTCATTTTATTTCATTACATTTCCACTCTCCTCTCTTCAAGAAACCTCTAGAACACTCTCTAATATTCATCCACAAGAATTCAAGGGAAAACCAAGATCAACTACACCAAATCCATGAAAACGAGTGTGTGAAACCTAGCAAAAGTTCATCTACACCAAGAAATCTCAAGGGAAGTGAGTTAGTGTTTTGGTGTAAGAAGAGAAGTTCCACTCAAGGGTAGTTCATCCATCATCTAAGGTAAGTTTTATAACCATACCATGTTGTTTAAGGTATTGGCAGGCTAAGACACTTGAATTGTAGAAAGATATAGGAGATGGGTCATGAAAGAGTGAATAGTGTCATTGTTGAATAATGGTTTGGGATGAATTATGAATGTTGGTATGTTGTGATTGTGAATATGTTATAAATGACATTTATACCATGGAATAAGTATTATATATGAGAAAATGCGATAATGAGCTATAACCATAATTGTCGGGAAATTGAAGGGAAATGGTGAATTGTGGTAAATGTAGATAAATGATGATTGTTGTTTGCGATATTGTGAATGTTGTTATGAACGTTTGGGAGTTGATATAGAATATGGGAAAAGTAGTAGAAACAAAGGAAATGCTACCCAAATTTTCTCTAGAAATAGTAACATGTTCTTATAGCTGATTAACTAAGGTTAATGCGAATTCTCTTGAAGGTAAAAACATGGATATTGAAGGAGAACAAGCAAGCGATAGATTAGTTGAACGTAAAAGGTATGTGAGGCTAGTCCTTTCTTTCTATGGCATGAATCCTATAGTATGATCTTCTTTCCTCTTCATGAATTTCTTACATTCCAGAAAAACTATGAGCCTATGTTCATGAATAGCTATATGAGATAAGAGATATGTATGAGTCCATGATATGATGATCCTATAAAGCTAATGATGCTATATATAACCCATTGATGTCACTATTGTATACACTCACCTTATATGCTAATTCCTACAAGGTGAGGCAGAATGTCAATGAATGATCCATAATGAAATCGGGGGATCACGACCTTACGTCACCCTGATAAAGTATGGTTGTCCTTGAGTCTTTATGCATGCATTATGATGAGCATACTATAATGAGCATACTATGATGATCATATAACACCGCACCTATATGGTCGTGCAGTCACCGCTAAGGCGGGTAACGTATACGCCATGGCCTGATGGCATGGGTAGACACCACTAGTGGGCGGCATGAGATGATACCCGGGACGCGGGAGGCCTGGCGCAGGCTAATGATTATCACACCGATCCGATATGGATGGGCAACTTATACATTTATACATATATGATATGATGATGAGTATGATTACGACATCATGCTTCATTTCCTTTATAATTGACAGTCAGATACATATGTTCCTTATTGATATTTCCTTTATTTCATTGATGTATCATTATTATTTATGTCTCTCATATTCAGTACAACGTTCGTACTGACGTCCTTTTTTTTGGACGCTGTGTTCATGCCCACAGGTTGACAGGGAGGTGATCTTGATCTAAACTCGTAGGAGCTAGTAGCTGATCTGAGAGCACTCCATCGTTCCGGAGGTGCCTTGATTATTCTTTTGTGTACATATACATATTTTGGGGACGACGGGGTCCCGTCCCGTCCTTATGTTTAGCACTCTAGTAGAGGCTCGTAGATACGCAGTGTGGGTCATATGGTCTCACGAGGTTGCTACTATGTATATATATATATATATATATATTATTTTGATGGCCGAAAGGCTTATGTATATAAAAGTATTTATGTTTTCAAATGAAATATGATTTTCTTATAATTTGAGTATGAATTTGATAAAAGAACGTTTAATGACTATGACAAGTCAGGAAATGAGTGGTGCTCGGTGGTTAGCCCCGGGTACCCGTCACGGCCCCTAGTCGGGTCGTGACAAAAGTGGTATCAATATAACTGAAAGCATCAATGAGGTTAAGGGAAATGGAAACTTATAGAGGAAAGATAAGTATCGAAAAGGACCTTAGGAATTGTGAAGGGCTGAGTGATATTAGTAAGTGTTGGAATTGGATACGAGTATTAGTCTTCATTTAACATTCGAGGACGAATGTTTCTAAGAGGGGAAGGATATTACACCCCAAAAAATTTTGCGTTACCAAGATTACAGACGACTTAGTATGGGCTCAGGGGAGAGTAAAGATATACAAGAATTAGGGATGAAGATTCTGCTATATATGTATAAGAATAGCATATAGATTATATTGGAGGTCATATGGTGTAAGTTGGTTAATATGTTACTTGATAAATAGCCCTTGTAACCGTAAGTTAAGGTGGGGCCCACATGTCGAGATTTTATAAAGGGAATATGACAATTTATATGAATAGGACATGGGAAGTTGAGCAAGTCTTAAGAGGGCCACTTAAGACAAATATGAGCATAAGCACTCCAAAAGGATGAATTAAGGATACGTTTTCGGGTGATCTAGGTTTACGAGGGCATCACACCATTATAATTTAGAATTTGGGAAAACACGAAAAACAAAAGTTGTAGGTAATTGAAATACCTTTCCAACTATAGGTTGTGTGCCTTCACACGACATACGAATAAAAAATTATAGACGTTTTAAGGGAGAAAGGTCAAACTGGGCAGTGGGCTCGGCCACACCCGACTCAAGGTCGGTGGGAACCGACCCAAGACCCATATATAAGGGCTAAAATCATACAAATTCATTCATGTACACATCAAGCAGTCCACAACCTTTTATAGAGAGAGAGAGAGAGAGAGAGAGAGAGAGAGAGAGAGAGAGAGAGTTAGAGAGAGAAAATGGAGAATTGAGCAAGTTCGACGTCTCGAATCCCGAGGCTCGTGAAGGGTAAAGTATAGAACGAGTTGTTGCCGTCATTTTGAGCCAAAAGGTGGAATTGTAAGTTGTTGATTTCGTGGTTGTTGACCATTAAAGGTATGTTTCAAATCTTTATCACGTTATTAACTTGATTCTCGATTGATCTGACAGCTTAAAGTGCTGAAAACATTGTTATAATTACCGTATAAGTTGTATTAAGGAGCTGGGGTTCAAGAGTTGTTTTGGATGGAATATTATTATGGATTTAGATATATTATTGATGGAATATCATTAGGTTTGTTGTTGTTGATGTTATTATTGGTATATTAGATGAATTTGGAATTGTTGGGTCGGTAGGATTATAGAGGAGATGCTGTCCAAATCCCATTAGGCGAAAGAATAAATGATTAGTTAGAATAATATTGTTGGCCTAGTCTTAATCCCTACATTGTTGATTGTGTTCTAGTTGACTAAGCTCGGGAGGGGACTCGAGGATTAACTTGAGGCGTAAATAAGGTATGTAAGGCAAACCTTTCTTCCTTCAGCATGATTCTTGTTGTTATTCATTCTATATGTACTCCATCTGATTCCATTCTTAGACAAGTAAGGTCTAAATGTTTCTTATGATGGCTTATTGCTATTGTACTCCTATTCTGTTCCAAAGGGAACACCCATAAGGTGCCAAGTTGAGTTGTGTATATGGTTTTACTAATGGTTTCAATGAAATGAGTACATAACGTTTGATTTTCAAAACCACTCCGAAGGGGGTGCGAGATTTTACTACTTCATTTCATTTACGATTTGTGTTTACATTCCATAGTATCATCCCTTTGTATTGATATGATTAGTTATTCTTGGGGTACGGCAATAAGATGAAATTGAGTAGAATATAACTAGTGAGAATTTCATAACAATTCTACCCTCAAACCTGGAAGTATGTCCTCCTAAGTCTAGTGAGATACTAATTTGATAACTTCTTATGAAAGACTAAGGCTAATAACTGGATTGTGATCAATTGATTAGTGACTTATGATATGAATTGAAATTGATATTTGTGGATTGAGTTGGTGTTGATATGATGGTGATATTAAGCCGGAAGCGGCTGCCCGAAGGGGCCATCATTATTATGCCGGAAGCGGCCGTCCGAAAGGACTATTGTGATACTAGCCGGAAGCGGCTATCCGAAGGGGCCATTCTGTTAACATGTCGGAAGCGGCATGTGTGTTGGATTGCATTATTTAATTAAAGATTGTTCTGAGACTTCGTGTGCACATTTATGTTTCTTCCAGCGAATGCTGCAGGTATTGAGTTAGTTTGTGATTTCTTCTCTCCTAAGTAAAATTGTGATTATGATTTGTTACCATCTTACATACTCAGTACATTGTGCGTACTAACGTCCTTTTTCCTGGGGACGCTGCGTTCATGCTCGCAGCCCCAGATTATTCAGCAGGTTAAGTGTATAGCTAGGATGCTTGGACGTCAGCTGGGATTGGCAAGTTCGGCCTCATTCTAGAACTGTGCTGAGTCATGTATAGATATGTATGATTATGGGTATGTTAAGGCCCTATCCTGACTCATAATGTTCAGTTTTCTTCTTAGAGACTTCTGCAGACAGTGTCCTGTTGTATGTTTGTCGAGATGTCGACAAAGTGATGTCAGTTGAGTCATTTGTGGATTTTAAAAGAGTATGTATTTTAGATGATTTCAATTGGTTTAAAGTACTTATTTGATTGAACGTTTTCATAATCGTTATAAAGATAATGATTTCTATTTGGAAAAGTTTTATGTTCTTAAAAGTTTTTGAAATGACCGATTTTGATAAAACGAATGTCTGAGGGTTCGCTCGACTCTGATGAGAGTCGGGTGCTCGTCATGCCCTACCATTGTTTGGGTGTGACATGATATATGTTCCTTCAGAATGCAGCCACTATTTGGCTCAAATTAAAGTAAACAATCTGCCTTAAAGCGCAGCAGGTTCTTGCATCAAGATTCAGAAGTAATTTGGCTCCCAAACTGCAGCACAAATCTGCCTCGATGTGGCAATGGTTCCAAACCGTGTGCAGTACGTTTTTGGCCAATAGCCAAAAATACAGCAACACTTAGCCTTATAAATGGCAACCAATATGGTAGCAATTTTCTATCATATGTAATACAAAATTGGCACAAAATGCAGCAGAAAATTTACTCGAAGTGTTGTAACTTTCATCCCCCAAAAATGCAGCAAAGGTTTAGCCAAAATGCAGTAGTGAAACATTCCCAACAAGTGTAAATGGCCAAGATTGTAGAAAACACAACAGCTAGGCAGCAACTCAAGAATGCAGCAAATATCCACCAAACAAAATAGATCAACCAATCAGTAGTAGCTCAAAAATGGAGCATCACCATGACTACAAGTCCTTCCAATATAAAGGCAGTTCATAAAAGAACCTCCAGGACATTCGGGATTTGTGATTCCCCCAAGTCATGCATAGAAAAGAGGATGAAGAATGAGTATCCAACATCCAATTTTTTTCAAAAGCAATAATAAATCACATATGACGCATTTCACTTTGTTGAATGAATATCATAACTTGTTCAAGTTACAAATAGATTATTATATCAAATAAAGGTTAGGATAGCCATTGATGGCAACCAGTGATTCCTAGTGATCTCATAAGAAAGTAAATGTTATTTCTAAATGCCAAAATCTGGCGATCATGGATATCTAGTGTGTTTAATGAGCCTCTTCACAACAATTTCTACAAAGTGATTTTCAGAAAAGTAAGGATTCCAACTAAACAAAAAAATTTAACATAAGAACTAGCCACCAAACATCAAAGTTAAGCACCAAACTTGAAGGATAAGACTGCAAAGGGGGCTACCACCATCCGTGTTTCCGATGTCGTACAAGATCAAAAGGTTTCTAGAACCTTAGGCATGGCAAGCTATCAGGGGAGGCTAAACCACACCCAAAATATACCTCAGCTTTCAGCCGACAAAACAACAAAAGAGATGAAGATTTGAACTAGGAAACCACTTTAGGAAGAGTTATGATCAGGCTGAAATTGTCACGACCCAATTTGGCTAAGCCGTGCGGGCACTTACCTTTCCCACCTCGGTAAGCAAACCCTCAACCCAATGATAATAAAGGCATAAATAAATAAATCAATTAAGCAAAAGAGAATAAATCACGTAAGTCTTATGATAGTATCATAAAAGAAAGTGCAGAAATAAGAAAATACACCCCGGGTCTGGTCTAAGCCATACAAGAGCATCTAGATCCGGAATATACAAGTCTGAAATTATAATAATACACAAAATCGGTATATGTCTCAGAATGGGAAAGTAAGACATAAATAAGAAGAGTCTTCAAGGCAGCGGACATCTCATGCTCACCCTATGGGCTCAAAGCAATCCTGATAGCGACTATCAGCCATGGGAGACAGAAGAAGATCCAACCTGGAACTCTGCACTCATAAAACAGTGCAGCAAGTGTAGGTTATTATAAAACCACAGTACTGGTAGGTATCATAGGCCGACTAAGTATAGCTAACATAATTTAGACAATAAAGCAAGATAAGCAAATAAATCAACAAGTATAAGTCAAACACCAGCCAGAACCAAGTGCACGTCATCATCTAGATTGAAGCATCTAAACCCAAGCGTGCCAAGTCTCAATATATCCAATCCAAAACTAAACAACACAAGTAAATCACCAGATCATCACAATATAAACCATAATGCAATGCAATGTAATGATGTAAGAATGCAAATGCAATATCATGCAATGCAATGCTGTGTACACATGTAATCCGAATGGAAGTATCGACGTCTCAGTAGCACAACCTAAGGTGACTCGCGAAGTCTAAGTGCTACTCGTCCCAGATCTTTGCCCAAAAGATAGACGAGACTTCAGATCATTGCCTAAGGAGGATTTTCATCAGCACCAACACGGGGGACCCGCAGATTCCATGCACACACTCAATCCACGATTCTGAGACAAATATCATATATCGGACTCTCACGTCACTCTAATCCAAACCGAGCCCAGCTCATTATAGTGTTTAAGCAAGTATCAACAATGTATCAACAGTATACCATGAAGGATGAGAAAGCGTGCAATGTCTGTATCAAAATCAATAATCAGATCAATATCACAAGTACCAAACACAGGTACGCCAACAATATCATGAGAGAGACTACACAAGTCATATAGAACTCTATCCTCGTATCAACATCAACAAGTAAGGTACTATAATATTATAATCAAGATGTAACAACAGTCCCCAATATTTACTATCATCACATGGCATCAAGCCAACAACAATAAAACAATCAAGTCACAACACAATGGGGTGGCTAACCCCAATCACACAACAGGGCCTAACCTAAGATGATATCCAACCCAAATTCATACCTGAAGGTTTGCATGCTGTCTCCGATAATATCATCTAAATATATGCTTCGTTACATGAAGTCTCACCAATGGTAAGCCATAACCTACATGGATGTCCGAACAACAATACACCAACAATCACTCCTTAGCCTTGCCCTTCCGCCGAGCGCAAGATAAAGAAAGTCAAGGCATATTTGAAATCTAGATTAGAAATCATGAAGATCGATACCTATATTTCTATCTTTCAAATTAGATCAAAACCAACCTAATAATTTGGGGAAACGGGGCCCAAAAGGACAAAACAAAAAATTCGGGGGTAAACTATCCAATTAAACACTAGGCGATCAAAACCCATCAACCAATTGCTAAATTAACTTAATAATTCACCAAAGTTTGAAATTCAAGCAAAACCCTAACTTTTAGATTCAAGAATCCAACACTAATAATGGAGGATATATGATTAACAACCTTAGATACATCATAATCTAGCATAAACCCAATCAATTTCATCATTTAAAAGCCTAGGTAGAATATCCATTAAATACTCTTTTTATCTACCATTACTAAGGAACTAATAAGGAAAGAGAGATTCTAAGATGATTAAGAATAACGAATTAGTAAGGAGATTAGCAGGACTTACCACCAAGAAATTTCCCTAAGAATCTTCTAGAACACATCCTAAGAGGTCAATTTTTGTAGTGGTAATAAATGATAGAATACGGGCTTTTAATTCACACTTAATGAAAATAACAGGGCGTTATCGGGACCGCCATGGCGCCACATCCCCGACATCCACTCAGACCGTCGGGACGGTCAGGACAAAATAAGCTTGGCCACCCCAGCGGCCATCCCACAGCTACGGCGGTGTCATGACCCGACTAGGGGCCGTGATGGGTACCCGGGGTTAACCACCGAGCACCACTCATTTCCTTACTCATCATACTCAAATCATAACAAAATCCATTTTCATTTGGAAATATAATCACTTTTATACACATTAACCCTTCGGCTATCAAGTTAATATATATATATATATATATATATATATATATATATATATATATATATATATATATATATATATATATATATACACATAATAGCAAAATCGTGAGACCATATAACCCATACCTGCGTATCTACGAGCCTCTACTAGAGTGCTAGACATAGGGAAGGGACGGGACCCCGTCGTGCCCAAAATATACATATATACACAAAATAATGATCAAAGGCACCTCCGGAACAATGGAGTGCTCTCAAGACAGCTAATAGCTCCTACGAGCCTGGATCAAGCTCACCTCCCTGTCTACCTGTGGGCATGAACACAGCGTCCAAAGAAAACGGACGTCAGTACGAACATTGTACTGAGTATGAGAGGCATAAGTATTAATAATACGTCAATGAAATAAAGGAAGCATCAAATAAGGAACAATTGTATCTGACTGTCAATTATAAAAGAAATAATGCATGCTGGCTTACTTTATAATCATCATCATATCATCTATGCATAAATGTATAAGTTGCCCGTCCATATAGGTACGGTGTGATAATCATTAGCCTGTGTCCAGGCCTCCCGCGTCAGGGGTACAATCTCATGCCGCCCACTAGGGGTGTCTGCCCATGCCATCTAGACATGGTGTATACGCTGCCCGCCTTAGCGGTGTCTGCCCGACTATATAGGCGCGCTGTAATATCATCAACATGTACTCATCATAATGCGTGCATAGTTACTCAAGATAGATATACTTTATCGAGGTGACATAAGGTCGTGAACCCCCAATTCCATTATGGAACATTTATAAGTATTTTTCCTCACCTTGAAGAAAATAGTATATAAGGTGAGTGTATACAATAAACAACATCATTAACTTTATAGGAACATCATATCATGAACTCTAGAATCTTTATACTTAACTCATCATCATCATTATTGGGCTCGTAATGTATCTCTTATCTCGTGTAGTTATTTATGAACCTAGACTCTTAGCTTTCGGGAATTAACCTTGAGTGGGAATTCTCTTCTTGCACAAAACCCTAACTCACTTCCTTTGGGATTTCTTGGCTTAGATGAACTTTGATAGGTTTTCTACACATGATTTTGTGGATTTGGTATTGTTGATCATGATTTTCCCTTGGTTTATTGTGGATTGAGAGTGGAGAGAATTCTAGAAGTTTCTTGAAGGGTGGAGAGTGGACATGAAATGAATTAATGAGAGGGAGGGGTCCTTATATCAACATTAAAAATCTGTCCCGACCGAAACATACGGACCAACATACGATCCGTACATTTTATACGGGTTGTATGTCTGGACGTACGTTTGGTCCAGTGAGGACCCTTATTCTGGGCAAGACATACGGCTGGACATACGGTCTGTATGTTTTATACGGCCAATATGTCTTGCCGTATAATGCCCAGTTCTCCGAAACTCGTTCTCGTCGTCTCGTTTGATCTCCAATCCTTATGGAACCTTCTTGATACTTGTTTAACACCTCAATACCAATCTAAGGAACGTTATCACTCGTCTCCGAAACATCTTTAAACCATCGTTAACTTGTCACTCATAATTCTTACCCGACACGTAACACATCCTTTGGTTTCCTTGACAACCTCCTTCCCTTACATCAAATGTCTTTGAATCTAGGTTAGAATCATCAAATGTCTTTGAATCTAGGTTAGCATCATCAAATGCTATTTCTTACTTATCAAAACATCGTATACGTCATGCCCTTTGCTAGCCTATTCACTGTACGTTAATAGGCAATTTTCCAAGGTGTAACATTATTCCCCCCTTTTGGAACATTCGTCCTCGAATGTTAAACACTCGGGAATTCTACAAAAATTTCACCAGAGTTTCCCTTGTAATATGGAACTACCATCCTGTCACAACAACCCATATAATATTGCCTCACAGGGCCACAACACAATAGAACTATAAATTGGCCACACACGACCAAAAGTATGAAAAGAAAGCATGCATACCTTATGATGTTAGTGTTTCATCTTGAATCTCTCCCGGGGGTTGGAATAAGTGCAGATATGTGGATTTCATTTTCTCTTCTGCTTCCCAAGTGTTTTCCTCTCGGTTGTCATTTCGCCACAAGACTTTGACTGAAGCTACTTCCTTATTTTGAAGTCTTCATACTTGCCTGTCTAAAATGGCAATGGGCATTTCTTCACGTGCTAGCTTTTCTGTCACTTCGACATTATCTTTTGGGACAATCCACGTAGGATCTCTAACACACTTGCGGAGCATCGAGACATGGAAGATTGTATGAACTGATTCAAGCTCTGAAGGCAAGTCCAATTCGTAGGCTATATGACCCACCTTACGGATAATTATATAAGGCCAATGTATCAACAACAACAACAACAACAACAAGCCCAGTATAATCCCACTGAGTGGGGTCTGGGGAGGGTAGAGTGTACGCAGACCTAACCCCCACCTTGAAAGGTAGGGCGGCTATTTCCGAAAGACCCTCGGCTCAAGAGAGGAGAAAAAGAGAGGAAAAGACAAAAGGTTAGATATGGTCAAGCGTATCGAAAATAATATGAAAGCCAGAAATAACAAGAAATAACAAAACAAGAACGTCATGGTAAAAGGAGTATCAACTTCTATAGATAACTATGAAATAAGGTCCAATGTATCGAGGACTTAATTTCCCTTTCTTTCCAAATCTCATCACCCCTTTCATCGACGACACCTTCAAAAATACCCAATCATCAACCTGAAATTCCAAGTCTCGCCGGCGGTTATCCGCATAAGATTTTTGGCGACTTTGGGCTGTTAACAATCGATCTCGGATCACCTTGACTTTTTCTACCACTTGCTGAATCAATTTAGGGCCCATCAGCTGTACTTCTCCTGTTTCAAACCATCCAATTGGAGACCTACACTTCCTTCCATATAAAACTTCATACAGAGCCATTTGGATACTGGAATGGTAGCTATTGTTATATGTGAACTCAATCAGAGTTAAGTGATCATCCCAACTATCACCAAAATCTAGTACATATGCTCGTAGCATATCTTCCAATGTCTGAATAGTACGTTCGGCTTGTCCATCAGTCTGCAGATGAAATGTCGTGCTAAGCTTCACTTGAGTACCTAGACCTTCTTGGAAGGACTTCCAGAACTTGGCTGTAAACTGTGCTCCTCTATCTATGATAATGGATATTGGAATACCATGGAGTCGCACAATTTCCTTGAGATACAACATCGCATAATCTTCTGCGAAGTATCTGATTCGGACTGCAAGAAAATGAGCTGATTTCGTGAGTCTGTCCACGATCACCCATATAGAATCATACTTGCCTCGGGAATGAGGTAACCCTAAAATAAAATCCATATTGATCACTTCCCATTTCCAAGTAGGAATCTCTATTGCTTGCAATAATCCTCCTGGCTTTTGATGTTCGATTTTTACTTGCTGGCAATTTAGATACTGAGCTACAAATTCTGCTATGTCTCTCTTCATGCCATCCCACCAATATATCAATTTGCGATCATGATACATCTTCGTTGCACCTGGGTGAATGGAATACCAATAATAATGAGCTTCTTCTAAGATTCGATGGCGCAATTCTGCAACAGTCGGAACGCATAGCCTGCCTCGGTATCTAAGAATTCCATCCATAGAAGTTTCAAATGGAGACTTCTCTTTTCCATGAAGTGTGTCTCTATAATGGCTCAACTGAGGATCTTCATATTGACGCTCTTTTACTTCCATATTTAGGGATGAAACTGTAGGATCATTACTACCAATCCCTGCACTACCCGATTCAATTACATGTACTCCAAGATTAGCCAGTTGGTGGAGCTCATGAATTAACTCTTTCTTTTCCGGAGGAACTTCACTTAGGCTACCCATTGATCGGCGGCTAAGCGCATCAGCTACTACATTTGCTCTTCCAGGGTGGTATAAAATGCTCACATCATAATCTTTCAATAGTTCTAACCACCGCCTCTGCCGCAGATTCAACTCCTTTTGTTTTAAATGTACTGAATACTCCTGTGATCTGTATAAATATCGACATGCACACCATACAAGTAGTGTCTCCACATTTTTAATGCATGAATAACTGCAGCCAATTCAAGATCATCAGTTGGATAGTTCTTTTCATATTTCGACAGCTGTCTCGAAGAATAAGCAATGACTCTACCGTGCTGCATTAACATACATCCTAACCCAACGCGGAAGCGTCACAGTACACAACAGAACCATCTGGTCCTTCTGGAAGTGATAAGACTGGAGCTGAGGTTAATCTGTCCTTCAATTCTTGGAAACTACATTCACAAGGATCATTCCACTTAAATTTAACAGACTTCTGGGTTAGCTTCGTCAATGGGGCTGAAATAGAGGAAAATCCCTCTACGAACCCTCTATTTTAATCTGCCAATTCAGAAAACTACGGACTTCTGTAGGCATTGTAGGCCTTGGCCAAGTTTTCACAGCCTTAATGTTTTGAGTGTCGACTCGAATGCCATCATCTGAAATAACATGGCCCAGAAATGTCACAGAATTCATCCAAAACTCACACTTTGAAAATTTTGCATATAATTCTCGGGTTTGAAGAATTCCAAGAACAACACGTAAATGATCTGCATGTTCTGATTCTGTGCGAGAGTATACCAGAATATCGTCAATGAATACTATCACAAATAAATTCAAGAGGGGCCTGAATACATTATTCATCAAATTCATGAACACTGCCGGAGCATTAGTCAACCCAAACGACATCACCCGGAATTCATAATGGCCATATCTCGTTCTGAAAGCTGTTTTGGGAATATCTTCTTCCCTAACTCTCACTTGATGATAACCTAACCTCAAGTCTATTTTAGAAAACCACTTGGCACCCTGTAGTTGATCAAACAAATCATCAATCCTTGGAAGAGGATATTTATTCTTTATTGTTACCTTATTCAACTGCCTATGATCGATACATATTCATAGGGAACCATCTTTCTTTCTCACGAACAAGACTGGTGCTCCCCACGGTGATGAACTGGGTCTAATAAACCCCTTCTCAAGCAAATTTTTCAACTGTGCCTTTATCTTTTTCAATTCTGCCGGAGCTATTCGATAAGGAGGAATAGAAATAGGTTTGGTGTCCGGCAATACATCAATGGCGAAATAAATCTCTCTTTCTGGAGGAAGGCCTAGAAGTTCATCTGGAAATACGTCCGAAAATTCATTCACTATTGGAACGGATTGGAAAGTTGCCGACTTTGCTTCGGTATCATGAACTCGGACTAGATGATAAATATAGCCTTTAGCTATCATCTTTCTTGCCTTAAGGTAGGAAATAAACCTACCTTTTGGAGATGCTGTATTACCCTTCCATTCAAGCACGGGCTATCCCAGAAATCGAAATCGAACTATTTTCATTCGACAATCAACATTAGCATAACACGAGGCCAATCAATCCATACCCATAATCACATCAAAATCTAACTTTTCCAGCTCAATTAAATTAGCGTTAGTCTGGCGGTCGCATATCACTTACACAATTCCTATACACTTGTCTAGCTATCACGGGATCACCAACCGGAGTAGATACTTCAAAAGGCTTTATTGGCTCAGGTTTCACCCCAATACGACCAGCAACATACGGAGTAATATAAGATAGAGTAGAACCCGGATCTATCAATGCATACACATCATGGGAAAATACAGATAATGTACTTGTAACCACATCTGGGGAGTACTCAAGATCCTGTTGTCCAGATAAAGCATACACACGGGGCTGAGTGGCACCTGAAGTAGGTGCTCCCCTTCTGCCTCTACCTCGACCTACTGACATCTGGGAAGTATGCCCTACCGGGCGCACTGAAGATGAACCAGCCACTGATCCTGTGGGCTGAACCCCAACTCTACCATTCATCGACAGGCAATCTCGCATCATGTGCCCAACCTAGCCACAGGCATAGCAAGCATTTGAACCTTGGCGACACTGTCCGGAATGTAGTCTACCGCACTGGCTGCATCGCGGTACTGGGGGTCTCCTCTGGCTATAATCATCCCAAACTGAGAACCCGAAGCTCTCGAACTCTGACCCTTTCCTGAAGGAAATGAGCGATCAAATCTCCTACCTGTAAATCGTGGAGGTGCACTAGTCACCGACTGGCCTGAGTGTCTAGAATGTGTCTGCCTTGATCCCCCTCTATAATCACTGCCTGCCAACATAGATCTGGCCCTCTTTCTTTTCCTTCTATCGATATCACGATCACCCCTTTGCGGAGGTTGTTATCCTTCTAAATTCTGGGCATGGGCTTGTATTCGGGAAATATCCATCCCATCTTGTAACGAAGCCGTCAAATAATCCTTGAACAAATGTGGCCCCAAGCCACTCACAAAGCTATGTACCCTATCTCCCATATCGGCCACCATAGTCGGGGCATATCTAGCCAATGAATTAAATTGAAGGATATATTCCCGGGCACTCATGTTTCCTTGCTTTAGATTTAAGAACCTATTCTCTCTAGCTAGGCGGACCTCGGGTGGCAAATATTGGCGGATGAAAGCATCTACAAATTCTTGCCACACGGGAGGAGGCGCATTTTCTTTTCTTGATGCTAGCAAATTATTTGTTATAGCCCGTATTTTGCACGTTCGGATAATTCGAGATAGTCGCGGCGAGTTAAGGGTAAGACCATTTTCAAAAATTATTTTAATGTACAAGTATTTATGAATATTATTGGAATGGAAATATTGAGAAAGGCAAAGGGCAAAAAGGAAAATTCACAAGGTGGCTCATGGAAATATTAAGGAAAAATTGGGGTTAAAACTGAATTATGGAAATTTATCATTCTTGAAAATAAGGGGCCATGTGGCCGTGCATGTGGTGTGTGGGCCATATCCCACATGGACACTTAATATATGTGTACAAAGATGACTAATTAGTCATATTTTTCACCTTTCTTCCTTAGAAAATTCAAGAGCCTTGGAGATGAAGAACAAGGCCTATTCGGCCATGATCAACCAAAAATGAACCTTGAAAAATTGATCAAGAAAAGTTAATTCCTTCTAGCATCCGTACTAATTGGAAGGTCCTTTACAACATGGAGTAGTTTTTGGAGAAATCAAAGCATTCAATTGTGCAAATCACAATCATAGTCGATTAAGGACATGAGTGGGAAGAGGTATGTGTTTAATCTTCTTTTAGATATGTTATGGATGATTTGTGTATGTTGAAGTATATAGAAATGAATGAAATTCATGAAATATGAATATATAGGGTATGGCCGAATGGGTGGTATGTTGTTAAGATATGATGAATTGATTTTATTTAGTAATTTGATTGTTGTAGTATGTGGAATTGGATGAAATTCATGCAATATGTGGGTGTGTGGTGGTGACCGTATAGGGGCTTCCCTAGTTGGGTATGTTGAGATGGTTTTATTTAGTATTTTAATTGTTGTTGTGGTAGATTCTATGATGTAAAATAAGGATTTAATGGTTTGAAATGAAGTTGTAATCGTTTGTGGATTATGGAAGCAGTTAATGTGATACTAGTATGGTTTCTTATGGTTATGAGAATGAATGATATTGCTAAAATATAGATTGTTGATGTAGTTTATGAATTTGGAAGAAAGGAAATGTGTTGTTAGTGTTTTTGTGGAATTTGGAAGGTTTCGGGTGGAGTAGTATGTTGATTGGGTTGCTTTGAATATTATGTGAATTGTTTAAAGTGTTCTTGAATCATGTAAGAAGGATTTCGGATTAATACTTGAATGTGGAATCATTGGTGTTAGCTTGATTATGTGTGATTGAATTGAATACAAATGGAATGTCGTTGAATCGTATGACAAAGGTTGTTAATGTTAGCATGCGTCTTGAATTGATTGTTGATGTTGTTGGCATGATTGATATTATTGTTGTTGATAATTTGGCCGAGTTAAATTCTCGGATTGTTGGTTGATAAATTGGCCGAGTTAGATTCTCGGGGATGGTGTATTTACAGGGGAAATGCTGCCGAAATTTCGGCAGACTATAAGTGAAATTATTTGAGAAGCTAAGGCAAGTGAATGACGATGAATCTAATGATTATGTGAATTCTTTGTATGTAGACTAGCAAGCTTGGATAAATAAGCGTAGCTAATAAGGTGTGGCACAGGTATGTAAGGCTTACCCTTTCTTTCTGTGGCATGTCCTAGAGCCAAGTAAGGTATGATGTTCATATGCACATTGGGGTTACTCTATTCTGTGATTCCGAGCTCGTTTATGATTCGCATGCACTTTTGATATGTTCTTAAAAGAGTTCTGTAAGAATTAATGTGTTCGACTCCTGAAAACAGTCTGTTATGTATTGATACGTACGTATGGTTCCAAAGACCTATCTGATTTGATCCATAATGAGATTCGAAAGGCTACTGATATGACTATAGTTTTGATTCTCCAAAGAAAGCTTCTAAAGTGTTCAAAGAGTTTCTGTTCCTAAAAGAATTCCGTAAGTATCAATGTTCCTAACTTTGGTATATGGTCTCGGATCGGTTTGATATATGACTATGATCCCTATGGCTCTTGATGTGCTTATGATGTTTGATACGTTTCTGAGTGGCATTCGAATGATATTTGGTATGACAAAAGTCTTGATTCTCAAATAATAGTTCGTTCGATTATTCCATCGAGTCTTTGATATAATTTGATATGTATACATGGTCCCAAAAGCTCCATTTGATTTGATCCATAACGATATCCGAAAGGTACTTGACATGATCATGGCTTTGATTTTCCAAAAATGGCTTCTGAAACATTCGTAGGACGTTCTGTACTTTAAACGCTCATAACTTTCACATACTAAGTCGGATTGACCCGAAACTTGTTTCTGAGCCTTCAGACGTCAGTAAGTGTACGTATCTATCGAGTCTGGATATGTGTGCATATGGTTTCTCACTGCTCTGTTCGTGCAAGCCTCAGTATGTTCTTCGCTGCGCCCCGAGCCAGGTTCTGTTATCGTGCATCTTCCTCTGCATTGTTCACCGTGTCCCTCTCCCTTGCGGGCCGGGTTCTGTTATATGTATGTCTGTATATGATGATATGGGGATGGCGGCCAGGATGGCATATGATGATTTTGTTCACCGCGTTCCGCAATAGAGGGCTGGGATCTGTTATCTGCATATATGGTATGTGATTCTGACATGCATTGATAATTCTGTTCACCGCGTCCCTCACTAAAGGGTCGGGTTCAGTTACATGCATATATGATACATGATTTTGGCATATGATGACTTTGTCCACTGTGTCCCCTAGAGGGCCGAGTTCTGTTATATGCATTTGTGATATATGATTCGATCCACCGCGTCCCCTAAAGGGCCGGGATCTGTTATATGATTCTGTTCACCGCGTCCCTCACTAAAGGGATAGGATCTGTCTTACGCATATACGATATATGATTCTGACATGCGTGATCTGTGTTTGGAAAGTAACGCTTCTGGTAATTCTGTACCTTCTGTACCCCTTCTGACATCGGACTTCGGCATATATGATCTGTGTCTGGAAGCCAAACATTCTGGTATTTGGGATCTGCACTTTTTCTGACATATGACATCTGCATACACGATTTGTGATTGGAAAATAAGAGCTTTGGTAATCTGGATAATGTACTCACTTTTGTACTGTCTGTTTCGATTACGGTTCTTATTTCTGTATTTCATGCTTTACATACTCAGTACACATTCCGTACTGACCCCCTTTCTTCGGGGGCTGCGTTTCATGCTGCGCAGGTACACACAGATGAGTTGAAGCTATTATAGAAGATGTTCCAGCGAAGTTTGCAAACTCCGTTCGCTCCCGGGGTGTTGCCGAGTCAGAGTATTATGCTATGATGTTTGTTCGAAGTTAGAGACATTGCAGACAGAGTCGTGGGTATTGGAAGTCAGTCTGTAAGCGGCTCCATCAGCCGATGTGTCATTTTGTGTTATGATACAAATTCCATATGATTATCGATTTTCTTTGATTTGAGAAAGATGAAAAACATACTCTGAAAGCATTTATTATGAATTTCATTTGTATTTGATTTAAGAGTCCACAGAGATTGTATGTGTGATAAGTGTTTGCGGGTTCGCTCGGCCTTAAATAAAGGTCGGATGCCCATCACACCCTGATCAAGATTACGGTGTGACATTATTGTACCACAATAACGCCACATCTCGGAGTCTATAAGATGCAAACTCCACAGATTCAGTTTCATAGGCATGAATAATCCTTAATGTTCTCAGCATCTCATCAATAAAACCTTGCGGGTCTTTATCCGGCTTTGACCCGAAAAACTCTGGAGGATTCAAACTCATGAAATCACGGGCTCTAGTACTAGCTGCCCGGTCACTTGAACTCACATTCTGCTGCTGTGCTTGGGCGGCAACTAACTGTGTCAATAGATGAATGGCCTCGGTCACTTGTAGACCCGAAGCAACCGGTAGAGGAACTAGAGCTGAAGCTCCTCCTTGTTCTTCTACATTAGGCTGGGTGGAGGAAGTATTAGATAGAGCCTCCTTATGTGACTCGCCCTCTTCTACAGTCATTGGCGGCTCTCTTTCCACCCGTCTTTTTGTCGTAGTCTTGCTCTTCTGGGCGGCTGTAGCTTTACCCTTTGGCGGCATTTCTGAAATTATAGCACACTGTTTGGGAGGAGAAAATCTTATAACACAGCTCTATCGCACGATCTCTTAAGATGAAAGATGGTCATTTTTCCTAAATGCCCTGTAGCCTCCTGTTTATTAGTGTGGCGCGCAACACACCATAAACAAGACTCTACTAGACGTGGCTCGTAGACACTTTCTAGGACTGAACCTCTCTGATACCACTTTTATCACGACCCGACTAGGGGTCGTGACGGGTACCCGGGGCTAACCACCGAGCACCACTCATTTCCTTACTCATCAAACTCAAATCATACTCAAATCATTTTTCATTTGGAAATATAATCACTTTTATACACATTAACCCTTCGGCTATCAAGTTAATATATATATATATATATATATATATATATACACATAATAACAAAATCGTAAGACCATATAACCCACACCTGCGTATCTACGAGCCTCTACTAGAGTGCTAGACATAGGGAAGGCACGGGACCCCGTCGTGCCCAAAATA